>NC_142468.1:612500-912500 GCF_049115385.1 Moschus berezovskii | reverse complement strand
GTTCATAACCGCCTCTAAGATGACGTTTACTGATAAACTGCAAATAGTTTGATCAGAAACTAACCACTGCTGCCCTAGACAGCACGTGTGTGAGAACCAACGCACACCGATAAGCAGACGTGGACTACAAACGCGGAAAAGACACGACGGAAAGAAGCACACGTCCCAGGGGTGCTCGTTCGTCAAGCTGACCACAATCTGATCAAAGACCAAAGGAAAATCTTCACGAACTCACAGATTTTTATCTCGCCCATTTAACTTTAAATTCCGAACAGCAGCTTCCACAGAATGAAAGTGCTCTAAAAGCTACTTGTGTCGCAACGTATTTTACAAAGCACAAGAGGGCAGAAAGCACTGCCCTTCCAGGATGCCTGCATTTTGCCAGGTACTTCTGGATTTCTGTACTTAATTATATCCTAACGCAAAACTAATGACTAAAAAGGTGTAAAGGAACACAGCACTCCTGCAAACTAACAATGAATATTTTCTACCTTTAAGTACTTACTTATTTAAACCTGGTTTCCACAGTTGGTCATGGCCCAGAAGTAGGCGTTCACAGGTCAGCTGACCAAATGACAAACTCCTACGCATCCGTGAATGTCCTATTCCATTATCTCTTCAATCACCACTCAGGCAGAGTGGATTAGTTCCCCCTGTGTTACCCACTGTGCTTAGTAAGACTTACACCACATCAATGACCTTGCTGCACTGAAAATATCTGCATACTTTCTCTGCTACATGCTGACGAGCCTTTAAAGTCACGACCAATATATTCATCTTAAAAAATCCAACAAGTGCTTCCATGCAGTATGCACTCAACAGATGCTTAGTGCTCTATTAACTGAACACAAATCCTTTATACTGGAATAAATACTGGAGTCTGAAAACATCACTCTGAAACTCAAAGGCAAGTGGGTTGTGGGGAAAAAAAAAAATTCAATGTACTCCTGTCTTTGAGGCAACTTGATATAATCCAAAGAACTTAGGCTTTATAAACAAGAGACTTGAACGAGGTCACAGAGTCAGACTCAACCGAGTGACTAACACACCCAATGTGACTAACACAGACAATGGCTCCACTGTGTCCTGACCTGAGCAAGTGAAGTCTCCCTCGGTGCCAATTCTTTATAAAATGGGAATCAGAGCTACTCTAGATTACTGCTGCTCAGAGCACAAAAAAAACGGTTCTACTTTCATTTACTGGGGAGACTAAGAAAAATGAACTACAGATCTAAGAAGACAAACCTAAAACAACATTAAGTAGCTTTCCTACTAGTAGAACAGGCCAATAGCCCAAGGAGCAGACGTGACATCCATAAAATATGCTTTATTTGTAGGTACAGGGTTGCACACTTTATAAGGAGAACCACCACCTCTATCCAGTGGTCCAGGCTTCACCACTGGGAAGGCAGACAGAGAGGCAGCCAAAGGGCTACAACAGCAGGAGCGATGACGTCTGGACTCTCGTTACAGAGCAGATGCCCTCATCCACAGCAGGGATGTGAAGTCAGCAGGAGTCTCTATAAGATAAGCATCCGGTACCGTCAGTCGTTATATTAGGTCTGTTTGGTGGGTAGTGGTGTGTCATTATGGTTTTAATTTGCATTTTCCTGAATGACAACACTATTTAGTGTCTTTCCATGGCTTACTGGACATTTCTATATCTTCTTTTGTGAAATATCTATTAAGGGCTTTTTTCTTGCCCCTTTTGGTTTTTTCTATTTTGACTGAAGTATAATTCACATACTGTGAAATCCACCAGTTTGAAGTGTAAGATTCAGTGGTTTTTCACATATGAAGACTTGTGCAACCATCACTATAGATTCAAATTTAAAATATTTTTACACACTCCCTCCCAGAAATCCCAATTTATCTGTTTTTCTTGAGCTGCTTTTGCTTTTGATGTCACTTTTAAGAAATCACTGCCAAAACCAATGTCAAAAAATGTACCCCTATGTTTTCCCCTAAGAGACTTACAGGTTTAGTTCTTACTTTTCACCTGTGACCCATTTTGAGTTATGTTTTGTATATGCTGTGAGTTATGGTAGGTCTGTTTGGTGTGTCGTTGTGTGTCATTATGGTTTTAATTTGCATTTTCCTGAATAAAAACATTATTCAGTATCTTTCCACAGCTCACTGCAAACATATTTCATACGTTTGCATATGGTTATCCAGCTGTCCCAGCACCATTAGTTTAAAAGACTCTTCTTTCCTCACTGGCATCCTTGTCTAAAAACTGCCTGAGGATTTATCTCTAGACTCTCAATTCTATTATTTCTATGTCTATCTTTATTCCAGTGCCATACTTTCTTGATTATTGTAGCTTTGTAGCAAGTTTTTAAAGTGTTAGTTTTGCAATTTAATTCTTCCTTGTCAAAACTGTTTTAGCTATTCTAAGGTTCCTTGATTTTCCCATATAAATTTTAGAATGACTTTGTCAATTTTCATAAGAAAATAAGCTGGGATTTTGAGAGAGGTTTGTTAAATCTACAGATCAATTTGGCGAGTACTGCCATCTTAATAATATAAAGGCTTTCAATCCATAAACATAGGACCTTCTACCACTGTGAAGTGACCCTTTTTATTTTTACTAACAGTTTTGTTAAGTACATTTTATCTGTTATTAGCATAGCTGCTCCTGCGTTCTTGTGGTTGCTGTTTGCACGACTTATCTCTTCCCATCCTTTTTTCTCTTTAACCTATTTATGCCTCTGAATAGGAAGCTCCCTATGTGGAGCTACAGGAGACGGGGGACAGGAGGAGAAGGGATGACAGAGGCCAAGACGGTCGGATGGCATCACTGACTCAATGGACATGGATTTGAATAAACTCCCAGAGATGGTGAAGGACAGGGAAGCCTGGCATGCTGCAGTCTGTGGGGTCGCAAAGAGCTGGACACGACTGAGCAATTGAACAACAACATACCTCTGAATCTCCTGTCTGTCTACGATAAACAGTACACAGTTGAACCTTTCCCCTCATCTGGCAATCGCCTGTCTTTTGACTGTGCCTATCGATCCACTCACAATGAGTGTGATTACTGGTTCAACTGGATTTATTGTTGTTCAGTCACTCTGTTGTGTCCGACTCTCCGCGACCCCATGGACTGCAGCACACCAGGCTCCGCTGCCCTTCACCAGCTCCCAGAGTTTACCCAAACTCATGTCCGTCGAGTCGGTGATGCCATCCAACCATCTCATCCTCTGTCGTCCCCTTCTCCTCCTGCCTTCAGTCTTGCCCACCATCAGGGTCTTTTCTAATGAGTTGGCTCTTCGCATCAAGAGGCCAAAGTACTGGAGCTTCAGCTTCATCATCAATTCTTCCAATGAATACTCAGGATTGATTAACTTTAGGGCTGATTGGTTGAATCTCCTTGCAGTCCAAGGGACTCTCAAGAGTCTTCTCCAACACCACAGTTCAAATGCATCAATTCTTCGACATTCAGCCTTCTTTATGGTCCAGCTCTCACATCCATACATGACCACTGGAAAAGCCAGTATGAGCCACGAGGGCTTCCCTTGTGGCTCAACTTGTGGCTCAGCCGGTAAAGAATCCGACCACGATACAGGAGACCTGGGTTCAATCCCTGGGTTGGGAAGATCCCCTGGAGAAGGGAATGGCTACCCACTCTAGTATTCTGGCCTGGAGAAGTCCATGGACTGTATAGTCCATGGGGTCACAAAGAGTCAGACACTACTGAGCGACTTTCACTTCACTTTCACTCCAAGAACCATAGCTTTGACTGTACTGATCTTTGTTGGCAAAGCAATGTCTTTTCTTTTTAACATGCTGTCTAGGTTTGTCATAGCTTTATTTCCAAGGATCAAGCTTCTTTTAATTTCATGGCTGCAGTCACCATCTGCAGTGATTTTGAAGCCCAAGAAAATAGTCTCTCACTGTTTCCATTGTTTCCCCATGTATTTGCCATGAAGTGATAGGACCGATGCCATGATCTTAGTTTTTTGAATGCTGAGTTTTAAAGCCAGCTTTTTCACTCTCCTCTTTCACTTTCATCGAGAGGCTTAGTTCCTCTTTGCTTTCTGCCATAAGGGTGGTGTCATCTGCATATCTGAGGTTATTGGTATTTCTCCTGGCAATCGTGATTTCAGCTTCTACTTTATCCAGCCCAGCATTTCATATGATGTACTCTGCATGTAATTTTAAAAAGCAGGGTGACAATATACAGCCTTGACGTATTCCTTTCCCGATTTGGAACCAGTCTGTTGTTCCAAATCCAATTCTAACTGTTGCTTCCTGATCTGCATACACGTTTCTCAGGAGGCAGGTCAGGTGGTCTGGTATTCCCATCTCTTGAAGAATTTTCCAGTTTGTTGTGATCCACACAGTCAAAGGATTTGGCACAGTCAATAAAGCAGAAATAGATGTTTTTCTGGAACTCTCTTGCTTTTTCGATGATCCAGTGGATGTTGGCAATTTGATCTCTGGTTCCTCTGCCTTTTCTAAATCCAGCTTGAACATCTGGAAGTTCTCGGTTCATGTACTGTTGAAGCCTAGTTTGGAGAATTTTGAGCATTACTTTGCTAGCCTATGAGATAAGTGCAATTGTGCGGTAGTTTGAACATTGTTTGGCATTGCCTTTCTTTGGGATTGGAATGAAAACTGACCTTTTCCAGTCATGTGGCCACTGCTGAGTTTTCCAAATCTGCTGGCATGTTGAGTGCAGCACTTTAACAGCATCATCTTTTAGAATTTAAAATAGCTCAGCTGGAATTCCATCACCTCCATTAAGCTTTGTTCATAGTGATGCTTCCTAAGGCCCACTTGACTTTGCACTCCAGGATGGTTATCTGCGTCATTAAGATCTTTTTTGTATTGCTTTTCTTACGTCTGCTATTTTACTTTTTTATTTTCTATATATTTTATATCTTTGTTCCTTTATTCCTCTTTACTTCTTTTGCATTACATAAACATTTTTAAAAGTTATTTTTTTAGTGGTTACTCTATGGCTTACCATATATTATCATAAACAGTGTGAAATTCATACCGACTTAATTCCAGTGATATATACAAACATTACTCCCACATCGCCTACTCTCTCTTCCTCCTGAGACATCACTGTTATATATAGCACAGCTATATGTGTTACAAACTCAACAATACATTATAATTATTACCTTATATAGCTTTATGCTTTTCAAGGAGGCTGAAAGGAGAGAGAATAAGTACATATCTAGTCTGCTTTCCTGTTTATATCGTTTTTCAGTTCTCTTTACTTGTTCTTACGGCCTTCCTTTCGCACTGGACAGCACAGAGGTTCTGGTCATTTTAAGGATCTCATCTTTCACTCTGAATGACATAAGATGCCTCAGGAAGATTCTGAGTACAACAGCAGTATGACAAGGCTTCCGTTTTGACAGAGCAATGAACTTTGTTGAGAACAGTAAGAGTAGAGGCAGGGCAGTCCCCTGCAATGAACAAGGAGAGATGCTGGAGCCTGGGAGAGAGGCGAGAGCAGCGGTGGTCAGGGTCCAGCCTGCCCGCGTGCATGAGCAGAGGGGACGGGCCGTCACCCGAGTGCACAGGCCTACGGCAAGGACAGACATGGCAGGGGCGACTCAGAGCCCACGTCTGCAGATGAGAACACACGGGTGTCTGACCAACAGTGAGAGCTCGATAAACGGTACTTATCAGCATTGCCATCTTGAATCACACATTGTCAGACTGTGAAAAGGGACAAGAGAGCCCTTCTGGAATCCTTTCAGGAAGGTGGTGGCTTAGTCGCTCCGTCGAGTCAGACTCTTGCAACCCCATGGAGTGTAGCCTGCCAGCCTCTTCTGTCCAATAGCATTCTCCAGGCAAGAATACCGGAGTGGGTTGCCGAAGAGAAAGGTAAATTTCAGATAATTAAGAGGAGTTTCCGTGTAAATTCCTTGAAATTATGCACAATTTTTTCAAGTATATGTAAGTGTATATGCATTCTACTGAGAAGGGAGGGGCCACAGATTTTATCAGGTTCTACAAGGAGTTACAAGCCAAAACAGTTCTCAGAACATCACTCTTAAGACAGCATTATAAATTTGAATGGGAACATGCCAGTCAAGTTTATTTATAAATGAACCAAAAGGTGGACTGCCGGCACACGGGACACATCTGAGAGGAGTGTCCTCCAGCTCGCCAGCGACAGACGCCTCATCTTCACAGCGTAGACACCCAGCACCACTGCTTCTGAGCATTCAGATCGCTTATCCCTGACTTCCAGCCTAGCTTGGCATTAGCTGTCCTGGAGCTTCTTGTACTTGGGGTTGGACTGATGAGGTTCAGAGCTTACACAGTGAAATGGAGCATGGGTTTCCATTGTCAGCAGGATCTCTGACTTCCGACGGCACGCTGGAATTGCACTCTGGTGTCTTCACACCTCTGTTTATCCAGAGAGCCAGCAACTCTGGACAGGGGAATGTTGACGCTTGCCCTGGAGACTCAAAACAACTTAGCCAGGCAGTGAGACAACATATAAGACAAACTTTAGAAAAGACTACGAGGATTATTATTAAACTGAATTGAATTATAAAATTTTCATTCTCTTAGAACAGTGGAATCAGGAATGCAGGCAGATTCTGGGAGAGTTAGCAGTGGTGGGAATATGGTCAGAGATATCATGAAAACCCAAATGGTTACTGATGTCTGAGAGGAAGATTCTTCTCAGCTTTATAACTCAAGGGGCCCCTCCATTCCCCTCCTCCACTCCCACCCCTTGCCAGCTGAGCCTAAATTACATTCCTCCATTAAAAAAAAAAAAAGCACTGAAAAGCTCAGACGGAATAAAGCACCTGAGTGGAAAGTGTCTACTATCAGACTCGTTTAAGATCTACTCTGCCTGGTGGGCCTTGGTCCATGCCAACTCAGCTACCTTGATCACTTTCCTTTCAAAATTATGCATTCACTAGAATTCTAGAAATTAGATTTCTCAAGTGTCTGCCAATTTCTTCCACAACAAACTGCAAGCATGACGGCTGTTTTTTTTTTAAGCCAATGCTGACAGTTTTTATTCTCTTTATGGGAACAAATAGCATGAGAATGTTCAGTTTTTACTGATATCCCTGAGGCTTTTTGCCTCTGTGGACAAACAATGAAAATGGCCTAAGTGGTGCTGGCTCGATCTACACTGCTGGCCACTGCTCTCTGTGTAGAAGCTGCATCTTAGTAACCCCAGCTCATCACGGCAAGTGGGAAAGGGCTCCTGGCAGATAAGAACTAAAGTGATGTAAAACAGAGTTTTGGCTGCCTTCCTTTAAAATCTGTATCTTAACACAGCTCACTGCTTTTGAGACTAGACAATGACACAGGAACAGCTAGAGACACTGGGCACTTCCAATGTGCCTGATCTATTTAGATACGATAACAAATCTGACACTCAAAACAATGCTGTGAAGCTGGTGCTATTAAATACTAATATAATCCCCAGAGAAAGTAAGTTAATCTCTAGAAAACAGTGAAACTCAGAGGGGTTAAAAAAATTATCCAGAGCTGCATAACCTTTTAAGTGAAAGAATAAGAATGATGAACATGGGCAGTCTGACTCTAAAAACAGGAATTTTTTTTTTAAATTTTACTTATTTTTTAATTGAAGGATAATTGTCTCACAGAATTTTTCTGTCAAGCCTCACATGACTCAGACCTGGGCACACCTGTGTCCCATCCCTCTCGAACCTCCCTCCCCATCCCACCCCTCTGGGTTGGTGCAGAGCCCATGTTTGAGTTCCCTGAGCTGTACAGCACATTCTCGTCTGTTTTACACGCGGTTGTGTAAGTTTCCGTGTTATTCTCTCCTTGCATCCTGCCCTCTCCTCCACTCTCCCCATGTCCATAAGTCTATTCTCTATATCTAAAAACAGGAATTTTTTCAAATGCTACATAGAGCTGCCCTTTTCCCTCCTGATATGGTTTTTACCGTCATTTGTTAGGGAAAGCCCCATCAGGCAACTGGTATTGCTAATCACTGTCAGAAAAACGGTCTTAAATCACCCAATCTGTCCTTCAAATATATAAAAGGTTTAGGGTCCCATAATTCTATATATTTGGTCATAAAATTTCTCCATTTTACATGCTTTTCATGGTTAAATTTTGGAATGTCACAGTACTCAAAAGGAGACATTCCTAGGAGTCTGTAGTAAGACTGCTTTTCAATGGCCACAGTAAACAATGAGTTTCAACCTTTTTTGAGAACGTGCCAAGCTAAGATTATCACTGATATACTTCTGACACAGAACTTAAGAAAGTCAATTGCTATCTTGTAGGACCAGACCCCGGAGAAGGCAATGGCAAGCCACTCCAGTACTCTTGCCTAGAAAATCCCATGGATGGAGGAGCCTGGTGGGCTGCAGTCCGTGGGGTCACTAAGGGTCGGACACGACTGAGCGACTTCACTTTCACACATTGGAAAAGGAAATGGCAACCCACTCCAGTGTTCTTGCCTGGAGAATCCCAGGGACGGGGGAGCCTGGTGGGCTTCCGTCTGTGGGGTCACGCAGGGTCGGACACGACTGGAGTGACTCAGCAGCAGCGGCAGCAGGACCAGACCCAGGCCTGTTTTCTCCAAACAAGTCCTTGGCCTCCCTTGCCCGCAGTTACCATCTCCTTTTGCCAGTTAAAGCAGATGGACCTGAATTTGGCAACAAAGAGCTACACTCTAGGTTCCTGCCAGAGGGTAGAACCTCCAACTGTGTGCAGTCCGAATCTCATATGTTCAATTGTGAGAAATAACATACACAGGACAATAAACGTAATCTATGTATCTTTCTCACTACACTATAATGATGAGACAAAGAGCAAACTTTGCAGCACACAAAGGTATAAACTTGGATAATGCAGTTTTGGAAAAGTTATTCTCTAATATTGTTCCAGAGGCTTACATCATAAGGAAGAGTGACTTGGAATTACATTCTTGGTCAAGGAAGGCTGGTAAAGATTGTCCATTATATCTGGGCCTGATTTATAAAGCTTTTCCTCGACCATAAAGCATTCCCTGTGGGTTTTATTTTTTAAATATTTGATACGACTTCAAACTTACACAAAATACTTGCAGGAACAGCAAAAGGAATCCCTATGTGTCCATCACGCAATGCCATCAATTGTTCACATTTTGCTCATTTGCTTTAGCGTTCTCTGCGTGTTTTTACACACGCACATAATGTCCCTGAACTAACTGAGGATAAGTTGGAGACATCAAGCTCCTAAATCCTTCAAGGTGCAAATACTAAAAAAAAAAAAAAAAAGAAGAAGAACGCTCCTTCACATAGCTGCAGGACAATTATCAATATCAGAAACTTAATGATAAAAATACTATAATCTATACTCTCTATTCAAAATTTGTCACTTGCCCCACTAATGCTGTTTGTAACTACTCTTCCTCAGCCCGGGATCTGGCTTCTGATCACACATACATTAGATATCAGAGCGCTTTAGTCTCTGACCCTAAGTCAATTTAATTTTAATAATTGCTGCCAATTGTTACAGGCACTTTCCTCAGAAAGGTTATTTATATTCCCCACCAACACTAAATGGATGCCTTAGAAAACAAAGTTCTCATCAACTCTTTTTGTTAAAACTGACCTTTATTGAAAAAAGAAAATTTAAACACTATTTTATGATTACTTTTGGCTGCGCTGCACGCAGGATCTTAGTTCCCTGACTGGGGATCAAGCCCACGTCCCCTACACGGGAAGCGTGGCGTCTGAACCACTGGACCACCAGGGAAGTCCCTCATCAACTCTTAATAGTACAGTTATTTTTAATTTCTACCAATCTGACAGGCATACTCCAAGATACAGAAGTCCTGAAGGTGCAGAAGGAGAGGGGAAGAAAACCTGAGCATGTGCAGCAGACAGCCCTGATCCCTGTTGGTGTCAGTCAGACAGGGGGGAGCCGCGGACAGGGGGACGGCGGCAGGGGCTGGGGGGCTGGGAAGTGGGGGAGGCGAGGAAACACAGGAGGGGTGCGTGACCCCGGCTGACCCCGTGAGAGTCTGCTGAGACAGAAGCATGAAGTTTGCGCCAGGCCCCGCTGACACAGTTTGGAGACACATGAGGAAAGCTTAGAAAGCTGGCACTGGGAAAAAATCTGCCGAGTAATAAAAGCAACTTCCAGACCAGGCAGGAGGAAGGGTAACTCAGCAAATGACGCTGGTGTGCCAGACCAGGCAGACCTCAGGCCAGTAAGGACGCGCCCACCACCCAAAGGTGGTGCTGGAAAACTGGCAGGAAAGACTCAAGGGAAGGCAGAGTCAATGGGGGCTGGAGAACAGACTCAGGGAGTGTGAGAGAAGAGAGCAATGGAGACGACAGTCAAGGCAGACATCGGACTATGAGGTCTTAGAAGGGCGACTGGTGTGAGTGATACGGCCCAATGTGTGGTTAGGCTCCCAGTGGTTAAGAACCCACCTTGCAACGCAAGGGACACGGGTTCAATCCCGGGTCCGGAAAGACCCCACATGCCGTGGGGCAACTGAGCCCACGAGCCGCAGCTTGAGAGCAGCCCCCACTCGGGGCAACTGGAGAAAGCGTGCGTAAAGACCGGCACAGCCAGAGACAAGTGCGTTTGTTAAAAAGAGCTCTGGCACGGTGAGGAACTGGTTATCAACTCAGTTCCCAAAACTGTGGAGAGGATGGCAGGAGACGGCAGGAAAGACAAGCGAAACCTGATGAATAAATCACTGGAAAAGGCAAGCGTGTGTCCAGGAGTCAGTTAACTCTTAAACGACGTCTGACTATCATCACTTGGTTGAATATTAAGGACTTGGATGGGGAAGTGGATGGTCTTCTGCGAAAGGGCCTGCTGGAGAAGTGCCATCCTCCAAGGACAGGAGGGTTGATTTTAGATAAATAAGGCACACTTAGTTAAGATTTGGGGAGCCTGTGCACAGGGGGTTATTCACAGAGCACAATGGAGGGGTTAGCAGAGGAGGATGAGGGAAGGAATGAGGGTGAAGTAGGGGAAGAATAATTCTAAAACCCTGAGGATATTTAAAGAAAACCTCCAAAGCCTCTAAAATAGCACTCATACAAACTTAAGCTTTATAGAGAGCATGGTCCACAAATAGATTCATACTTCTCACCGACCCTGTGGACCTGAGTTTGAGTGAACTCCGGGAGTTGGTGATGGACAGGGAGGCCTGGCGTGCTGTGATTCATGGGGTCACGGAGAGTCAGACACGACTGAGCGACTGAACGACGTGTTTTACTTTTCATTCTAGAAGCTAATTTCAGTGTATCCTGACAGAAACCAAAGTTGCAACCTAGTATCAACGAGACAGGTCAAAGTCCCAGGGCAATTTCCCCACTGCCAGGCACCAAATATCAAGCATTCATTAATACTGGTTGCAGGAACTGAATAAACATGCAATACTCTGCTGACGGGCTGCTGTAGCCACACAGGAGAATGAGGATAGATTTTTCATCTTGAGTTTATTAACAGGAAAAGTAGAAAGAAAGAGTTACATATTATAATAGCCAAAAACTGAAATTTAGATGGACCAGTGGACAGGACCACTGTCCTGGAAAAGGAAAACAGAACCGATAATAACTTTACAGGGTTTCCCTGGTGACTCAGGGGCAAAGAATCCACCTGTCAACGCAGGAGATACCAGAGACTCAGGTTCAATCCCTGGGTTGGGAAGATCCCCTAGAGAAAGAAATGGCAACCCACTCCCGCATTCTTGCCTGGGAAATACCATGGACAGAGGAGTCTGGTGGGCTTACAGTCCATGGGGTCCCGAAAGAGAGACATGACTTAGCAACTAAACAACAACAATCATATGGTAAAAACACATTTCCTGTTGAATCTCTCTCTTTAAATTCTGATCTCTTCCCTCCTAGAAAAGTTCAGAATAAGTCTCAAAATACCTTCTGTTCATAACAGAAGAAAAGAAGGGGACCATCAACAGCATGTCTTCGTGACAATAATTATAAATAAACCAGTGAATAAATATGATATGTTCTCTGGAGCGGTGAGGCACATTTCATCAAGGTAACTTTTATATAACATTTACCAACTTAAAATTATACTGAGATTTATTTACAGCCCATACAATGGAATACCTTATATGATGCTTATACAGACTACTGGTCCCTTGATTAAACTAAAGGGAACTTCCTATATGAAAATGATTATATTTCAATTCATTTGTAGTTGCTAAGTGATGATCTTTATATGTAGAATGGCTCATACTCTGTATCTATAAAATATGAATACAAATAATTCCATCACACATAAGACTGTTATGGGGATTAAATGAGCTATTTAAGAGTTAAACTTGGGCCAAACATACAGTGAGCATTTTTTTAAAAATGATTATTAACTACAGTTATTATTTACAGACCTAAGTTACAATTTATAGAACTAAAAAACAATGACATTTAATTATAATAACTTAAATTCAAATATATGGTGTCCTGACCTCTGCTCTCTCAATGTAAGCGTAATTTCAAAGCTTATAAATGTTTAACATATATTTCTAGAAAGTACTACAGGGTCTAATTAGTTTTAGTCAGTATTAAGCAAAAGAGTGCAATCCTCAAGTTTTCAAATTGCAGAGATAGCTTACTTTTATTCAAATGCAAATAAATTGCCTTTAAAGATTTTTATGTGACAGTAGCTGGAGTGTGTTTCTAAGAAGCATAAAAATAACACAGAAATCACATAAATAGTGTAAAAATTCAAAGTCACAAAATCTCACTCACTTTAAAACACGAGCATCCTCCCTAAATCCCGCATTATCATGTCTTCTCTTTCTTCTTCCTCTCCCGGTAAAAGTTCTTTAAAGAGTGGTCTACATGTCTAATTCGCTCCCTGCTGACTCTCTGTTCTCTTTCCACTGCAGCTATAACAAATTACTAGTCTTGGTGGCCTAAAATAAGACACATTTATTATTTTATGTTGTACATTAGAAGTCTGGTGTGGGTATCATTGGGCTAAAATCAAGGTGCCCGCAGAGCTGCATCTATTCTGGGAGTTCAGGGGAAAGTCTGCTTCCTTGCTTTTCCCAGCACTGAAGAGGTGGCCCGCGCCTTGACTCACGGCCCTTTCCCTCCATCGCCCAAGCAAGCAAGGTGGCTGAATCATGCCTCGCCCAGTGTTACTCTAACCCCTCCGGCAGGCACATCTCCACCTGACTCCTCTCCTCCCTTCCTCTCCACTTTTATGGACCCTGTGCTTACACTGGGCCCACCCAGATGATCCAGGATAATCTCCCTATTCTAAGGTCAGCTGACTAATAACTTTAATTCCATCTGCAACCTTACTTCTCTTAATTTGTTTGTCATGTAACCCAACATGCTCACAAGTTCTGGAGAAGAGAATCTCAGTGTCTTGGGATGGCTGTTATCCTGCCTACCAGAGCCTCCCATCACTTCTGAACAGAGCAGTGCAACTTCCACCCCCATAACAGCATAGTCTAGGGTTTAAAACAACCTTACGTTACTAAAGTAAACATTTTTCAGTTTGCAAACCAAGAGAAAGGATATTGCAAGAAGAGCAAAGTGAGACTAGCACAGCAGACACCTCAGAAGTCCAGCATAGGAGTGAGTCCCCATAAACGGCTACATCAAAGCCATTTAATTTGGGGTAGTCTGTTATGCGGAAAAGGCCAACAGATACATCAGTAATCTGTAGATCATGCTTGTAACCAAGTGACTTGCTCAAGATCTCACAGTTATTAAGAGATGAAGCTGAAATTTAAATCCAAGTCCATTTGAGTCTGGTATCTAAAGACCCTGTATGACCTGCCTTGCAGGCATGCGTGCCTGGTTGCTGAGTTGTATCTGACTCTATGTGACCCCATGGACTGTAGCCCACCAGGCTCCTCTGTCCATGAGATTCTCAGCAAGAATACTAGAGTGGGTTGCCATGCCCTCCTCCAGGGGATTTTCCTGACCCAGGGATTAAACCCGCGTCTCTTATGTCTTCTGCACTGGCAAGCCAGTTCTTTACCACCTAGGAAGCCCTATATACATATACAAAATTGGGTACCTTAAACTAACATAACATGTCAAATATCAGTTCAGCACTGTCTCTCAGTAGTGTCCAACTGTTTGAGACCCCATGGACCGCAGCACACCAAGCTTCCCTGTCCATCACCAAGTCCCAGAGCTTGCTCAAACTCATGTCCATTGAGTCGGTGATACCATTGAACCATCTCATCCTCTGTCGTCCCCCTCTTCTTCTGCCTTCAATCTTTCCCAGAATCAGGGTCTTCTCCAATGAGTCAATTCTTCGAATCAGGGGCCCAAGTGTTGAAGCTTCAGCTTCAGCATCAGTCCTTCCAATGAATATTCAGGACTTATTTCCTTTAGGATGGACTGGTTTGATCTCTTTGCAGTCCAAGGGACTAAGGCAAATATATCTTATGGAATTAATATTAGGACAAACAACATCTGTTTCCAATCAAAATTATTGATTTTAAAGTACATATTATTTACATTTCAAAACAAAATATTAGGAGTTCAAAGCCACCTGTAAGTATTTGCAACAACTTTTTCTAATCACACTATTAACATCACTGTATTAGGGCATTAAGAACATGGAAAAATGCACTTTATCGAGAAGAAACATACATTGTTAGTTAGCTGAGGATAGTTTCAGCTACTTAAGACCTCTGCGTATCTAACTTGACTTCATGTTGAACCTCTCTACTGGCCGTGGTTCTTTTTTTTTTTTAACGTATTTATTTTTGGCTGCTCTGGGTCTTAGCTGTGGTGAATGATGGCTCCTCCTGCTGCGGCCCATGGGCCCCAGACTCAGGCCTCAGTGGTTGTAGCATGCGGGGTCAGTGGATACAGTGCATTCCTGGACCAGGGATGCACCCCTGACCCTGCACGGGCAGGCAGACTCTTAACTCCCAGACCAACAGGGAAGCCCTACTGTCAGTTACACGTGCTTCTGTTAACAGATGGAGAAAGCGGAGCCCACTGGAGACACTGAGCCTTGGAGTGTCACTGACTACTGCAGACACGACCTGATGCCATCATTCTCCACTGAGGACACAGGGTAACCAGGGAAGGTCCTGGCCCGCTTTCCGATCGCATGGAAACGTGCTGGCAGGAAAGGAAGCGGCCGGTAAACCAACAGAAAGAAGGGCTAAATCCTGGGTCTCCTGCGGCCAAAGAAAGCTTCTCTGCTTCATTTCACCCTCCAAACACCTACTTAAACCTAGTAATGCTCTGACCCATCTCCAGTCATCTAGCCTTTTCATCTCAAATTCTCTTCAGAACTTCTTTGGTTCATATTTCTTATGGGAGCAACTTCCAAGGAGCCAACTGCCATTACTTCGCATCCCCCATCGTTCAGGGCCTCCTCACCCAGCCCAGCCCTGCTCTCCACCTTCTTCTTTCTTCATGCAGCTTCTCTTCCTCCTTTGGGACCCCTCGCGGCCGGTCCGCACTGCCCCTGCGCTTCCTCCCCGAACGGCGCCTGATTGCTCCTTTCACTCCCCCTGACTCTCAGGAGCAGGCGTCTGGCCAGGTATCACACAGACGAAGGCAATTTCTGTTTAATGTCATGCCGGAGTCAGCTCAGTTTGTCTTCTGGTTTTAGCTCAACATTCCAATGCTACCTCTTGCAAATGCATTCCAGGGCATCAAGATCACTATAACGCTGTGACGAAGGCATAGCTATTTATCAGTGCTATGAGTCAGTCATATCTAGTGAGGAAGCTCCTTCAGTTACCGTCTGTCTTGCTTATGCTGGAGATGGCAGTGGATCGTGAACCATTCTCACTGTCACCATCTCAGCAAGTATCCTCACCCCTGCAATTTCTGAGATGAAATAAATACTCGAAAGTGAAACTTTAACGTTTTAAATACCTTTGAGCTCTTGTCGAAAGGGTGACTCACAGCGGCAGAACTATCGGAAAGCAGTGGGGGAGGGGGCGTCCATTCCTGAGCATGCTCCTGGGCATCACCTTTATAAAGACCTTCGTGATTTGCTTCTTCAGTGCCTTGTGAATGCTACTGATTAATCTGACAGTTTACACAGTCACAGATCAGCTGCTGTTTTGACAAAATTATAACTAACTGACAAAGAAAAATTGTTTTCCCAGATTATTTTCTACATAGAATTCCCTCCCACTGACAGCTGAAATGAATATGAGTTTTAAGAGAGAGAAAGAGAACAGATGAAAATATGTTTATATTTCTTGCTGTAAGCAGGCAGAGAGAGATAAAGAAAAAGTTATATGTTGTAAGATTTGGAGAAGCTAAAAAAATATAAAGAAAAAATCCATCAATCTATATGATGCCATTAGACACAAATTAAAACAAAGCCTAACTGGTATTAACGATGTAGAATTTAAAGAAAAAACACAGGTGTGACTTAGATGCATTTACTGCAGGGGTCAACAAATTACAGTCCAGAGACCAAATGAGCCCTTATTTAGAGGACGGCACACGTACAAACGGACGGAAGGCAATTACAAGAAAGCAAAGTGCACTGTGGGAAACAAGGCACAGGGCAGTGCAGAAAGAAACGCTGCGCACCACATCTGGCAAAGGCCAACAACGGCATCCGTCAAGATGACACGAACGTTTAATAATCCTATCTTTCGAGAAGCCTGTGCCAAGCAGACAAATCTTATCCCAAAGGAACATGCCTGGTAATCTCCAGTGAGCCATGAATCCTAGTAGGAGCATGATGGCAACCTCGACCTGAATTTCCATGTCTGCTCCCAAAACTTCATAAAGAACAGAAAGAACGACTGTAAATCTCCACGACCTACTCCCTCAGTAAAACTCCGAGCCTAAGAAAGCCCACACCCCCAGACAGCACGCTGCATGCAGGCGGAGAAACAGCATGGGCAGGGGCACAGACACAGCTAAAAGCCAAGAGACTGACGAGCGTGTGAGCGTGAACAGCTGGAAGAGTCAGCGGGAAAAAAGGCCCTCCTGACAACAGCAGCAGCTGACGGACTGTCACAGGCTGACGGAGGGAACGTGCACAGGAGAAAAATAACAGAACACTCCTGAAGGTGTCAGAAGTAGACTCCAGCACACGAGAAGACACAGCATGTTCCTGAACAGGAACAACCAATACCATACAAATACCAATTCTCCCAAAATTACTTTTTTAAAATTTAGACAACTGCAATTAAAAACACCCGAACAAGTTCCCCTCCAAAACTAGACAACTTGATTCTAAAGTTCACATCAAAAGTAAACAAGCACGATGGAACCCCCCAAAACTCTGAAAAATAACAGAAACGAAAGACAAAGGGGGGTCTAGCCTTTCTGAGTATTAAAACATATTGTAAAACTTCGATAAACTAAGCAGTGTGGTAATGGCATATGATTCAACAAAACAGGTCAGTCAGTCAGTCAGGAAAGACATGAATATATATAGAATTTAAGATATGTAAAAGGCAGCACCTCAGTTCAGTTCAGTTCAGTCGCTCAGTCGTGACCGACTCTTTGCGACCCCATGAATCACAGCACGCCAGGCCTCACTGTCCATCACCAACTCCCAGAGTTCACTCAAACTCACGTCCATCGAGTCGGTGATGCCATCCAGCCATCTCATTCTGTCATCCCCGTCTCCTCCTGCCCACAATCCCTCCCAGCATCAGAGTCTTTTCCAGTGAGTCAACTAGTCGCATGAGGTGGCCAAAGTATTGGAGTTTCAGCTTCAGCATCAGGCCTTCCAATGAACACCCGGAATTGATATCCTCTAGAATGGACTGGTTGGATCTCCTTGCAGTACAAGGGACTCTCAAGAGTCTTCTCCAGCACCACAGTTCAAAAGCATCAATTCTTCGGCAATCAGTTTTCTTCACAGTCCAACTCTCACATCCATACATGACCACTGGAAAAACCATAGCCTTGACTAGACGGACCTTGGTTGGCAAAGGAATGTCTCTGCTTTTTAATATGCTACCTAGGTTGGTCATAACTTTCCTTCCAAGGAGTAAGCGTCTTTTAATTTCATGGCTGCAATCAGCATCTGCAGTGATTTTGGAGCCCCAAAAAATAAAGTCTGACACTGTTTCCACTGTTTCCCCATCTATTTCCCATGAAGTGATGGGACCAGATGCCATGATCTTTGTTTTCTGAATGTTGAGCTTCAAGCCAACCTTTTCACTCTCCTCTTTCACTTTCAAGAGGCTTTTGAGTTCCTCTTCACTTTCTGCCATAAGGGTGGTATCATCTGCCTATCTGAGGTTATTGATATTTCATCCCAGCAGTCTTGATTCCAACTTGTGCTTCTTCCAGCCCAGCGTTCCTCATGATGTACTCTGCATATAAATTAAATAAGCAGGGCGACAATATACAGCCTTGACGTACTCCTTTTCCTATTTGGAACCAGTCTGTTGTTCCATGTACAGTTCTGACTGTTGCTTCCTGACCTGCATACAGGTATCTCAAGAGGCAGGTCAGGTGGTCTGGTATTCCCATCTCTTTCAGAATGTTCCACAGTTGATTGTGATCCACACAGTCAAAGGCTTTGGCATAGTCAATGACGCAGAAATAGATGCTTTTCTGGAACTCTCTTGCTTTCTCCATGATCCAGTGGATGTTGGCAATTTGATCTCTGGTGCCTCTGCCTTTTCTAAAACCTGCTTGAACATCTGGAAGTTCACGATTCACATATTGCTGAAGCCTGGCTTGGAGAATTTTGAGCATGACTTTACTAGCGTGTGAGATGAGTGCAATTGTGCGGTAGTTTGAGCATTCTTTGGCATTCCCTTTCTTTGGGATTGGAATGAAGACTGACCTTTTCCAGTCCTGTGGCCATTGCTGAGTTTTCCAAATTTGCTGGCATATTGAGTGCAGCACTTTCACAGCATCATCTTTCAGGATTTGAAATAGCTCAGCTGGAATTCCATCACCTCCACTAGCTTTGTTCGTCGTGATGCTCTCTAAGGCCCACTTGACTTCACATTCCAAGATGTCTGGTTCCAGGTGAGCGATCAAACCATCGTGATTATCTTTGTCGTGAAGATCTTTTTTGTACAGTTCTTCTGTGTATTCTTGCCACCTCTTCTTAATATCTTCTGCTTCTGTTAGGTCCATACCATTTCTGTCCTTTATTGAGCCCATCTTTGCATGAAATATTCCCTTGATATCTCTAATTTTCTTAAAAAGATCTCTTGTTTTTCCTATTCTGTTGTTTTCCTCTATTTCTTTGCATTGATCGCTGAGGAAGGCTTTCTTATTTCTCCTAGCTATTCTTTGGAACTCTGCATTCAGATGCTTATATCTTTCCTTTCCTCCTTTGCTTTTCGCTTCTCTTCTTTTCACAGCTATTTGTAAGGCCTCCTCAGACAGCCATTTTGCTTTTTTGCATTTCTTTTCCATGGGGATGATCTTGGTCCCTGTCTCCTGTACAATGTCACGAACCTCCGTCCAGAGTTCATCAGGCACTCTATCTATCAGATCTAGACCCTTAAATCTATTTCTTACTTCCACTGTATAATCATAAGGGATTTGATTTAGGTCCTATCTGAATGGTCTAATGGTTTTCCCTACTTTCTTCAATTTAAGTCTGAATTTGGCAATAAGGAGTTCATGATCTGAGCCACAGTCAGCTCCTGGTCTTCTTTTTGCTAACTGTATACAGCTTCTCCATCTTTGGCTGCAAAGAATATAATCAATCTGATTTCGGTGTTGATCATCTGGTGATGTCCATGTGTAGAGTATTCTCTTGTGTTGTTGGAAGAGGGTGTTTGCTATGACCAGTGCGTTCTCTTGGCAAAACTCTATTAGCCTTTGCCCTGGTTCATTTCGTGCTCCAAGGCCAAATTTGCCTGTTACTCCAGGTGTTTCTTGACTTCCTAGTTTTGCATTCCAGTCCCCTATAATGAAAAGGACATCTTTTTTGGGTGTTAGTTCTAAAAGGTCTTGTAGGTCTTCATAGAACTGTTCAACTTCGGCTTCTTCAGCGTTACTGGTTGGGGCATAGGCCTGGATTACTGTAATATTGAATGGTTTGCCTTGGAAACAAATAGAAATCATTCTGTCATTTTTAAGATTGCATCCAAGTACTGCATTTCGGAGTGGCCATCATGGCAGCACCTCAAGTCAGTGTAAACCTGGACATTTCAGTATATGGTGTTGGGATGTTCTCCATGCAAAAAATAAAACCATACAAGCACTTAAAATACACCGGTGAATTCCTTATAACCTCAGGAATGTGTGATCTTTCTAACTATGACTTAAACTCCCTAAGCCATAAAGATCTTTTTAAACAAATTCTATTCCATATAAATTTAATTAAGTTTTACATGGTAAAACATCATAAAGTCAAAAGGAAAGTGGAAAACAGGGAAGGATTTACCGTGAACATTACACATGACTGATCTGAACGCTTCTAGAGAACTGAGACGAGAACACATGGGCAGGGGCACAGACAGTTTGCAGAAACAGGCTAACGGCCTTTCAAACATAAGAGAATGTACTCACCCTCACTAAAAAGTTCAAATTAACTCTACACTGAGACACCAGCTATCTATGAGACAAACAGATATCCAGAAGTTGAGAACATGCTGTGTGGAGAAACAGGCACTCTAACACAATTCTAGTGGGACTGTAAATAGCACAACCCCTGTGGGAAGGTATACGTGAAATTACAGATGGCAAAAATATAGACCGAGCAACCTCTTCCCATGAATTAAGGCTAGTTTTTTTTTCTGTGCAAGTGGGAAATGACATGGACAAGTTGTGTACTCTGGATCATCAAAGCGTAAGACTGGAAACAACCCAAGGATCCAATCCTAGAGAACTGATTAGGTGTGCTATGGAATGGAATGGAAAACTATGCAGGGATAAAAAAGAATGGGGAAGATCTTCACAAATTAATAAAGAGTAAACCCCAGGATTGGAGAAGGAAATGGCAACCCACTCCAGTGTTCTTGCCTGGAGAATCCCAGGGACGGGGGAGCCTGGTGGGCTGCCGTCTATGGGGTCACACAGAGTCGGACACGACTGAAGTGACTTAGCAGTAGCAGCAAACCCCAGGATACATTGTTAAGTGAAAACAAGAAACGTCAGAAGAGTATATAGAGCAGGCTACCTCTGGTTATGACTGAAGACAAATGATTATCAGGGATCCTAAAACATAGTACCACTTGAATTTGTTCTTAACGTCTTTCTTTGAATACTGGCAATTAAAGGGACTGCATCTGATCTTTCCATTAGAAACTATCTCAGGATCTCAGGGTAAACAAAAAATTACACTGGATGAAACAAAGCTGTACTTTTTCAGAAGAATGCCAACTAACAGATGTAGAAAAAATGACAGATTT
The DNA here is from genome assembly GCF_049115385.1 of Moschus berezovskii. Lineage (NCBI taxonomy): Eukaryota > Metazoa > Chordata > Mammalia > Artiodactyla > Moschidae > Moschus > Moschus berezovskii. The sequence continues at coordinate 891,256 of NC_142468.1, read as the reverse complement.
AGAAAAATCACCCTTTGGTCAAAAGATTCAAAACTCCAATTATAAAACAAATCAGTCATGAGGATATATTGCACAGCAGGGTGACTACAGTTAATAACACTGGATTGCATATTTGAAAGTTTCTGAGAGAGTAAGCCTTTAACATTTTCATCACAACAAACAATTCTGTAACTCACAATGAAACAGTTGATTTAAGCAATGAGTTATTAAGTGCTAAATGTTAAAACCATAAAGTACCAAAACATCACAGATTATTTTCACTTTTAAGGGAAAAAAATATAATTCTATTTGAAACAGATCAGATGATCACCTCTGTAATTTAGTCTGAGCATCACTAACAACCAGATTGTCGGTTTCTCCACTGTGATACGGTGTGTTCCAGCAAAAATATCTAATGTCCATTTACCAAGACTTGAGCTCCGATTTCCCAAATATTGGAATTCAGCAGAGGAATAAGCTAAAGTCACTACATGTTTTCAGATTAATAAACCAAGGATATAAAAAAGGGAGCATTCCAGATTAAGAGACTTCAAGCAGGCAACCGAGTGAGTGCTCCTTGTTTGAACAAACCAGCTGCAAAGGAGTTTACGGGACAATGAGTGAAATGTGAATACAAACTTGTGTGGTAGATGGCCACAAATTCTTTGTAGTCGCCACATTACGAAGCAAAGTCTACTGAGGATGTAGAGAGAAGGGAACCCTTGTACACGGGTGGTGGGAATGTAAACTGGTGCAGCCACGATGCAAAACAGTATGGAGGTTCTTCAAAAAATTAAAAACAGAGCCACCATATGATCCTGCAACCCCGCTTCTGAGTGTTCATCTGAAGAAAACAAAAGCACTAACTTGAAAAGACACATGTGCCCTCATGCTCACCACGGTGTTACTTGTAACAGGAGACAGAGACACACCCTATGTGCCCATTAACGAATGAATGACCGAACAGAGAAAATGCAGTTTGTGCGTGTGTGCGTGTCTGCATGTATTTCTACACGTACATAAAATGGAACATTATCTGGCCATAAAGATGAAATCGAGCCATTTATGACATCATGGATGAATCTTGAGGGCATTATGCTAAGTGAAATAAGGCGAACAGAAAGACAGCTACCACATGGTCTCACTTATATGCAGAGTCCAAAATGAAGAAACAAAACAAGAGCAGACTGACAGCGGCCAGAGGTGGGAGCCTGGGGTGTGGGTGAGACGAGTGGAGGCCGTCAAAAGGGCAAACCACCAGTCATAAGATAAATCAGTTATGGGAATGCAATGTACAGCACAGTGGCTACAGTTAATAACACTGGATTGCCTATTTGAAAGTTCCTAAAAGAGAAGACCTTCAAAGTTCTCGTCACAACAACAAGTAATTCTATAACCATGAGTGGTGATGGGTGTTAACCAGACTTACTGAGGTGACTGTTCTGCAATACATACAAATATCAAGTCATTATGCTGCACATCTGAAATTAATTTACAGTAATACTGTATGCCAATTATAATATATACTATATAATGTTGTATGTAAATTATATATATGTGTGCAAGAAAATATTATTAAAAAAAAGACATGACAAGAAGCCGAGTCTGCTTCCCCACTCATTAGACCTGGGCTGGTTCTGTGCTGGAAGTGAGGCTGTGTGAGCTTCAGGGCCTCAGAGCGCCTTGCGACCCCTCCCTTCACCCTCCTGGCAGCTTGCACGAGCTGCCCCGAGGCGGCCACAATGGGAAGAAGCTGATCTGCTGAGCTGGGGGGTGAGAGCCACGTGCAGAGGAAGAAAGGGTCTCAGCCAGAGCAGCAGCAACTTTTAGGCACAGGAATGACACCAGCGCAGCCCTCAAGCCCAGCCAGCCCTCCACTCTCTACCGCGTGAGCAAGTCCAGCCAACCCAGAGCATCACGAAAGAACACGTTACTGTTTAAGCAACGAAATTTTAGAGTTACGCAGCAACAGACAATGAGTATTACCAGATATTAAGTGAAATGAAAACTCATTAACCACGAAAGAGAGACATCATCACTATACCGAAAGGAAAAAAAGCTGGTTACCAATCCTCTGTACAGGACAACTTCATCTTAATAAAGATGCACAGACAGAAAGGTCTGGAAGAATATACTAAGGTAATAAGACAGAGGGAGGTGTCATGAAGCAAACTCGGGGTCCTGAACATGTCTTCTTGGTTTTGTTTTGCTACAGATTCTGTGTGCATATATCTGCTTCTGTAGTAACAACAGTCTGTAATGTCTGTTTATCCATCAGAACAAAGGTCAGCCAGCTGGATCCCTGAAAAGCTTGCTTGACATGCGAACTCTTGCTATTAATCTCTAAGAGTACACAAAACCTAGATAAAGTTAATCAATACACCTTTAAAGACAGCTAGGGGCTGATACTGTCTCCCCCACATTTTGCATATTGAAGTCTTAGCCCCAGAACCTCAGAATGTGACTGGATTGGTAGTCAGGGCCTTTAAGGAGGTAATTACGTTATTAAAATGAGGCCATTAGGGTAAGCTCTAATCCAATCTGATTCGTGTCCTCACCAGAAGAGAACATTTGAACACAGAAAGCAACACTAGAGGTGTGACTGCAGAGGGTCAGCCATGCGCAGAGGCGGTCAGAGGGCCTCCGCGAGCCGGGGCGAGGCTGGGCCAGGCCCTCCTCACGGCCCACACAGCAAACTCCCGCTGGCGCCGTGGTGCTGGACGCCCAGGCACCGGACCCGAGCAGGAAGCAACTCCCGCTTCATAAGCCACCTGGTCTTACACTGCATCATGACGGCCCTGGCAGACTGAGACAGCACTTGGAGGACTGACCTAGCATGTGTCCCAAGCACCACAAACAAACAACTCAACCAGAAAAAACAAAAGAACAGTTTAACAAAGCCCCTTTCGTGATTTCTGAAAAGTGTTGTCTTTAAAGCCAAATAGCAACCACAAACACGCACAAGCAGGAGGCAGAGGGCAGGCCTTTCAAACGCACCGCCTGCCTCACCCACAAGGGAGCAAGTCCATGGTCCAGCCCACGTTCTACTCTTGAGAGGCCAGAAAGATGGGCTTTCTCATTTGGGGTTGTATTTATTTATCTGTGGGCCAATGACACAGAGCAAAAGCAACAAAGCAGCAACAACTAAAAGAGCAGCGTCATCAAGGACTGTTTTTAATCAAAACCAAAATATTCCACTCTACTTTGAGGTTAAAAGTGTTATTTATAAAAACTGCACTATTTACAATAAACACCTTAGATGGAGCACAGCACGGCCAGGGAACAGAGGAGAGGCAGGGGCGCGAGCAGAGGGCGCAGAGCCCAGGAGTCCGGCTCTCCTGCTCAGGGCTCGCACTGGTTGTATGAGCTCAGGCATCTGATTTAACTGTCATGAGCCAGTTTATTGTAAAATCTTCTTCGCTGAACAAGAGAATCATTTATAGCGAGTCTTCCTAGACTCCCTGAGGCTTCCATGGCAATTGTGATTGGGGGAGGACCAGAAATAAACTGTAGGGTTTGGTGCCCTGAAACTAAGACTCAAGCACCGCTCCTCATTTCTATCTGTTTTCCAATTGAAGGTTTGCAATACTTTGGCCGCCTCATGCGACAAGTTGACTCACTGGAAAAGATTCTGATGCTGGGAAAGGTTGGGGGCGGGAGGAGAAGGGGACGACGGAGAATGAGATGGCTGGATGGCATCAGAGACTCTGTGGACATGAGTTTGAGTGAACTCCGGGAGTTGGTGATGAACAGGGAGGCCTGGCGTGCTGTGATTCATGGGGTCGCGGAGAGTTGGACACGACTGAGCGACTGAACTGAACTGAACTGAACCTGCACTTGAGGGAAGGGTTCCACTGCTAAAAATGTTGAAACCATTGTATTACGATGCCCTGTCCACTACATGCTACTAGGGGAAAATACAGAAGGAATTGTATTTAAAAATCAGTAAACAACAAAGCTGAACACATACACACAGGAGGAGAATGAAGGCCTGAGACACCAGGCAGACGGTAACTTGAGTTGGGACCCTGACCAGACAGGGAGACTGTGGCCGATGTGTACAGAAGATCTGGGATCGTTAGAGGATGCTGCTGCTGCTGCTAAGTCACTTCAGTCGTGTCCGACTCTGTGCAACCCCACAGACGGCAGCCCACCAGGCTCCGCCGTCCCTGGGATTCTCCAGGCAAGAACACTGGAGTGGGTTTCCATTTCCTTCTCCAATGCGTGAAAGTGAAAAGTGAAAGTGAAGTCGCTCAGTTGTGTCCGACTCTTAGCAACCCCATGGACTGCAGCCTACCAGGCTCCTCCATCCATGGGATTTTCCAGGCAAGAGTACTAGAAGATGCTAAGCACTGCAAACTGGGCCTCAAAAAATGAATGCAGTTATAAGCAGCATTAATACAAGTATAATTTCCAAGTGAGAGCATTTGATACAGTTGCAAATACACACTGGAGCCTGTCTGTGCCACTGACACCCAGAGAAAACCAGGGGCACCGCAGGGCAGACTTTGCAGCGATGCGGGTCTGAGCTCCGACCTTCATTCTCACAGGACAGGCGACTGCAGGGAGCGCAGCTCCCAGGGCCTCGCCACCTCTGAAGAGAGGCTGTGCTGCGGCGGGGGCTGCGGACAACTGGGCAGCATCGAGCGGAGGGCCAGCGAACGCTCACAGGGTGCCGCGTGTGGAAGCCCACCTCACCGAATCCTTGCAAGACGCCAGCACCAGGGTACTATAACACATAGCGCAAGTGCTCACAAGCATGGACTAACACTGGGGCAGAAGACATTCTCTGATGGAGGAGCGTGACACTGGAAGAACTACCTTTCAGAACGGTAGAAGAGAGAACGGTACAACTTTTCCGAAAAGAAATCTGGCCAGATTTCCAATCTGCACAGAGGACATTCATGAAGTCCACATACTCACAGCAGTCAAAATCTATTTGATAGGGCTTCCCCGGCAGCTGTAGTGGTAAAGAATCTGCCTGCAATGCAGGAGACCAGAGTTTAATCCCCTGGTTGGGTAGATTCCCTGGAGAAGGGAATGGCAACCCACTCCAGTATTCTTGCGTGGAAAGTTCTACGGACAGAGGAGCCTGGCAGGCTGCAGTCCACGAAGGAAAGGATTCAGATAGCGTCTGTGGGTGGGAATGGGAGTGAGCAGAGTACTGACTGACTCGTGGGCATCTCCCTTAAAACCAGGCTTTTCACCAGAAAAGCAAAGCATCTCTAAGAAAAATCTTTTTTTCTTTCTCCTAATTACTGATTTCCATAAATATACCCTTGTTGGCCCAAACCTGTATGTTCCTCAGAACTGTGGCCCACTTCCCCATTCAGCTCCTCACATTTGAATGGAATTTACCGCCCAGGGAAGCAGCCACCCAAATGACTCCTGTGTTCAAGATTAAAAAGGAGTGTGAAAAAGAGGCACACAAATTTCTTCAGGCCGGGAGGTCCCAAATCCAGAGCAATTCCAGATGTTCAAGGAAATGCCACCAAGGGGAGAAGAACGGAAGTCAAAAGATTTCATCTCTTCTTTTGTTTTTTGAAGATTTTTTTGTTTTGATGAGGACCATTTTTAAAGCTTGTGTTGAACGTGTCACCATGTCGTTTCTGTTGCTCATGTCCTTGTTTTTTTGGCCGTGAGGCACGTGGGACCTCAGTTCCCCGACCAGGGTTTGTCAAACCCTCGCCCCCTGTTTGGAAGGCAGTCTTAACCACGTGACCACCAGGAAGTCCCAAGACTCCAGTCTTCTAAGTCTGAAGTGTGCCGCCCTTTGGGTAGGTCACAACTCAAGGCCCAGAGTGTGGTGGCGAGCCGCAGCCGCCGAGAAGCACACTCACCTAAGATGAGGTGGAGCTTGGTCTCCGTCTGGAAGGCGTAGTGCAGCGTCACCAGGAAGGGCGACTGCCGGACGTGCTCCAGCACCTGCCGCTCTGTCCGCGTGTGCTCCGCGCTCTTGGCCTTCTGGACTATGGTGGCCTTCTTCAGAACTTTCATGGCATACAGCTTTCCAGCATCGTGGCCACTTACTTTACGCACGAGAAACACCTTTCCGTAAGCTGAAAATGGAAAGAAAACAATCGGAAGAGTTATTAAGAGGCGCCCCAGGCAGCGTGATAATTGAGTGCAGACTGAAGGTTAACAGCGCACAGAGGAGCACTCTCTGGACGAAGAAGCACCTGAGTGCTGCTTCTTGCTCTCACGTATTTCCTCAGGATCATGCCAGACGTCTCTCGAGGTCTAACCCTCAAATGCAGGCATCCCACCACTGCTGACGAACGGAGGCTTTCACCCTCTTACTGTTCTTCTCGCCTCAGTATGTTTAGCTGTAGGAAACTACTGTTATCACGGCCAGTTAACCACAGTCCAATTCTGAATAACCCGGACGTTGTAGACATCGCATAAAACCTCTAGGTTTTGCTACTGCTGTAAACAAATACAAATAGTTCTTAACGAGAATCTAAAAAAAAACCTCATACACACATATGAATCATGGATCTCAAGTGTTCCTCTATACTTATTCTAAAAAGTCTAAAGCAACATAAGCTGACCTTGTACAAACAAGAGAGATCTTCAGGTTCCCGACCCAGAGGTTGAACCGGGGTGTCTCTCTCCTGCATTGCAGGCAGATGCTTTACCGTCGGAGCCACCAGAGAAACATGCAAAAGACTCTAAACAGCAAGCAATACCAACAGAATCCCCTTTACAGCTCTGGACAGCAGTTCACAAGTTAGCAGGTGAACCTTGCTGCATGTTCCCTAAGTTTGCGCTCAGCTGGGAAAATCCTGTGTACAGGGCCACTCCGCTCTAGGTGGAGGCATTGGGGCCATACTGGATACTGTGCCCAGAGCAGATATCTGTGCTTATTTACCTACAGAAGCTGGGAAAGGCCAGGTAGAGGCAGGAGGAAGGAGCAGGAAGAAGGCAGACCAAAAAACTGATAAAGGAAAGGAGCAGGTCCCCAGTTCACCCCTACAAGGTATAAAGTCTCTTTCCTTCTCAAAATGCAAACACCTCCTGGGATGGCTGAGACCAGTCCCACTTCTGAAGTGCTTTCAAGACCATTCTGGAGCCGGTCTGAGTTCTGAACCAGACCCGTGCTTCCTCAGACTCTGCACACACCTCAACAGTGTTTAGCATATAATCCTGTTCTAACCTACCCACAAATAAGGCAGTTTTAAGGGAAGGGCCTAAATATTCATTGGAAGGACTGATGCTGAAGCTGAGGCTCCAATGCTTTGACCACCTGATGCTAGAGCCAATTCATTGAAAAAGACCCTGATGCTGGGAAAGACAGAAGGCAGGAAGAGAAGGGGACGACAGAGGATGAGATGGCTGGATGGCATCACTGACTCGATGGACATGAGTCTGAGCAAGCTCTGGGAGATGGTGAAGGACAGGGAGGCCTGGCGTGCTGCAGTTCATGGAGTCACAGAGAGTCGGACACGACTGAGCAACTGAACAGCAGCAGCAAAGGGATGGGCTGTTACACCGTGGGCGTTACGGGTTACAACGGACAGCGTGGTGGTCACAGTCCTGAGGGGAGGGAGAACACGCACGAAGGGCTAGGCGATGCAGGCTCTGTGCGAAACACACTCCACACAGTGGCTCGCTCGCTTCTCAAACAGCCAGTGAGGTTGGTACTTTCAGTAACCCCATTCTGCAGATGGAAGTGCAAAATGGAATTACCAAAAGGAAGTGGCCACAGTATTTGGGTAAAAGTGGCAGAACTGATTCAAATGAAAGCAGTGTGACCCCGAGGACTACACGATTAACTGCAAGTGATTTCTTTTTAAAGAGAGACGTTCTTCATGAGCACTAGAGATTGGATGGCGTGGATTTTAATAAAATCTACACCGTACACATACTGAACATACTCTGGACTGTGGAAACAGTTAACAAATGGGTTGTGTCTGGTATCGAAAATAAAATGATTACAGAGTGAGAGTTCAGTAAGGCAGAAGTGAACCAAAAAAAAAAAAAGTCAAAGGATTGTTAGAACCTAGATCCAACCAGTCCATTCTAAAGGAGATCAATCCTAGGTGTTCACTGGAAGGACTGATGCTAAAGCTGAAACTCCAATACTTTGGCCACCTCATGCGACGAGTTGACTCACTGGAAAAGACTCTGATGCTGGGAAGGATTGGGGGTGGGAGGAGACGGGGACGACAGAGAATGAGATGGCTGGATGGCATCACCGACTCTATGGACATGAGTTTGAGTGAACTCCGGGAGTTGGTGATGGACAGGGAGGCCTGGCGTGCTGCGATTCATGGGGTCGCAAAGAGTCGGACACGACTGAGAAACTGAACTGAACTGAACCGAACCATCTATTCAGAAGCAGTGAAATGAAGCTGGAAAATACTCTAACAAAGAGTACTTACTAACCCTTCCATGGAATAAGGTTCCACAGAAATCCAGAAGAAAGTCTAGTGTAGTCCTCCACAAGTGCAAGGTTTCTGTGTTCCCCTACACACACAAGGCACCTGCCCTAAATTTCTATTCTGGGATTCCTATCTCCAGACAGTTATGGGGCTTAGAAATTGCTACCCATCTGTCTTCTCCAACAAAGAAAATCTTTCTACAACATCACGGGAAGACAGCCATGAACTCCTTCCCAGTGCTCATGTGTGTCCTTCAGCCCAGCTGCTGCCAACAAGGCAAACAGCAGGGTGTGAGCACCTGCCTGAGGGTCCGCACTTCAGAGACAGACTCTGAGATCCCTACTGCACCCCCAAGAGGGGGTGAGGGGTGAGCCCCACTTTAGAGGGTCTGCACTTCAGAGATAAACTCTGAGATCCCTACTGCACCCCCACGAGGGGGTGAGGGGTGAGCCCCACTTTAGAGGGTCTGCACTTCAGAGACAAACTCTGAGATCCCTACTGCACCCCCACGAAGGGGTGAGGGGTGAGCCCCACTTTAGAGGGTCTGCACTTCAGAGACAAACTCTGAGATCCCTACTGCACCCCCACGAGGGGGTGAGGGGTGCCCCCACTTTAGAGAGAGTGCACTTCAGAGACAAACTCTGAGATTCCTACTGCACCCCCATGAGGGGGTGAGGGGTGAGCCCCACTTTAGAGGGTCTGCACTTCAGAGACAAACTCTGAGATCCCTACTGCACCCCCACGAGGGGGTGAGGGGTGAGCCCCACTTTAGAGGGTCTGCACTTCAGAGACAAACTCTGAGATTCCTACTGCACCCCCACGAGGGGGTGAGGGGTGACCCCCACTTTAGAGGGTCTGCACTTCAGAGACAAACTCTGAGATCCCTACTGCACCCCCACGAGGGGGTGAGGGGTGACCCCCACTTTAGAGGGTCTGCACTTCAGAGACAAACTCTGAGATCCCTACTGCACCCCCACGAGGGGGTGAGGGGTGACCCCCACTTTAGAGGGTCTGCACTTCAGAAACAAACTCAGATTCCTACTGCACCCCCACGAGGGGGTGAGGGGTGCCCCCACTTTAGAGAGAGTGCGCTTCAGAGACAAACTCTGAGATTCCTACTGCACCCCCATGAGGGGGTGAGGGGTGAGCCCCACTTTAGAGGGTCTGCACTTCAGAGACAAACTCTGAGATCCCTACTGCACCCCCACGAGGGGGTGAGGGGTGAGCCCCACTTTAGAGGGTCTGCACTTCAGAGACAAACTCTGAGATCCCTACTGCACCCCCACGAGGGGGTGAGGGGTGAGCCCCACTTTAGAGGGTCCGCACTTCAGAGACAAACTCTGAGATCCCTACTGCACCCCCACGAGGGGGTGAGGGGTGACCCCCACTTTACAGGTGAGGAAATGGAGCACAGAGAACTGGGCCCCTGGCTCAAGGTCACAGCCGCCCCTCTGGCCCGACTCCTAAGACCCTACTCCGAGCAGCGCTCCAGCACCTCCCTAAAGTGAATGAGCTCACAGCCAAAGAAATGAGGAACCAGACATTAAACAGAAGTCACAACACAGGTCAGCTGTTCGCATGGTGGCAAAGACACAGTACTAATATTTCCAAGTGGAGGAAGTTTTGTAAAGTAGACCATTTTGTGGATAGGGGGATCTAAATATTAAAAAATGTGCCTTACTTTGAGTGGAAACAGGCCTTTCTACAATATTCATCAGTTAGTTCTTATACCTTCTGGACTTACAAAACAGAATATTATTCATCTTCTCTAAAATAATCTTTTAAATATTTAAAAATACAGTCATACCATCTCATCTAAGCAAAATGTCCTTATTCGCTAAGCCAATCTAAAGGTAAATGATGTTAAGATTTTGTACCACTAGGAGGTTCCCTTGAGGTGTACTGTGAATTAGCAAATAATTTTTCTTTGATTTTTTTTTTTTGTTCCTTTAAACAATGTCATATTTCACTTCAAATAAAAGTGAGATAGCATCGGATACTAATGTAGGTGGGCAAATAATATAAAATCATCCTTAATGCCACGTTATACACTGCATGGTCAAATAATAAACAGTCATCCTCCTTGCCATGTGATGATATCCAGAAGTTTTCCAATGAGTTAAAGACATATCCTGCCATTAGCATTATTTTTAATCCATCAGGAAACTGTCAGGGGAAAAAAGTATGCTGATGCTCACAAGTCTTCAGTTTTTACTTTTATAACTGCCATGATTAATTAAAGCTATGGTCCTTCTATCACATGTTACGTGACAACAGATGCTTACAGCAATAAAATTCAAGAAGTGCCTTACAATGTTTCAAACAACAAATATTTCAGGCAAACAGGATCTTATTTTTGAGTAGGCTGCTTAAGAAAAATAGAGTTGCCTCCAAACAGCCCTGCTTTCTGAAGTGGCCATAAGGCTGCCGATCACATTGCAAAGGAGGAAGAAAACATTCACTGCTGGAGAGACCTTGAAGAAGCCACCTACCCTGACTGAGTGGGTCCTGCAGTGCCGAGGAAGGGAGGGAAGGAGTCCTCCTATGGAAGAGTGCTATCCAGTCCAGAACCGCCTATGTGTCTTCCAGTGTTTTAAGAGTGGCCACTGCAACTGAACTTGGTGGTAATATCAATTCCCTTTTAGTTTCCAGTGAGATGAATGACTGCCCTGTAGTGAAGCCTATTTTGAAAGCACCTTTTGGAAACTGTAAAAAGCAACCAATGGCAAAAACTCTTCTGGCTAAAAAAGGTAAACAATAGTACTTCCTGCTCAGATGTAGCCCCTAAAACAGATGCTTGGCAACACAGCTGGAATCTGCAGCTTGGGTCAAGAGACAAAGCTTCAGGCTTCAGCATAACTCTAATCTCTGCATCAGCATGGAACGGCTTCAGATACCCTGCCAGCAATCTTCACAGAAGCCTGTGCAGTGCTCTGATCTTATCAGCTTCTCCAGTGAAAGGGCCTTTCCAAGATACTCTGTCAACACATGTCAGCACAAGAAGACATGGAGTTCACTGGTTTTCCAGAGATCAAGTCTAGCAGCGCTTGATGAGACGACGTTGAAGTTCTACTTATTAGACTGAGGGAAAGCAAACTCTAAAAAGCATTCCCTGGTGGCTCAGTCGGTAAAAAAGCTGCCTGCAATGTGGCAGAGCTGGGTTCGATCCCTGGGTTGGGACAATCCCCTGGAGAAGGGAATGGCTACCCACTCCAGCATTCTTACCTGGAGAATTCCATGGACAGAGGAGCCTGGCAGGCTATAGTCCATCGGGTTTGCAAGGAGTCTCACGACTGAGAGACTACACCAACCAACTAACTACATTCAAAAGACAGATGACAACTAGGAATGGGAACTCCCCGGTGGTCTAATGGTTAGGGTTTTGAGATTTCACTGCTGAGGCCCTGGGTTCAGTCTCAAGCTGCATGGTCAAAAAAAGAAACAGTGACAAGGATTAATTCCTGTCTTTGCTTGACAGATACCTATGACCATATGAATGAGGTATATCTTTCATTTCAAGGCTCGACAGACATTGCTATGTGCTCCCATACCGACAGGTTATAGTAGCCGTTTCCAAGGAGAAGACTGGATCAAGACAACCACATAAGCTTCTTCCAAGCTGGAGGAGGAATTCCATAGGCTGGGGGCAAACTGCTGCTGCTGCTGCTAAGTCTCTTCAGTCGTGTCCAACTCTGTGCAACCCCACAGACGGCAGCCCACCAGGCTCCGCCGTCCCTGGGATTCTCCAGGCAAGAACACTGGAGTGGGTTGCCATTTCCTTCTCCAATGCATGAAAGTGAAAAGTGAAAGTGAAGTTGCTCAGTCGTGTCCGACTCTTAGCGACCCCATGGACTGCAGCCTACCAGGGTCCTCCGTTCATGGGATTTTCCAGGCAAGAGTACTGGAGTGGGTTGCCATTGCCTTCTCCGTGGGGGCAAACTACAGATGTATTATGAAGGTCATTTCTGCTCAAACTGAAATATGGATTCAGCACCCTATTCTACCAGACACAGACAGTACAATGTTGCAAACCTTGTTGACAAAGGTCTCAGCTGCTTGATGATAAAGGGAATCATGCAAGATGAACTAAGCGCAGTGTCGAGGGGAACATCTAGTTCCCCAGACTAGGCTTCAGTCTGCTTTTCCACAGGTGTGACTCTGACTCCACTGGCCACAGTAGTCATGATGAAGCAGGCTTCTGGCATGAGTCATGACAAACAGAAGTTAAAGCAGACTGATGGTTTTAAAACAAGATGACATGCATGCTGTCACATCGAAAGCTGCTGCATAAATTCAACTACTTTTTCAAGCTAAACAAAAGCAGCTTTCTTGCTGAAATTTATCTTGAGCACAATTAAACAGCTCTCTTCACTTTATTTGTAAAATCTGAATTCATTAAAATTTTTCATGAAGTATTGGCATTAAAATGTGATCAATTTGTTTTTAGAAAGAAACATTTTTATGGTCCATCTGTTTTTGCAATCAGTTTACAATGCCGTATGATTAAATGCAAGGAGAATCTGTCTATGTTTACGTGCATTGTTCTGGAGAAAACGGTTAAGAACTAGACGGCCTCTGGATTAACTCCTTCAGTCGCATGCTCACCCAGAACACACTGTTCCCACTGGGATCCGAATGCTTGCCCTCTGTGAGATCACTGTTTTCTGCCACTCAAACTTCTATTAACGCTGCTTTAAACCCTATACATTGTACACTCTGGCTGACCAGTCATGCCACACTTTGGGTTTACTTCAATCTTGTAACTTCTGTACTGGAACTATTGCTTTAAAAAATATACGTATATGGCAGAAGCGCTCCTGGTGACTCCCACTTAAACAGCTCCCAACACTCGTGGCGCTTGCCTCTCCACCCGTAAGACAGCTCTGCGGCCCGACGCCCATAACCAGCTCTCCATGCACTGCCGTCTGCAGTGCTGCTCTGCCTCCCACGAGCCCCTGACAGTCACTGCCTTACTGGTGTGTGCCTGCGGTGTAAGTTGTTCTTACATAATTTAATCACATATTACATAAGCCATGGAAGTGTAAATGTGAAAGAAAAGGGGAAAAAATGAGGTTAAAAGCTTTGAAAGAACTACAAAAAAGCAAGACACGTGGGGGGGAAAAAAACCAAAGAACTGTCAAAAAAGTAGGCATGGGTGAAACAACTATAACAGGCTAAGGGAAAAAATTTTGTACCCAGATGACTTCAACTGTTGTCTGGTTCTCACTTCACTTTAAAGAACTGGAGACTTGATTTTAGATGATGCATTATGAGTGTGGTTTATGAAAAGCATTGTATAAGAACTGACTTTCAAAGATTCTTGTGCCTGCACGCAAAATGAATATGTATTTATATGTTTTAAGTGGAAAGTAGTATGTTCAAAGTACATATTTATATATCCTTTTAAAATGATTTTCCACTTGAACAGGCTTTTTCTGATTAACCACAAGCACCACTGATGTAATCACAGAAAGATCCCACTAACTCGACGATCACAGTCCGTGCTCCTGGAGTTCACCCCTCTCCCTCTTCCAGAACACTGGATCCTGCTAGACGGTGACTTAACCACCAACCACACCAACTCCTCCTCTAAGTCCGCATTCATCCTCATCTGGCAAACATGCCTTTTGTGTTGTCATCTGAATTGTTGATTAAAAAAGATAACCCTTCTGGCTGAAAACACGTGGTTTCCTACGGCTCCTAAGGTAACGAGAATCCTTAATGCCGCCTGAACCACCTGCCTCCCTGCTCTCCACTTCTCACCATCATTCACTCTCTCCTTCAGACGTAACAGCCTCTCCTGACTTCCCAGACCAGCACAGCTCCTCTAATGTTAAACTCTCCTAACACTGTCACAGAAATGGTCAGAAACAAGAGTTTTCATTTATTTGTGTGACTGCCTCACTGTGTAGTTCTCACTGGACTGCAAATTCCACAAATGCATGGACTATGTCTGGTTTTGCTCACTTTGCATCATTAGCAAATTCTGGAGCTGGTACACTGGAGAAACTCAGCGTCGAATGTGTGACAAACGAAAACAGAGAGCAAACAAAGCAAACCCTGCAGCACACGGCCAGATACCCTTCCCCGTCAGCAATCCTGACCCAAAGGTAAAGGGAGTCTTCAGGGAGAGAAACCAACAGTGCCAGTCCACTGCAGAGTGACAGCGCGCCAACCCTTTCCCCTGAGAGGGAAGAGCGGGCTTTCACACAGAAATCACTTTGAGGAAAGAAAGCAGTGTTAGTCACTCAGTCAAATCTGACTCTTTGTGACCCTGAAGACTGCAGCCTGCCAGGCTTCTCCATGGAATTCTCCAGGTAAGAATATTGGAGTGGGTTGCCGTGCCCTCCTCTAGGGGATCTTCCTGACTCAGGGATAGAACCTGGGTCTTCTCAATTACAGGCAGATTCTTTACCGTCTGTGGCTCAGCTAGTAAAGAATTCGCCTGCGATGCGGGAGACCTGGGTTCAATCCCTGGGTGGGGAAGATCCCCTGGAGAAGGGAAAGGCTACCCACTCCAGTATTCTGGCCTGGAGAATCCCATGGACTGAACAGTCCATGGGGTCACAAAGAGCCGGCACACGACTGAGCGACTTTCACTTCACTTTCACTTTCTTTACCGTCTGAGCCACCAGGGAAATCCCCAGTCTTTTTAAGGTGGGGATTACATATGACGCCTGACAACATTCCCTAGGGACACTAGCTCAAGAAACTTAGCTGCCACCACTGTGGAAAAGGAAAGTATCTTAACATGGTGTCATCTCTCTCTGGCCACTGCTTTGTAACCTGTCTCAAATACATAAGAGTTGACTACAATGCCTGGCCCCATCCCTTCCTCATATGTGATTTGAGAAAAGATTTCTACCTTTCCACATGTGACATGTCCCAGACACTGACAATCAATCCACCTGCCTTCCCCACTCCAGTCTCTGTAGACCAGTTCTTTTCAACTGTGGGCTATGACCTGTTAGTGGATGATACCAATTGACTGGGTTCAATGGGCATTTTGAAACTAAAGTAGTAAAAAAAGAACTGAGTATACTAAACAGTGTTTCATGAACATGTGGACGTATCAGTTCAGTTCAGTTCAGTCGCTCAGTCGTGTCCGACTCTCTGTGACCCCATGGACTGCAGCACGCCAGGCCTCTCTGCCCATCACCAACTCCTGGAGCTTACTCAAACTCAGTTCCATCGAGTCAGTGATGCCATCCAACCATCTCATCTTCTGTCGTCCCTTCTCCTCCCACCTTCAATCTTTCCCAGCGTCAGGGTCTTTTCCAATGAGTCAGTGTTTCACATCAGGTGGCCAAAGTATTAGAGATTCAGCCTCAGCATCAGTCCTTCCAGTGAATATTCAGGACTGATTTCCTCTAGGATTGACCGGTGTGATCTCCTTGCAGTCCAGGGACTCTCAAGAGTCTTCTCCAACACCACAGTTCAAAAGCATCCATTCTTCAGCACTCAACTTTCTTTATAGTCCATCTCACACATCCATACATGACCACTGGGAAAACCAAAGCTTAGACTAGACGGACTTTTGTCAGTAATGTCTCTGCTTTTTAATATGACCTAGGTTGGTCATAGTTTTTCTTCCAAGGAGCAAGTGTCTTTTAGTTTCATGGCTGCAGTCACCATCTGCAGTAATTGTGGAGCCCCAAGAAAATAAAGTCTCTCACTGTTTCCATTGTTTCCCCATCTGTTTGCCATGAAATGATGGGACCGGATGCCATGATCTTAGTTTTCTGAATGTTGAGCTTTAAGCCAACTTTTTCACTCTCCTCTTTCACTTTCATCAAGAGGCTCTTTAGTTCTTCTTCAGTTTCTGCCATAAGGGGGGTGACATCTGCGTATCTGAGGTTACTGTGTTAGGTATACGTGAATGTAAGCAAGTCTAAGGACATGAGAGAGGAAAAAGAGGGCAGTACAGAACAATGGTTAAGAACGTAAGACTCTGATGCCTGACTGCCCAGCTTTGATTCCTAACTAAGATCATGGCATCTGGTCCCATCACTTCATGGGAAATAGATGGGGAAACAGTGTCAGACTTTATTTTGGGGGGCTCCAAAATCACTGCGGATGCTGACTGCAGCCAGGAAATTAAAAGACGCTCCTTGGAAGGAAAGTTATATCCAACCTAGACAGCATATTAAAAAGCAGAGACATTACTTTGCCAACAAAGGTCCGTCTAGTCAAGGCTACGGTTTTTCCCATGGTCATGTATGGATGTGAGAGTTGGACTGTGAAGAAAGCTGAGTGCCGAAGAATTGATGCTTCTGAACTGTGGTGTTGGAGAAGACTCTTGTGAGTCCCTTGTACTGCAAGGAGATCCAACCAGTCCATCCTAAAGGAGACCAGTCCTGGGTGTTCATTGGAAGGACTGATGTTAAAGCTGAAACTCCAATACTTTGGCCACCTGATGCGAAGAGCTGACTCACTGGAAAAGACCCTGATGCTGGGAGGGATTGGGGGCAGGAGGAGAAGGGGACGACAGAGGATGAGATGGCTGGATGGCATCACCAACTCGATGGACATGAGTTTGGGTAGACTCCGGGAGTTGGTGATGGACAGGGAGGCCTGGTGTGCTGCGATTCATGGGGTCGCAAAGAGTCGGACACGACTGAGCAACTAAACTGAACTGATGCCGTTCAATAACTGTGTGAAAGAAAGTGAAAGTTTATTGGCTAAGTCATGTTTGACTCTTTGCAACCCCATGGTCTGTAGCCCGCCAGGCTTCTCTGTCCATGGAATTTTCCAGGAAAGAAAACTGGAGTGGGTAGTCATTCCCTTCTCCAGGGGATCTTCCCAATCCAGGGAGTGAACCCAGGTCTCCTGCGCTGCAGGCAGACTCCTTACCATCTGAGCCACCAGGGAAGCCCAAACTGTGTATCCCTGGGCACGACAGGTAACAACAACTGTGCCTAAACTCCGTCATTAGGGACAGTAACAGTTCTCACACCATATGGTCTGGGGATTAAAGAAATTAAGGGAAGGATTCAAAGGAAGCCCTGGCAGATAACAAATAAGCACAGATGTCAGTGCGGAAAGTGTGTGTGTCAGTGTATACTGTGTCTGTGTCTATATACATACATAGACACACACACTGAATTGCCATACAAAAATGTACCTATTTTGTCCTATGCATAATAGTTCAAAAAGCTTGAAAGCTACAGCTCTAGATGAACTTACATGCTTTTCATTAAAAAAAAAAAATACAAATTATGTAGGCCAAAGACTTTTCCCTCTCTATCTCTTAGTAGCCTCAGGGTTAAATTTAAGGCACAGTCACGATGACTGTCTCAGCCCAGATTTCCACATCATCTATTTCACTTTCCTGTTATCTGACTTTTGCTCTATTTTCATCTTTTAAGTTCCTTATTTTTTTATTCTATCTTTGAAAATACCCTTAAATCTCTATTTGAAAATTGGTATATTTTAAGATACATTTAAAATAAAATGCACTTGATTTTACATTTTTATCAAACAGAAGCACTGATTCCTAAATTCCTTTATAGAACAGATACCTTATTTGCACACTAAATTCCAAATATTAAAAAACACATAACTATATAAAACTTAATATTGCAACTATAAAACTTAGTATTTCAACATAATTCTAAAATAGAAACAGAGAATTTGAGCAATCATTTTTAAAGTTAGTCACTGTTGCCAGGATTTTTAAAATAAAAACAAAATGTCTAAGACTAATAAAGGCAGACTGATTAAACAGATTTTTCTTCTAACATACAAAGAGCTATAAACCCAAAACATGCCTGCACACATGAACAGATGCTAAAGGCAAACATGATACATGGTAAAAGCACATGAAATCATAGGCAGTCATTTTTTGTGCAAGAGACTGAGATAGGCTATTTGTTTTAGGTATAAACCTGTATATCCTCTCTAGAAGATATAAAACACCGACAACCTGGAAGACAATAAAAGCAACAGCATTCTACATATAATCCAATTACTTTTTTAAACTAACCAGGGTCAAATATGACTCATTTAGTTAATTACTTTAAATGGTCAAAAACAGTTGCGCAGCTGAAATCAAGACCACAAAACCAATGCATTTTCTCATGGATGGTGTTAGCTTCTTAAAAAGGAGACTTAATATGTGAGAAAGTTGACAATAAAAAATAGTTTCAGGAATGACCATCTATGGATTCCATTTATGCACACTGGATTAGCTTGAATAAATAAAGGCTGAGTGCATGATATCTGCTAGATAAGCACTTTTTAATATCAGAGAAAGCACTCGACACCATGGGCACTCATCCCGCACGTGAGCATGTGGCGTGGTCATCTCCTGACTATCTCCTATGGATGACCCGTGTAAAGCACATGGCATTTCTTATCCCTGGTCCCAGATGCCTGGGTCCCAGGAAAGGAGAAAAAGCTGCAAAGGAAGCCATGTTCCACTGTGAGACGTGGACTAGAATTGATTGCCCCTGGACTCTGATTGCCAAAGGACCCACTCAAAGGAAATACCGGAAATCACCACAAATGAGCTGTTTGGGTTTAAAACGCTTGCCTCCTCTCTCTTGCTCCAAAATGTCCCGGGTTCAGGTTGAACCCAGACCCGAGCGAGCCTTGGCCACACGCTGCCAAGGCTCCTCATCTGCCCCTACCGCCCCCTCACTCTTCTCTGAGCATTCCTGCAGGAAGTCAAGCGCACTCCCCTCTAGCAAACGTGACCAAGGACAGCATCAGTAATGAGTCAAACTGTATTTACACTAGGGAGATAATGTCAACCAACATCCTTAAGTGGAGCCATCTTTTGATTTTAGAATAAAACATCACAAATATTTAACCTCTAAGATTTCCTTAAGCACCGCAGGCTTACAGTGAAACATAAGGAACAGTGGGCAGACACAGACGCAAAATTATAAACTTTCCAAATGACGATTTGACAATTTAACGAATGCAGGCTTTTAAAAGCACTGTTTTGATAGAAATACTTTCCAAACACTTGCCAAGTCACGTCAGTCGTGTCCGACTCTGTGTGACCCACCAGGCTCCCCCGTCCCTGGGATTCTCCAGGCAAGAACACCAGAGTGGGGTGCCATTCCAAACACCTAAAGGGAACTAAATGACAAACGATGACTCAGTCATCACTTTTGAAACAGTCTGCACATGACTCAATCAAGTATTTCTCCCTTGCATCATATGGCCAAAAAGTAGCTGTGTCTTCAAGCTGCCTGGGGCAATTCCTAGCACCATCTAGTGGCAAATTACCCAGAAGAAAAAGAAATGCATTCTTATTTAATAAATGAGATGTGTTTCTGAAAAGTCTGCAATAAAAAAATATAAATACCTATATATTTTACAAGGCTATCCTGTTAGGGATGACTTTCACAGAGCCTGGGTTTTGTCTGTTGTTTTAGTTGCCAAGTCGTGTCCAACTCTTTTGCAACACCATGGACTGGAGCCCACCAGGCTCCTCTGTCCATGGGATTTCCCAGGCAAGAGCACTGGACTGGGTAGCCATTTACTTCTCCAGGGGATATTCCTCACCCAGGGGTCGCCACATCTGCACTGGGAAGCAGATCCTTTACCACTGAGCTACCTGGGAAGCCCGGAGTCTGACACCAAAGAGCAAAGAACGATCAGCGTGAGCATCCGGCGACGGCACTGACGGCTGCGTAAACAGCGCAGAGCCGTCTGTCCACAGGACGGTTCCCACAGGACAGCCTGTAAGACCACCCACCCCTCACCCCCAGAACAGAAAAAGTGAAAGAGAAAAGCAACCTTCTCACGAAGGCGCCAGGGACTGAGGAAGACAGAAATGGATGCTGCTCATTAGATATTACTGGAGGCAAGGCATTTTCAATCTCTGTACTCAGTCAGCACTCATTTGAAGATCTTATAAACCCAGAAACAAACATTAAATGAAGATCACCTTATTCAACTTGCAAGTCTGTACGTAATATAACTTTTTAAAAAAATGCTCACGAGGGAGGCTCAAGAGGGAGGGGATGTATGTACACATATAGCTGATTCACTCTGTTGTACAGCAGAAACTGACAACATTATAAAGCAATTACACTCCAATTTAAAAAATGCTCACTACTCTTTTCCCGGCCCCCAAAACAGTACCTGCCTCTTAACAAATGCACGTGAATGAATGAACCCCAAGAGCAATGGGAATGAAGTGAAAGGTTTTGAATATAAAAGTGACATGATCAAACTTACACTTAGGAAAGAAGACTCTGGCTGTAGTCAGAGAAAGACTAGGAAAGCACAGACTGAAACTTGAAGATCTTTTGGTGGTTACGTGTCCCTATTTATTGCTGGACATAATTTGGGTTTCACAATAAAGTATTTGTTAAGAGATGACAATCACTTATATATCAAACTAATCTGAGACACTGATAATGCACTCTACTAGCTCTTCTAGAATCTAGGCTTCTTTCCCTTTCAGATACATATATAGTTTATATAGCATTTACTATGTATCAGGCAATCTAGATGTTTTACTACTCATTTTATGCATATTTTATGCATATTTTGGGGCTTCCCAGGTAGTACAGTGGCAAAGAATCTGCCTGCCAATCCAGGAGATGAAAGAGACTCAGGTTCGATCCCTGGGTCAGGAAGATCCCCTAGAGTATGAAATGGCAACCACCCCAGTATCCCTGCCTGGAAAATTCCTTGGACAGAGGAGCCTGGTTGGCTACAGTTGATGGGGTCACAAAGAGTCGGACATGACTGAGCAACTGAACACATGTGCATATTTTAGCACAATACTGTTAACCTAACATACAGAGGGGCTGTTCAGAACCTAGAATGTTTGAAAAGTTAAAGAAGAAAACAAAGAAACACAATCTTCATTTGGCATGTTATTTTTAAGGAGTCACAAGAAACATGGGTTCAATCCCTGGGTTGAGAAGATTCCCTGGAGTGGGACATGGCACTCCACTTCAGTATTCTTGCTGGAAAATTCTATGAGCAGAGGAGACTGGCGGGCATATAGTCCATGGGGCTCAAAGAGTAGGACACGACTAAGCAACTAAGCACATGTACACACAACACACAAATCAACTCTTTAGAAATGCTAATAAAATTTCAACTACCAATAACATTTATGAAATATTTGTTGTTAGATTTTTAGTATTAGAAATATAACTTTAATTGGAATTACTCCCAGATATGCTAACAAAGTGACTACAAGAAAGAACTAATAATCTGTCCTTACGAAGAAAGTCCCAAAAAATTGTTTTTCTAATTTAGGGTACAGCTTTACAGTAGAATCCCCTGTTGAATAAATAATCATAACTGGCGGTTATCTGGCAATTGACGATTCATATTGATTATCTCACTGATGTTGTAACAGCATTGTGGGATAGGTACCATTAACTTTGGCCAATAGGGACTTAGGCTCACAGAGTTCTTATGATTTACCCAAGGAACACAAGTAGGCAACAGTTAGGTCAAGATTCAAACCTGAGTCTTCCAAGTCATCATTAATAGCCAAGTACCTAGCAACTATGAATGCACCACAATTAGAAATCAATTCAAATGTACCCTTTATAGTTACATGACAAAATTTATCTTTTGCCATAATGACAAAAAATCTCTGAAATACAGATCATCCATGATGAATAAAGAAAATTCAAAAAGAATACATGCTCCACTTCATTAAACACCAGAATGACTAACAATGCACAGTGAGTCCATTTAAGACTTTCTTCTATACTTGGATGGAGCAAAATTGTCAAAAGGAAGGCAGAAGAAAAGGTAAAAAGAAAAACTACAATCACTACTCCCACAAACAGTCCAAAACTTCATCATGAAACAAAGTAATTCTAAACAATGAAACAAAGATACTTCCTGAATCTGGAAGTATCAATCTCCAGAACAGCAGAAACAAACACATGGAGGGCGTCATTACTAGGCTATTGCTGAACTCCGCTGGGTGAACGCCCACTGCCGGGAGGGAGCAGGGCCACAGGGCTGGAAACAGACGACATGACCCAAAGAGTCCACAATCCAGAAGAAAAACAGCAGCCGTGAACGAACATGCAGAGAACGGATCAGGGCCGTGTTCCCTACCAAGGACTTCCAGGGCCACAGTTCGGAGAAGGAAGCAGCTGCACAGGTTCTGGACAGGTGGGAGAGAGAAAAAGTACCAAGGTGGGGAAGGAGGTAAGGCAGGGCCTCAGGGAACGGGAAAGACACATAACTGTAGGGGAGTAAAAAGCCAAACAGACTTGTAAGTAGGGGGAATATCGGGGTAACTGGAGAAAAAGACAGGAGAAAACAGAGCTAAGCCTGAAAGCAAGAAAAGAATTTGGACATGAATAATTAACTAGAAAAAAAGGCACTAAAAGCTCTGAAACAGAAGAATAGCACAATAATGTTGAATTTCAATGAGGCTGCACATTATTTATAACAGGATATGTATAAAATGCATAAAATGGGAGAGAGAACTTGCAGAAAGTCCAGTTTAAAAAAAAACCTTATCAACAATCCATGTATAAGGTAATATATGTCAGAGCACTGAGAACAGAAAAGGTAAACACAAGGGTCATGTTGAAAGAAAAATTACAGGATTTTTGTGAGAAATAAGAAATAAAAAAGTCAAAATAGAGAAGGATCAAGTATTATTTGCAAGTTTCTAGCTTAGGATACCGATCAGCAGATTAGCAATAGATCAAAAGAAATAAGATAGCTGAAAACAGAAATCAATCCTCTGAGTAAAAGTTTTGTTTTGTTTTTTTCATAAATATCACATGTATTTAAATATGAGATCAAAAAGTAAATCTTTCATTTTCCAATATTCCACGAAGTCTTCAAGATAGTGGATGAATAGAATTTTTCCTGGTTCAAAGTACATAAAAATTAAATCATCACAAGAGTTCTCAGTTCCACTTCCAAAGAAAGCCTGACAGGACACATTAAAAGCATCTGATGAGGCTTTTCTATTATCCTAAGTAGTTCTGGGGAAAAATTATCTTAAAAAGGTAATGAAACTGAAAGATCAGTGGTAAAATTTTTGAATAAAAATTGAGATTTTATTATAATCATAATAAAAGTTTACACCTACTCCATTTAGTCATCAAAACTGTGATTTTAAATACAGAAATACCTACAGTGACACTCAGCAGTGATTCCATCTTCTCCCAAGAGCAGGAGACGGTCAGCTGACAAAAAGGAAAAGCAGAAGCCACGGCTAACACAGCCCAGTAACTGTGTTACCCAGGAAGAAGCGTCAAGTGGAAACACAAGTAAAGCATTACACGAAACTCTCTTATCACCTTTGCAGAATTATCTTAAGACCTGTCTACCGTCAAGTTGCTCCAAAAAAACCGAGGTAAATAATGAGACAAAGCACTAAATATGTTGAAAGAAAATCCACCCAAAGTTTGTTTTAAAATCTGGCCTATAATTTTTCTTCTTCATACTCTGTGTGTTTCTGGAATCAAGGTAATGCTAGCCTTATACAATGAGTTGGAAGAAATAATTCCAGTTTCTGTTCTCTGAATCTGTGAAAGGTCAGCATTATCTATGCCTTGAATGTTTGGCAGAACTCACTTTAGAAACTACCAAGTGACTCCCCTGACAGTCCGGTGGTTAAGGATCTGCCAGCCGGTGCTGGGGACAGGGGTCCATTCCTGGTCTGGGATGATTCCCACGTGCCACGGAGCAACCTGGCCTGTGCGCCCCACCACTGAGCCTCAGCACCAGAGCCTGCGCTCGGCAACAGGAAGCCAACGGCCTGCAGCCAGAGAGGAGCCCTGCCTGCTGCAACTGGAGAGGGCAGTGAAGACCCAGAGCAGCCACACAGAAGTGAGCAAACAAATATAAAAACTGTACCAGGTGTCTTCCCAGCAGGAAGATTTTTACTCACTGACCAGTTTCTTTAAGGATTAAAGAATGGACTACTCAGGCTTTCTATTCTTTCTTCAATCAATTTGGTGTTTTACACATTTCAAGATTCACGTGCGAGTAAAAACTGGAGAAACACTACCTCAGACCACTAAATTCCTATCACTTCCCAAATTATGTGCCACTTTTGTCCAATATTTCAGTTTTCTGGTTGTTAACCCTACAGATTAAGACATTCTGACTACGGTTTTACACAGTCAACACTGTTTAGATCTTTATTCACCAACAGTTTTTGCATCTCAGAGTCTCTCCTGAGATCACTTTCCTTCTCCCTAAAATTCTATCTTTTAGCGAGGATGCATTGGTGGGAAACACCAAATCCAGCTTTCTTAAGTCTGAAAATGTCTATTTTGCCCTTACTTCTGTAAAATAGCTTTGCTGGGAATCTAACTCTAAACTGACAGTTATCTCTCTGGGGACTGTGTGGATACCCTTCCACACGTCTGTAGTGTTCACGTGGTTGCTGCTGAAAAGTCATTTGTTCATCGATTCATTGTTTCTCCAAAAGTCAGTCTTCTCTCCCTGGCAGCTTTTAGGGTGTCTCTCCGTCTCTGGTGTTCATCAGCTTCTCTCCTGTATCTGTGTAAGAATTCCTTTATAGTAACACTTGTCTGAGATTTTCCGTTTCCGAAATTTACAAATCCGTATATTTAATCAATCTTAGAAAATGCTCAGCTATTACCTCTTTGGATATTTACCTCTCCCCATTCTATTGGCTCCTTCTGGGATTCTGATCAGATAAATTTACATGCTGAAAAGATGAGCCACGTAACTAGCAGGTTCAGTGCAAAAGGAAAATGCGGGGCGCCTTGTTCACAAGTTATTTAGAATTTCAGAAGGGTGAAAGTAGAGCATGAAATCAAACATGAGGCTCTTCTAGTGTAAGGATCTCTGCACCTGCACAAGTCATATGCCCGTGAGGCCCTGACCTCAGATAAGCCAGGATAGTGAGAGTAAAAATCCTGAAGGCAGACGGAAGTAGAAATCAGAAAACCAAGAAACATCTCCCACCCAGGGACAGCCACACTTATCATTTTGATGCAGAGATCAGAAATTTGTCTATATATTTACATGTAGATATTTTAGTCCCACAATTTTTATATTATGGAAATGATATACATTCTCTTCTATAGTCTTTTTTCAAATTTACTATATTATGGAGAGCTTTCAAAAACTTCAGTAAATACAGGTCACTTCAATCCTATTGTACAGATAACAGAACATACAGGTACACGGTCATTTAAGCAAATTCATATTGTTAGGTTTCTGAAGAGTCTTGAGTTTTTCATTTTTAAAAGTGATGAGCATGGACTATCAATAAAGTTGAGTGTGGACTGAATGAATCAATCAGTACAAACCACATTTCACAGAGTACTTGGCAAGTAACAAATTCTCCATAAACGTTAGTGGTTTTATAAAATATTATGTCTTGTGTAAAAACAGAATTCATCTACACTCCCAACAGCGGGGTAAGAGGAGTTATTTTTTCTTGATCCTTACCAATTCTTTTAAATTTTGCCTTTTGTATGTCTTCTCTTTTTTAATTTAGTTTCTACTGTAAAGTGAATCAGGCATACGTATACACATATCCCCTCTTCTTTGGAGCCCGTTCCCATTGCGGTCACCACGGAGCTCTGCGCAGGTTCCCTCAGCTACACAGCAGGTCCTCAGGAGAGGCCTGTCTCACACACACCTGTCAGGCCCACTGCGCCCTCCTCCCCCTCTGGCATCCACACGCCTGTTCTCTACACCTGAGCCTCTGTATCTGTTCTGCAAATAAGGGCATCTGTACCGCGCGTTTCTTCTAGGAATGCTCTGCTCACATTCTCTGACAGTTCTCCTAATGGATTCTTTCTTGTTTTAAAATTTGAATGATTTCTATGTTGGGGATGTCAATCCTTTGTCATGGGGTATGATTTTTTCCTTTTTCTTCTTAAAAAAAAGAATTAAGACTTACCTCCAGTTCCTAAGACCTTCAGGAGCTCAAAATTTTCAATCCCCACCTTCTCTGCATGTCCTGTTAAATTAGCTAAAAAAAGAAAGAGAAAAAACAAACAATTAAGGGGATGAGTAACAGGAGGCAGTCCACGGGGCTTCTGGTGTACTGCAGTGCTTCCTCTGTCGGAACGTTAAATAAGGATTCACTTGATCACTGTTCAACAGCACAGGTATGCTTCATGTAATTTTCTGTATCTCGTATATTACAACTTTTTTTTAGAGTTTTGTTACTATATATCATTTGCATCGAAGGTCAACCAAAAAAATGAAGTGCTATACGACTTTCTAGTGAAGTCGCTCAGTCGTGTCCGACTCTTTGCGACTCCATGGACTGTAGCCCACCAGGCTCCCTCATCCATGGGATTCTCCAGGCAAGAATACTGGAGTGGGTTGCCATTTCCTTCTCCAGGGGATCTTCCCGACCCAGGGATCAAACCCAGGTCTCCCGCATTGAAGGCAGATGCTTTAACCTCTGAGCCACCAGGGAAGCCCTATATGACTTTCTACTGACCAAATAAACTGAAAATGGACACCAATTCTAACATGTAGACAGATCTGCAGAAAGAAAGCTGGACACATTCAGAAGATGCATTTATTCACTCAGCAAGCATCTACCGTCTGCAAACGCCCCTCCAAGGCCCCAGGCTGCACTCCACTCCCACCGCAGCCCCCAAGCACACGAGCAGCCTGCACTGGCAGCTGACCATGCTGAGCCTCAGCCCCCTCATCCCTGACGTGCAAGCGCTGATCTCGGTGAAGTCTAAGACCTCTACCAGTCTAAAATTCTAGAACTAAGCCGAAAAAGAAAAACTCTTCAAAAACACATTCTGGAATAAACAAAATGAGGATAGCTTATAATGAGTATCTTCCAGTGTACCCCACTGAATTCCGGTCCCACTCTACGAGAAGTTAAGAAGTGTGATGTTGGGGGAAGGTGGGGAGGAGTGCTCAGGCTGAACCAACCTGGAAATAGTTAGCTTAAAGTTTCCTAAGTTTCTTTAATGCCGAACCTCACAAGTACTACACCGTGAAAATATGCACGTGGATCTTCAAGACTGAGATACTTACAACTGTCAAATTTATTGGGCCACAAGTTACTTTTTATGGTAATACCTATCCATACTGTGTGAACCAGCAGATTAGAAAGACATGATTAAGAAAGGCTTAGTTCAAATCCTAGTTCTACCGCTTAAAAACTCTGTAATCTTAAACAAATTACTTAACTTTTCTGTGTTTCAGATCCCTCTACTGTAAAATGGTGATAATAAAAAAATGCCTGCCCTCAAAGCATATTGGTGCCTGCAAATTACGTTCAAATGTATTTTTAAAAAGATGGATTAATGGGAGAATACAGGTATGGATAAATACACGATAAAGAAGGGCTTGCCTGTGGCTCAGTGACAAAGAATCCACCTGCAACACAAGACACGCATGTTTGATCCCTGGGTTAGGAAGACCCCCTGGTGGAGGGCACGGCAACCCACTCCAGCGTTCCTGCCTGGGGAATCCCATGGACAGAGGAGCCTGGTGGGATACAGTCTGTGGGGTCGCAAAGAGTCAGACGTGACTGAGCACACACACATGTGATAACGAAGGTACAATAAAATGCCAACTGCAGAATCTAGACAGTGAGTAAAACGGTGGTCAACATACAACTCTTTCAAATTCTCTGCATTATATTTGAAATGTAAAAGAATGAAACTAGAACACTTCCTAACACCATACACCAAAATAAACTCAAAATGGATTAAAGATCTAAATGTAAGACCAGAAACTATAAAACTCCTAGAGGAGAACGTAGGCAAAACACTCTCCGACATAAATCACAGCAGGATCCTCCAAGACCCACCTCCCAGAATATTGGAAATAAAAGCAAAAATAAACAAATGGGACCTAATTAAAATCAAAAGCTTCTGCACAGCAAAGGAAACTCTAAGCAAGGTGAGAAGACAACCTTCAGGATGGGAGACAATAATAGCAAATGAAGCAACTGATAAAGGATTAATCTCCAAATTATACAAGCAGCTCCTGCAGCTCAATTCCAGAAAACTAAGTGACCCAATCAAAAAATGGGCCAAAGAACTAAACAGACATTTCTCCAAAGAAGACATAAAGATGGCTAATAAACACATGAAAAAATGCTCAACATCCCTCATCATCAGAGAAATGCAAATCAAAACCACAATGAGATACCATTTCACACCAGTCAGAATGGCTGCTATCCAAAAGTCTACATGCAATAAGTGCTGGAGAGGGTGTGGAGAGAAGGGAACCCTCTTACACTGTTGGTGGGAATGCAAACTAGTACAGCCACTATGGAGAACAGTGTGGAGATTCCTCAGAAAACTGGAAATAGAACTGCCATATGATCCAGCAATCGCACTCCTGGGCATACACACCGAGGAAACCAGAATTGAAAGAGACACATGT
Organism: Moschus berezovskii; assembly: GCF_049115385.1. Taxonomy (NCBI): domain Eukaryota; kingdom Metazoa; phylum Chordata; class Mammalia; order Artiodactyla; family Moschidae; genus Moschus; species Moschus berezovskii. The sequence goes on along the minus strand of NC_142468.1, from coordinate 862,574 downwards.
ACTCCAATGTTCATTGCAGCACTGTTTATAATAGCCAGGACATGGAAGCAACCTAGATGTCCATCTGCAGATGAATGGATAAGAAAGCTTTGGTACATATACACAATGGAGTATTTCTCAGCCATCAAAAAGAATGCATTTGAATCAGTTTTAATGAGGTGGATGAAATTGGAGCCAATTATACAGAGTGAAGTAAGCCAGAAAGAAGAACATCAATACCGTATATTAACGCATATATATGGAATTTAGAAAAATGGTAATCTGAACCCTGTATAAGAGACTGCAAAAGAGACATAGGCATTTAGAACAGTCTTTGGGACTCTGTGGGAGAGGGTGAAGGTGGAATGATTGGAGAGAATGGAATTGTAGCATGTATATTATCATAAGTGACCAGTCCAGGTTCGACGCATAAATTTTCCTCTGTTCAAAAAAAAAAAAAGAAAATGTTCATAATAAAATGGCAAATGATAAAATAAGGCCTTGTGATGATTCTGTGAGCTTAATTCACACAGTATTTGCTGTGTTCAACTAAGACTATTAGTGTTTGTAAGTAAATTTATGCTCTGGGACTACTGGACTTTCCTGGTGGCTCAGCTGATAAAGAAGTTGCCTGCAGTGCAGGAGACCTGGGTTCGATCACTGGGTTGGGAAGATCCCCTGGAGAAGGGAAAGGCTACCCACTCCAGTATTCTGGCCTGGAGAATCCATGGACTACAGTCCATGGGGTCACAAAGAGTTGGTTTGGACATGACCGAACAACTTTCACTTTCACTTCTGGGACTATAATTTTTAAAAAAATTAGACTAAGAACTCTTAACTAGAATTAAAAGTTTCAGAGGGAAAAGCAATTTCAGCATCCTTCCAAAGTTTAACTAAATGTGTTAACTTAAAAAAAAAATTTTAAATTGTGGTCACAGTTAACCACAGAACAAAATTTACCATCTTAACCATTTTCAAGCATACAACACAGTACTATTGTGTTAACTCTAGGTACATGGTTCACAACAGAGCTCCAGAATTTTTTCACTGTGCAAAACAAATTTCATTGAACAATGACTCTTCTCCCTCTCTTCCAGACTTCCGGAAACCACCATCCCATTTTCAGTTCCTGAGAGTCTATTAGCGCATACTTTCACAGTTAGAACAGTGTACATGGTCCATGCCTCAAGTTCACACTGGCTTCCTTATAAACCTAAAGTGAACGAACGCCCAAAATACAGGTAGTATCTTAAAATCAATACAATAAAATAGCATAACCTCCAGTAGTATGTCACACAGACTACAGAAAAAGCAGGCTCGCAGGAAACCATCACTTCTGAAATTATGACTCGGCTGAAAATGAACAATAAAAGTTCTGTTATTTATTGCTTAACTGAATGTTAAGTTCTGTTATTCAAAAAATTTTGAAGACATTATTAAAGAGTCACATGTTGCATGAGTTGTTTTACGACAGGAGGTCCTGGTAAGGAACACGGAACTAACAAGCCACCACCAACCGGAAGAGTTCGGGAAAGGTCAAAAGGAGACACCACATGTCCGACCACCTCCCAGAATCCTTCTCCTTGGCCTTCATCATGCACCACCAGGAAGGACTCTGAGTCAGAACGATTGGCTAAAGACCACCCGGAAACTAATCCCATTACCGTAAAACCTGCAAGCCATGTGGCAGAGTGGACCTCCTGGGTCCCCTCACCCTGCTGCTCTCCCCCTGGGCGCCCCTTCCTAACAAAATCTCTTGCACGGTCAGCACATGTGTCTCCTCGAACAATTCATTTCCGAGTGTTAGACAAGAGCCCAGTTTCGGGCCCTGGAAGGGGCTCCCCTTCCTGCAAAACATATACTATTTCTCCCATATCTGTATTTGTAGCTGGACTAAGGGAGATAAGGAACTATCTTTTGATACACAGTCACTTCAGCCTTTTTTTCACTAAACACAGGATTTTTCTCATAGGAAATCAGAAGAGATCATAGATTAATTAGTTAATTCTACAAAGCATACCATCCAGGACACCCTGATCTTTCACAGAGATGGTTCAGATAATCTGTGAAGGCTTGTTTTTATTCGTAATCGACTGTCTCTATTCTTTGGTTTCTGACAGAGATTAACACTTTGCCTGCAAAGAGGGCTCAAGGCCCCCCAGTCTCCAATCCTGGGGGAAAAGGAACTGACAGAGCTCAAGATGAATGAACGCCACAGATGCCTCTGAACTGGGGAGGAGTGGTCACCGTGATAAAGGTGCCCCACGAGGTGGAGGTCAGCTCTGCTTCTTCAAGGGATGTTCTTTTCAGAATCCCCTCTTTTGGGCTTAGTTGCTGACGAGTTTATTTACTATTTGTGTGCCTGGTGAGCTAAGGCGAAACTTGGGAGAGGGTCTCCCCTCCCTCACACTTCAAGCCCCAGGTTCTAGAAAAACCCAACAATGCCGGGCTTGAAAAGCAATTCAGTTCAGTTCAGTTCAGTCGCTCAGTCGTGTCCGACTCTCCGCGACCCCATGAATCACAGCACGCCAGGCCTCCCTGTCCATCACCAACTCCCGGAGTTCACTCAAACTCATGTCCATCGAGTCGGTGATGCCATCCAGCCATCTCATACTCTGTCGTCCCCTTCTCCTCCCGCCCCCAATCCCTCCCAGCATCAGAGTCTTTTCCAGTGAGTCAACTCGTCGCATGAGGTGGCCAAAGTATTGCAGTTTCAGCTTCAGCATCAGTCCTTCCAATGAACACCCAGGACTGATCTCCTTTAGAATGGACTGGTTGCATCTCCTTGCAGTCCAAGGGACTCTCAAGAGTCTTCTCCAGCACCACAGAAAAGCATCAATTCTTCAGCGATAAGCTTTCTTCACAGTCCAACTCTCACATCCATATGTGACCACGGGAAAAACCACAGCCTTGACTAGACGGACCTTGGTTGGCAAAGTAATGTCTCTGCTTTTTAATATGCTATCTAGGTTGGTCATAACTTTCCTTCCAAGGAGTAAGCGTCTTTTAATTTCATGGCTGCAATCAGCATCTGCAGTGATTTTGGAGCCCAAGAAAATAAAGTCTGACACTGTTTCCACTGTTTCCCCATCTATTTCCCATGAAGTGATGGGACCAGATGCCATGATCTTTATTTTCTGAAAGTTGAGCTTCAAGCCAACCTTTTCACTCTCCTCTTTCACTTTCATCAAGAGGCTTTTTAGTTCCTCTTCACTTTCTGCCATAAGGGTAGTGTCATCTGCATATCTGAGGTTATTGAAAAGCATTTAGCCCTAGGCTTATAATAACATACTTCATCCACCTTAAGTTTCTCTGGGAATTTATCTTTCCTGGCCTTTCCTTAACTAAGAATGCTCAGATTCCAGTGAACAAACTTAGAGGTAATATCTGCTTCAGAGAAGAGTCCCCGTGGCCCAGGGGAGCTCACCCAGGTCAAGGAGTCACTGTAACGACCAGAGATCAAGCTCATCAAAACGCTTTCCCCTGTCCTGTGTTAACCTCCACTGGGGCCCAAGCAGATGGAACTGCAATGGGGTTTTCACCCAGCGTTCACAGCTTACATTGGGGTTCATCCTCGGTGTATATTCACTCTATGGCTTTGGACAAATGTGTCCACTGCGTAGTATGCAGTGTCACTCAGAGTAGTTACTGTCCTAAAAATCCTCCGTGCAGGCTTCCGTGCAGACATCAGACTTCAACTCCTCTGGGTAAATATCAAAGAGTACAACCGCTGGGTCATGGTGTAAGGGCACCTTCAAGTTTTCTTTTTTTAAATTCATCTGAATCTGTTACAACTTTTAAAGCAGAATGTGACTTGAGCACATTTCTGTTCACAATACTTGCTCTGAGTTACTTTTTCAAGGGCTTTACAACATGTCTGGACAGGCTTATAATTCTGCTACTCTAAACACTTTTCTAAAGGACAGAAATGGTATGGACCTAACAGAAGCAGAAGATATTAAGAAGAGGTGGCAAGAATACACAGAAGAACTGTACAAAAAAGATCTTCACGACAAAGATAATCACGATGGTTTGATCGCTCACCTGGAACCAGACATCTTGGAATGTGAAGTCAAGTGGGCCTTAGAGAGCATCACTACGAACAAAGCTAGTGGAGGTGATGGAATTCCAGCTGAGCTATTTCAAATCCTGAAAGATGATGCTGTGAAAGTGCTGCACTCAATATGCCAGCAAATTTGGAAAACCCAGCAGTGGCCACAGGACTGGAAAAGGTCAGTCTTCATTCCAATCCCAAAGAAAGGCAATGCCAAAGAATGTTCAAACTACTGCACAATTGCACTCATCTCACACGCTAGTAAAGTCATGCTCAAAATTCTCCAAGCCAGGCTTCAGCAATATGTGAATCGTGAACTTCCAGATGTTCAAGCAGGTTTTAGAAAAGGCAGAGGCACCAGAGATCAAATTGCCAACATCCGCTGGATCATGGAGAAAGCAAGAGAGTTCCAGAAAAGCATCTATTTCTGCGTCATTGACTATGCCAAAGCCTTTGACTGTGTGGATCACAATAAACTGTGGAACATTCTGAAAGAGATGGGAATACCAGACCACCTGACCTGCCTCTTGAGAAACCTGTATGCAGGTCAGGAAGCAACAGTCAGAACTGCACATGGAACAACAGACTGGTTCCAAATAGGAAAAGGAGTACGTCAAGGCTGTATATTGTCACCTTGCTTATTTAACTTATATGCAGAGCACATCATGAGGAATGCTGGGCTGGAAGAAGCACAAGCTGGAATCAAGACTGCCGGGAGAAATATCAATAACCTCAGACAGGCAGATGACACTACCCTTATGGCAGAAAGTGAAGAGGAACTAAAAAGCCTCTTGATGAAAGTGAAAGAGGAGAGTGAAAAGGTTGGCTTGAAGCTCAACATTCAGAAAATGAAGATCATGGCATCTGGTCCCATCACTTCATGGGAAACAGATGGAAAAACAGTGGAAACAGTGTCAGACTTTATTTTCTTGGGCTCCAAAATCACTGCAGATGCTGACTGCAGCCATGAAATTAAAAGACGCTTACTCCTTGGAAGGAAAGTTATGACCAACCTTGATAGTATATTAAAAAGCAGAGACATTACTTTGCCAACCAAGGTCCGTCTAGTCAAGGCTATGGTTTTTCCCGTGGTCACATATGGATGTGAGAGTTGGACTGTGAAGAAAGCTGAGCGCCGAAGAATTGATGCTTTTGAACTGTGGTGTTGGAGAAGACTCTTGAGAGTCCCTTGGACTGCAAGGAGATGCAACCAGTCCATTCTAAAGGAGATCAGTCCTGGGTGTTCATTGGAAGGACTGATGCTGAAGCTGAAACTGCAATACTTTGGCCACCTCATGCGACGAGTTGACTCACTGGAAGACTCTGATGCTGGGAAAGGTTGGGGGCGGGAGGAGACGGGCACAACAGAGAATACGATGGCTGGATGGCATCACCGACTCTGTGGACACGAGTTTGAGTGAACTCCGGGAGTTGGTGATGGACAGGGAGGCCTGGCGTGCTGTGATTCATGGGGTCGCGGAGAGTCGGACACGACTGAGCAACTGAACTGAAACACTTTTCTTTGAAAAACAAGCCCTATGTATGGACAACCCTGGTGGTTCAGACAGTAAAGAATCTGCCTGCAATGCAAGAGACCTGGATTCAATTCCTGGGTCAGGAAGAGCCCCTGGAGAAGAGAATGGCAACCCACCCCAATATTCCTGCCTGGAGAATACCGTGGGCAGAGAAGCCTGGCAGACTACACCCCACGGGATCACAAAGAGTCAGACACAACTGAGTGACCAACACTTTCACCTTGATGTATGGTGACCAATACTTTCACTTTGATGTATGGACAGGGACTCCCATCAAGGTGGTTCAGTTTAACACACTTCATTTCTAGAGGCCTGGCACATGCAGTCAGCAACTACAGGGGATGAAAGGTTTAAAGAGTAGATCGCAGAAGATGAAAAGCTGCTTTAATGAGTGTTTAACACCAAGGTATACACTTCAGAACACTCCAGTGACAAAAGACTTGGTTTATTAAAGGATCTGTTTTATAGCTAAACACTTCAGACCATGAAGCTAACGCAGTGACATATACCTTACAACAAATGTAGGTACTTCCGTCTGTTAAAATGAGCCAACATGAAACCAGAAAAGAGCAAGCAGCTCCATCAGCAATGCCACGGTCACCCAAGAAACACCACCCTCGGCAGGAGACGACACGCCCCACGTGGAAGACGTGTATTTCGTATTAAAAGTAATCACCAAACCGCCTTCCAGAGTTGCTGGATCACCTCTGCGTGTATACCAGCAGCAAATGAGAGCTCCTGTTGCTTCACATCTTCACTAACATTTGGTTTTCTTGGTGTTCTGAGGTTGGGTCATTCTAACAGTTGTGCGACAGTTATCTCACTGTTTTTTTAATTGGCATTTCCTTGATGACACATGATGTGGTATAACTTTTCATAACTTTTCATGGCTCACTCGCCATGGGTGTATTTTCATCAGTGAGATGTCTGTCAAGGTTACTGGCCCATTTTTAAAAGTCAGGTTGTTTATTTTCTTGTTGTTGAGTTGTGCGAGGTTCCTGTATGTTTCAGATAAGTCCCTTATCAGATAATATCTTTTCTATATATTTTCTTCCAGTGCTTGTCTTCTCCATATCTTGACACTGTCTTCCGCAGAGCAGAATTTTTGGATTTTAATGATTTTAACAAAGTCCAGCTTGTCAATTCTTTCTTTCACAGGTCATGCCTTTGGTGTTGCACCTTAAAAGTCAACACCACACCCGAGGCCGTCGAGGCTGTCTCTCTGCTATCTTCTAGGACTAAAAAGGTTTATGTTTTACATTTAGGTCTATAATACACTTTGAGTTAATTTTTGTGAAAGATGGAAGGTGTCTCACCAGATTCAGTTTTCACATGTGGATGTCCAGCTGTTTAAGCATCATTTGTTGCAAAGACTATTACTGCTCCACTGTATTGTCTTTATTCCACTGTCAAAGACCACTTGACTATATTTATATAGGTCTATTTCTGGGCTCTCCAGCCTGTTCCACTGCTATATCTGCCTATTCCATCCTCAATAACACACTGTCTTGGTTACTGTAAGCTTGACAGTGAGCCTTAAAGTAGTGCACGTGTCAGTCTCTTGACTGTGCTGCTCCTTTTAATACTGTGGTGGCTATTCTGGGTCTTTTCTCTAACCACGGAAACTTTAGAATCAGTTTGTTGATCTACACAAAATAATGTATACTTGGATTTGACAGCAACTGCACTGAATCTATAGACCATATCTGTAGACCAAGTTGGGAAGAACTGATATCTCAACAATATTGAGTCTTACTATCCATGAACATAGAATATCTCTCCATTTATTTAGCTCTTCTTTGGTATCCTTCAACAGAGTTTTGAAGTTTTCCTTACAGAGGTGTCATACATGTTTTGTTAGATTTATACCTAAGTATTTCATTTTGTGGTGTGTGTGTGCAAATTTAAACAGTATTGTTTTAAATTTCAAATCTGACGTGTTTATTGCTGGTAGAAAGCAGATGACTTTTGGATATTAATCCTGTGTCCTAAAACTGTAATAAAACTGTAGCTGCTTATTAGTTTCTGGAGGGACTTTGTTGTTGCTGTTAACATTGATTTTTTTCAAATTTTCCACATTCTCAACAGGCTTTTAATCTGCATTTTCTTCATGACATGTTGAATACCTTTTCATGGATATACTGGTCATTTGCATTTTCTGTGTTTGTGAATTGTCCAAATCTTTTGCCCATTTTTTGTAGCACTATTTGTCTGTTGAGTTGTAAGAGTTCTTTACATATTTTAAGTAAAAGTGCTTTGCCAGACACACATTTTGCAAAGGTATTCTCCATTCTATAGTTTGGCTTTTTATTTAACTGTGCCTTTTTAAGAGTGAATTTTTAAAATTTTGATCAAGTTGTAAATTTTTTCTTTTATAGTCTATGCTTTCTGGATTCTAAAACATCTCTGCCTACTCAATGTCACAAAGATGTTCTTTAAAATGTTCTTCTGGAAATTTAGTAGTTTTAGCTCTTCCATTTAAGTCTATAATCCAATTTGAGTTAACTTTCTTGTCTAATGTGAGGTAAAGTTCAAGATTCATTTTTTTCTCATAAAGATATCTAATTGTTCTGGTACCATTTAAAAACAAACAAACAAAAAAACCAAACTTTTTTTTAGGTTGGTTCATTTGTCAAAAATCAGCTTGCTATTTACGTGTGGATTTATTTCAGGACTCTTTTCTGTTCAGGCTCTGTGTGCAGTCTTATGCTAGCAGCTCACTGCCCCAGTCACCATAAGACTTGAACCAGGCAATGCAAATGCTCCAGTCTAGACAATGTTCAAGATTGTCTTGTGTTTTCTTATAAATTTTAGAACTAGGTTTTCAATTTCTACCCCAAAAAGTCTGCTAGGATTTTAACTAGAGTGTTTAATCTATAACACTTATTTTCATCTAAACTAGTGGGTTAATAGTTCAATCTATTAACAATCTAATATAATTATTGATATGGTTGGGTTTGGGTCTATCACTTTATTATTAATTTTTAACTTGTCACTTTTGCTGTATGGTTCCGTTTTTCTATTTTCCTGACTTTTGAAAAAACTATTTGAATCTTTTTTAGAATTTCATTTCAATTTTCACACTCACACTCACATTTTAGCTTTACTTCTCTTCATTATTTGTGTAGTTATTGCTCTAAGGAGTACAATATATATCTCTAACTATTCACACATCTCTGGCAATTGAAAAAAGTGCCATTTCACATGAAATACACAAACTTTCAACATCCTTCCTGGTATAGCCACTACACATCATATGGGATTTATAATATCTTCCACGTATGTTACAAACTTCACAGTGTTACGAGTTTTGCTTATATAATTTATAAAGAAATAAAGAATACCAAGAAAGGCTTCTGCACTTCTCTAGATACTTATAGTTTCTGATGACCTTTCTTTTTCAAGGATTCAAAGTTCTATCTGGTACCACTTTTCTTCAGCCTTGAAGGACATCCTTTGACATTTCTTGTAGGGCCAGTGATGAATTTTCTGAGTTTTACTTTATCTGAAAGAGACATTCTTTTACCTTGATTTAAATTTTTATTGAAACATAATTAACATATCATAAATTCATCCTTTTAAAGAATATAATTCAGTGGTTTTTAGTGTGTTCACAAGGTTGTGCCATCATCACCACCAGAATCATCTTCATTCCTGAAGGATATTTTCCTTTGACAGAGAATACTTCATTGCAGGCTTTTTTCCCTTTGTTTCCAGCACTTTAAACATGTCCTTCCACTCTTCTGGTTTATAAAGTAAAAGTTAGTCATTACGGGGATTATTGCTTCTCTGTCTGAAACGTGATTTTTCTCTTACTGCTTTCGACATTGCTTTTATCTTTGGCTTTCAACAGTTTTGCCATGATGTGTCCTTTTTATTTTAATTTTTATTTTTATTGGAGTACTGTTGATTTGCAATGTTGTGCTACTTTCTGCTGTACCCAAAAGTGAATCAGATACAAATACACATAACTACTCTTTTCTACCTCCTGAGAAATCTGTATGCAGGTCAAGAAACAACAGTTAGAACTGGACATGGAACAACGGACTGGTCCCAAATAGGAAAAGGAGTACGCCAAGGTTGTATATTGTCACCCTGCTTATTTAACTTATATGCAGAGTACATCATGAGGAACACTGGGCTGGAGGAAGCACAAGCTGGGATCAAGATTGCCAGGAGAAATATCAATAACCTCAGATAGGCAGATGACACTGCCTTTATGGCAAAAAGTGAAGAAGAACTAAAGAGCCTCTTGATGAAAGTGAAAGAGGAGAGTGAAAAAATTGACTTAAAGCTCAACATTCAGAAAACTAAGATCATGGCATCTGGTCCCATCACTTCACAGCAAACAGATGGGGAAACAATGGAAACAGTGAGAGACTTTATTTTCTTGGGGCTCCACAATCACTGCAGATGGTGATTGCAGCCATGAAATTAAAAGACACTTACTCCTTGGAAGAAAAGCTAAGACCAACCTAGAGAGCATACTAAGAAGCAGAGAGATTACTTTGTCAACAAAGGTCCATCTAGTCAAAGCCCTGGTTTTTCCAGTAGTCATGTATGGATGTGAGAGCTGGACTGTAAAGAAAGCTGAGAGCCGAAGAATTGATGCTTTTGAACTGTGGTGTTGGAGAAGACTCATGAGAGTCCCTTGGACTGCAAGAAGATCAAACCAGTCCATCCCAAAGGAAATTAGTCCTGAATATTCATTGGGAGGACTGATGCTGAAGCTGAAACTCCAATACTCTGGCCACCAGATGCAAGAACTGACTCACTGGAAAAGACCCTGATCCTGGGAAAGATTGAAGGCGGGAGGAGAAGGGGACGACAGAGGATGAGACGGTTGGATGGCATCACCGACGCAATGAACATGAGATTGAGCAAGCTCCAGGAGCTGGTGATGGACAGGGAGGCCTGGCGTGCTGCAGTCTATGAGGTCATAAAGAATCGGACATGACTGAGCGACTGAACTGAACTCTTTTCTAAGATTATTTTCCCATAATGGTCATTATAGAGTATTGAATAGAGTTCCCTGTACTATACAACAGATCCTATTAGTTACCTATTTTATATATAGTAGTCTGTGTATGTCAATCCCAATCTCCCAATTTATCCCTCCCCCTCTTGCCCCTAGTAACCATAAGATTTTTTTCTACACCTATAACTGTTTCTGTTTTATAAATAAATTTATTTGTACCATTTTCTTAAATTTCACATACAAGTGATATCATATAATATTTGTACTTCTCTGCCTGAAAAAATCGCTAGGTCCATCATGTTGCTGCAAATGGCATTATTTCATTCTTTTTTATGACTAAGTAATACTCCATTATAAATATGCATGAAATCTTCTTTATCCACTCTTCTGTTGATGGACATTTAGGTTGCTTCCAGACATGATATAACTTTCTTTGGGTTCACTTAGCCTGGCATTTCGGAGAAGGTAATGGCACCCCACTCCAGTACTCTTGCCTGGGAAATCCCATGGACGGAGGAGCCTGGTAGGCTGCAGTCCATGGGGTCACGAAGAGTCAGACATGACTGAGCGACTTCACTTTCACTTCTCACTTTCATGCATTGGAGAAGGAAATGGCAACCTACTCCAGTGTTCTTGCCTGGAGAATCCCAGGAACTGGGGAACCTGGTGGGCTGCCGTCTATGGGGTCGCACAGACTCAGACATGACTGATGTGACTTAGCAGCAGCAGCAACAGCAACCTGGCATTTACAGAGTATCTTATACCTGTGAGTTTCTGTTTTTCATCCAATTTGAGAAGTTTTTGCCCTAATTTTTCAAATGTTTGTTTTATCCCATTCCCTTTCTCCTCACTTTCTTAAGATTCCAACTGCACGTATGTTTGACTGTTTGATACCAAGAGGTCCCTGAGACTCTATTCATTTTTTTCTAACGTTTTCTCTGTTCTTCACATTAATTCCCATTGTTCTATCTTCAAGTCCACTTACATTTCCTTCCAACATCTCTATTCAACTGTTAACTCCATCCAATAGATGTTTACATTTCAAACATTGCATTTATCATTTCTAGAAATTCCATGTGGTTCTTTTTCATTGCTTCTATTTATTGGATAAGATTTTTCACTTTTTCACTCACAGAGAACATGTTGCTTTATTTCACTGAGGATGTTTTAAGAGCTGCTTTAAAATTCTCGTCTGCTACTGCCAATATCTCGTGCATCTCGGGCTGGGATTCAGTTTTTATTTCCTCCTGGGATACGTTCCATTTTCTTGATCCTTCCTATGTAGGATAATTTTTATTGTACTCTCAACATTAACCCTTAAATGCTAACTTGTGAAAACTCTAAGATTGTTATTTTTCTCCAGCAAGAGTTTCTTTTGTTTTAGCCGGCAAATATCTTGGTTTTCCCTGGCCTGACTTGAATTACAAATCAGTTTCTTAGAAGGCAGCTCTAGGCCACTTCAGATTTATTTTTTAAGTCAAGCTGTTCTGAGACTGTTGTATTCATGCATGGTTCAGAAGTAAATGCACAAATTTTCGTACACAAAATTTGAGGACTCTCCCTCCTCTGAAGCTCCTCTCTTTCAGGGATTCCTCCACTATCTTCAGTGGCCAAGGTTCTCTGACTTTAGTTTCCCAGTTTCTCTGACCAGAGAGACTATTGTTTTTTCATCAGAGTCCAAAGAATATGACCTATACTCACCCTGAAGCTAAAATTAGTGAAAAGGCACCTCCTCCAACTGTGAACTCTCCCTAAGAGCCTGTTTCTGTCCGCTCTCAAGTGCCTTAAACATTGCTTTTTCTATTAAGTCCAGTGTTCAGAGTTACTTTCTGCAAAGTAATTCTCTAGTAGGTGGTCTTATTTTGACACTACAAGAAGTGATGGTTTCCTAAGTCAACATTCAAATAAAATAGCAGTTTCTGATTTTCACTTCAACTACTACCCTTGGAAATTAACTTCAAAGAGCAAATAAAATCTTAAAGGTGATACAATATAGGCCCATCTCAGGGATCATGAACTTCATATCTTTTATATCATATCTGTTAGACCCGGTAAGTGAGCACACATGTGGAAGCAAATCTACTGGAGGTTCTATCCCGTTTAGGCATTGGGGAATACTGTTAATTAAAAAGATGTTTTTCATTGTGTTGACAAAACACATAAAAGCAAAAATATGATGCTATACAGAATCCAAGCAATGACAAACATATATTCAAGCGTGTGAGTCTAAGAGTCTAAATGGTTCTCATTTCTCTGTTATTTTTCATTGTGATCAGAAGTCTTTGAGCATCAGAGTCTAAAAATAAACTATATTTCTCTTAATTAAACTGTTAACCTAAGAGCAAGAGCTCAACCTTCCCAGCAATGCTACGAACATTCATTAGAACAAGACTTAAATATTCACACATTTTACTTCCTCCTAGAGGCGCAATGAACAGCAGCCCCTTAAAGGAACCTGTGTTTCTGAGTCATCGACCTGCCTCGGCAAAGTCCAGAGTGATAAGTCAGGTGACCTGAGGCCACCTGGATGTCTGGGACCAGACTGTACCAGAAACAGACCTGTACCTGACAAAGACAGAACTGTCCACTGCCTTTCCTCATGTACGAAAGGAGGTGGTTCTTATTGTGCTTTACCTGTGCCAGGCACGCCCCTGCCTGACTGTCTAGCTCTTCCTGAAGATAAAAAGAAGTTACTCATTATTCAAGAGTCAAAAACTCTGACTGGGGACAGGCAGTAGCAAGCGGAGTCTCTGTGCTAAGAACAGTCTCCACCCAAGCCCTGTTCTTTCTTCCTTTTTTGCCTCAAACTCCTGGCCTGGCCTCTTGAGAAGGCCATTCTCTTGCAGGCCTCCTTTCACTATATATAATGGTTACCAAGTGGATGTGGAGGTTCCCTTGGGACCTGGTGTTCACTCATTGTGTGTTTCCCCCTCTAAACCTTCGGAGTCACACAGTTCAACGTGCTGGTTATGATTAGACAGGTCTGGGAGGGAGGTAGGAGTTCTCACTTAGTAAAGAACACGCACCAAAGCCGTTTTTAAGAAGAGTTCTGCTCTGGCCTGCTGGAAGCTTGCTCAGCTTTTACAGACAATGTGGTACTGAGTCAGTCCCACCAGCTACTGTTCCTTGCAGACAGTTCCCTCATGACTCTTGAGGGATAAAAGGAACATGACTGAGCAGACTCTGGGCATTTCTGGATTTCCAGCTGTAATAGCTTAATTACCAAAATCTCATCCTCAGCTCCTAAATCCTACGTAAAAGAATTACCTTCCCACAGAAACACTGCCTATGGAAACTCTTCACAAATACATAAAACAACAAACAGTATCAACAAACACAAAACTGCAGTGAAGAGCTACTTAGTTGGTGCGTACTGTGGTCACACCATCGCTCATTCAGCCCAGTGCAGCCGCTCAGTCGTGTCCGCCTCTCTGCGACCCCACGGACTGCAGCACGCCAGGCCTCCCTGCCCATCACCAACTCCCGGAGCCTGCTCAAACTCATGTCCATCGAGTCAGTGATGCCATCCGAACATCTCATCCTCTGTCGTCCCCTTCTCCTCCCGCCTTCAATCCCTCCCAGCATCAGGGTCTTTTCCAATGAGTCATTTCTTCGCATCAGGTGGCCAAAGTGTTGTAGTTTCAGCTTCAGCATCATTCCTTCCAGTGAATATTCAGGACTGGTTTCCTTTAGGATGGACTGGTTTGATCTCCTTGCAGTCCATTTTGATGCCCAAATCATAGGAGTTATTAAATATTAGCAAACGTCCACTAAAACAATAAACATTTCTAAGCTTTTCAAGGTCTACTTTAGGCCTATCTCTTATTAATCAGCTTAGGTAGTCTCACGCATCAAAAGAATTTGAAGATGTTTTACATTAATACAACATTAATCATTTAGAAAGGACAGGTGTGAATAATTTTAATGTTTCAAAACAAAACAATTTTAACCATTTTTTTTCTTATTAAAATTTTGGGAACCCTCCCACTGAAAATCCTTCCCTTCCTGGGACTTCCCTGGTGGCCCAGGGGTTAAGAATCTGCCTTATAAATGCAGGGGACACAGGCTCAGTCCCCGGTGAGGGACTAAGAGCCCACCTGCCTCGTGCAACAACTAAGGAATCTGCACCACAATGAAAGGTCCTGCAAGACATAGTGAGGATAAACTAAATAAATTTATAAAGAGAAAATCCTTTCCTTCTTGATTATGTTATTATCCTATAATGTATTCTTATTGGTTAGGAAATCACTTTTAAGACTAAATTTAACTAAACCCTTTACAAGAAGTCAATGGATTTTTCAAAAATATGTTTGCTGCAACTCTAATAAATTTCAATAGAAAAACTCTCTTTAGAAAAGTTTGATGAATAGTTCTTAAAGGAAAAACCTTATATTATACAATGACTATAAAATACTTGATTCTTTACACTGTAAGTGGATTCCTCCAGCTTCTTCTATAATATTAATGCAGATATGTGCACTGTGGGAAAATATGACTAACTTTTAAAATAATAAATTTAGACTAAAAAGATCATTGTCTTTTCTCCCAAATTCAAAGAGCATTTTTGTTTCTTTTTAACTATAAAATAATCCATGTTCAAAGTTTAAGAAGACAAACAGTATAAATAGGCCTAAAGAGACCCTGAAAACCCCCCACAGTCCCACCATTCAGAGATAATTATCGTTAATCTTTGGCATGTTTTTCTAGGATTTTAGCCACAAACGATTGATAAATGCTTCTTAACTTTCTAGGCAATTCTATTATCAAATGTAATTTGTAAAGCACATAATCTATAATTTTTTTTTTAGGTTGTGAGATATTTAACTTGGAACATCCCACTCTCACAGAGGAAAAGAATCAGTAACAACACATTTTTTTATTCTGTTGCCATAGTTTCTGCCAAGCTGCACACATGTAATTGCACACAGCATGTGCTGAAATCATTTTATTAGATCCAATGATTCACTTATGCTAAAGTGAAAGGCTTAATTTAAAAGCACTTTTACAATTAAAGTAGAAATAAAGAGACTAATGCTTCTGAAGCCAATTCAAGTCGGTTTCTCGGTATACGACTAAGGCACTCATATACTAGATTTTATTCAGTGAATTACTTACTTATTAAATTTGCAATAAGCTGTGAAATGGAATTTAATAGAAAAGACTACAGAGTCTGTGGATGTTAAAGGGAATACCAGCATCACGTGAAGCTGCCTTACTGAGAATTACCGGTCCTCACTCGCTCGTTGCAGAAACGTGTACCAAGTGCCCCCCACACCTGAACCAAGTGCTAGGTCTGTAGTCAACAAGTACAGAACTTAAACCAGCCAAAACAAGAGACCAGCTGGGAGATTCTGGACCAGAAGAAGGGGTGGAACAAAAGCATAAGTAGGAATAAGTATTTTCCTACCAGAGAATATTAGCTATAAGAAACATGTGTGAAAAACAATAAAAGCATGACAAAAAATAGATACAAGAAATGAGCCGATTCCAAACCTAGAATGCCAGACTAGTTTTAACTAAATCAAAAATACTGAATCAGT
Source organism: Moschus berezovskii (assembly GCF_049115385.1). NCBI lineage: Eukaryota > Metazoa > Chordata > Mammalia > Artiodactyla > Moschidae > Moschus > Moschus berezovskii. Next base: position 846,488 of record NC_142468.1, on the reverse strand, counting down.
AAGTAGGAGAAGCTCTTGAGGAGACTGAAGTGCGGCTTCAGGGAAATCACCCAGCAGCAGCGTGCTGTCGTGTGGACAGAGCAGGGGGCGAGTGCGGAAAGCTGGGGGGCTGCAACAGACGCGGTGTGTGCCGACGAGGACCCACCAAGCGCTGACAGAAACCGAAAGGAGCCCAAGACTCACTGAGGCAGGGCTTCCCTGGCGGCTCAGTGGTGAAGAGCCCGCCTGCCGGCGCAGGAGACAGGCTTCAGCTCCTGGTCCGGGAGGGCACCCCTGCCGCAGAGCAACTCACCCCGGAGCCACAGCTCCTGAAGCCCCTGGGCCCTGGTGCTCGTGGCCCACAACCAGACAGACCACGGCAATGAGACGCTCACGCACCGCAACTAGAGAAAAGCCCGCAGCAAGGAAGACCCAGCACGGTCAAAAACAAGCAAGTAAAATAGTGTGTGTGTACAAAGAATCACTGAAATACTCCCTTCAAGAAGCAGCTGCTGAACACCTGACCTGGGAGCTGAGGCTACAAAAGCAAACAGGACAGGGCTCCCCACTTTCAGAGATAAACTAACTGAACTTCTGCTCCATTTTCCCCCGGTGGCCCCGTATCTAAAGTATAAGAAACTATGGTGAATGGTAGTTACTGACGGCATCTTGCTGAAAGGGGAAGTTAAAAGGGAAAGTTGGAAGGAGAGGTTTGGGGTTTCAACACTGATTTTGAAGTTACGGCATGCCATCCCAAGGGCCATCATGTGGGAAGCTCTAGACAAGGAACCGCAGCTCTGCACAGAGAGCACGTGCTACCCCAAAGCACAGTTCCCTGGTAGAGTGAATATTTTAAGCTGAAGGAATCTGAGAAACAGCGCATGCAAGGACTCTCTGACCTTCCCCTGAAGTCAGCCACAGACCCTCCTGTGCAAGGGCGCCCTCCACCCATACCCAGAGGAAAGGAGCATCATTCCCTTTCAAGTCAGGGACACAGAGAGGAATCGGAACAAACAGGATCTGCCAAGTTTCCCCCAATTCACTACCCACACACCCTTTTCCCATGAGGCTCCATTTTTCATCAAACCTAACATTAAAAATCTCAGGTTTAACCATTTCTCTAAGTCTTTATTTCCTCATGAAGGCCGCCAAGTAACATAAAACTTACATGAAATCAATTTATATACTTCTCTGTTGTTAACTGTCTTCTGTTACAGGAATCCAAGCTGAGAATTCAGAAGAATAAAGAAAAAAGTATTTTTCTTTCCTCCCCTACAATGCCCAAGGTTTTTAGAAGGGGACAAGGGCTAAAGTTTTAAGAAGAAAACGCTTCAGGAGATCACAAAAAGAGGGCAAGTCTTGATGATAACCAAGAGTTAGGACACAAGGAGGAAAGGGCCAGAGAAAGGGCTAGAAAACGAACCATGTGTAAAATCCACGGAAAGACAAATGTCAGTTGAAAACTGATCATCAGGGTAGTCACGCTGTGATACACTGATAAATATATATATTTGGTCTTAGTCCTAAAAGCTTAGGAATCTCCTGAGAGTGATAAGAGTCTCTTGTAAGTTACTGAGGGATGGTGCTGGTGCCAGACACCAGAGACTCCCCGCCCCACCCTCCACCCTCTGCCCGCCTTCCCACCCCAGAGGAGGGAAGATGGGCTGGACAGTTAATCACCAACAGCCACTATTCAATCCAGCATGCCGGTAAAGAAACGTCCATAAAGACCCCTAAACAACAGGGCCTGAGGGTCAGAGAGCTTCTGGGTTGAAGCACACACACAGCGGCTGGGACAGCAGTCTTCCCTGAGAGTTCTAGAAAGTTCCACACTTCCCAGCACCTCCGCCATTCCAAATACCCAGCCCATCGAATCTCTTCCCTGTGATCCTGAGTTGCCACTGTATGAACAAATGAAAGATGTATGAGTAAAACAAATAAATCGAGCCTCCAGTCTGCACAGGAGGTCAAGGTACAAAGGTGGGGATGGAGAAACACAGTAATATCCTGAAAAGTAATGGATACAGATAGTTTTAGTCAAGAAATGGAGATAAAGGGAAGGGATCGAGCAAATGGGAAAGAATCCTATGAAACTTTTTTCCAGGTTGGAAGGCAGATGAATGAGAAAGCCCAAGGACAAAGGGAATACGGGAAAGGCTGGGGGTGTTTTAGGGAGCAGGTCCTCAGAAAGTGATCAACAATGGGATGCTGGCCAGAGAGGGTCAGAGAGAAGGACTAAAGGACAGAGGTGAAGACAGGACATGCTCAGGCGCTATGGTTGGGAACAAAGACCGCGTGTAGCCTCCTAACGGATACAAACGGCCTCTGCCAGAGAAGCAGTGCCCTCAAACAAGAGTCAAAAGCCTCAGAAATCAGCTTGGCTAGAACGTACAACAGACAATCAAGTGAGGTCTACGAAAAATAACTGTGAGTAGGGTAGAAGGATTTGAAGGCTTCTCCACTGGCTCAGAGGGAAAGACTCCACCTGCAACGCAGGAGATGTGAGAGAGGCAGGTTCAGTCCCCGGGTCAGGAAGATCCCCTGGAGGAGGAAACGGCAACCCACTCTAGTCTTCTTGCTGGGAAAATCCCACGGGCAGAGCCTGGCGGGCGGCAGTCCGTGGGGTGGCAAAACAGTTGGGCACGACTGAACACAGCACACGACAATCAAAAGAACTAAAATGTTTAAACAATGGGCAACAAAGACAGACTGAAAAAAAAAGAAAGAGCCTGGACAAAATGAAAACCGAAAAGCAGTGCCGGATTGGGCAGTGGTTTCCAGCACTTTCCTGTGAACAACCTGATCAACAGATTCCAACACCAGGCTCCCAAGGAAGGAACACCCCTATCCTCAAGGTGGCTGTGTGGTGCTCTTGAGCTTTTCTGTCTTTAGCTATTAGAACACACAACCATTCCCCTTTCTTCCTAATTCCATGCTGCCCCAAGCAAACCAATCTTCACTTGATACCTTTACCCGAAAAGAAAAATGCACTAATTAAGGACACACAGATATTTCACACACTTGTTGAGTTGTATGCCCACTGTAAGCTGGTAAAATGTCACCGGGGTTTACATCAGGCTTCTGTGATTAAAACTACAACTACATGCACGAAATCGAAGAATGAAGAGAAAACACAAACAGCATAAAGATCCAACATTGAATCCTATCTGCCGCCAAGGAACACTTAACAGTCATTCATACAAGACACAGCAGTGGTATACCATGCCCCTGTCAACGGTTTCTGACTTTTTCTCATTTCAGAAGAAAAGGAAAACAATTATAAAAAGCAACATTTAGTTGATATTTAGTTGTGAATGCAAAAGGAAGCAGAGAAACTTCTAGTCTACTGCAGATGAAACAAATAATGAAGTTATAATTTGTTATAAATCTATGATCTACAGAATACTATCAACTTCTACAACTTAAACATGGTCAACACAAAACTTTGCCAATTTTCAGATACTTAACTGATTTTTTTTTGTGAGACATTAAAAAAAAAAGAGGGAAACAAAAACTAACAAGTTAATGAAAAAGTTCCTGTTTTTGGTAAAGAAAGGAGTTTCAGACCTGGCACAAATTCCCTATTCCTCAATAATTAGTTTCGCCTTCCCCTTTCCAGCACCTTCAGTAGTAAAGACATCAACATTCATCTCTAGTTTCCAAGCACCAGTGAGAGCAAGATCACATCACAACATTGTGGGCACCTTCCTCTTTTTACAACTTTTCTTTTATTATGACCTGTGACAGAGAAAGGCTCAGGGATGGGACGATTGTAACCCCACCATGCTAATACTAGCTACTCACATTTTGTGTTCATTTCTGCTCTTTTGGTGTATGGCGGTATCCCCGTTACCAGCAGGGGCCTGCCAGCTCCTGAGAATCTAGACCGACGGGCTCGACTCCTGCAGACTCTCAGCCTGTGCAAGTCAGATGCCCCCTGGCCCAGGGCTCCATGAGGTCCTCAGCAGACACCCTCAGCTTCCTCCGAGGCACTGAGGGTCATCGCAGTTCTGTAACTGCAACCAACCAAGCAAGGCTTGGGTCCTTTTCTGCATTTTATGAAAGACAAAAGTGAAAGTGAAGTCGCTCAGTTGTGTCCAATTCTTTGCAAACCCATGGACTATAGCCCACCAGGCTCCTACGTCCATGGAATTCTCCAGGCAAGAATACCGGAGTACCAATACAATAATGTAAAGTAATTAGCCTCCAATTAAAATAAATAAATTAAAAAAAAAAAGAATACCGGAGTATGTTGCCATTTCCTTCTCCAGAAGATCTTCTCAACCCAGGGATGGAACCTGGGTCTCCCACATTGTAGGCAGATGCTTTACCGTCACGAGGGAATGAAAGACAAAAGCAAAACCCAAACACACACAAAAAGCCTTCCTTAGCACAAGAGACTTGAGCAAAGACTTGGGGAAGGCAGAGGACAGCAAGCATGGCAGCAACAGAGAGGGAACTGGAAGCAGGAACACCCTGGATCCCTCCCACCCCCACCCCTCGGGAGGCCATTATCTCACCTGTTCCCTGGTCTCACATCAGCTTTCTGATTCTCTTTTCTTGCTCCTCCCTCATTAGGAACAAAACCAACAAATCGGGCCCCTTGTCTCTTATCAGGCAGCTTCCTCCACTCTGAACCCCTCGGTCCCGGTTAACAGCCCGACTCACAGCCCTGGCGAGCCCGACCAGAAGGCGACCTCAGGGCACTCACTGCCACACCCAGGACGCTGGTGCCCACTGCAAGACCTTTCTCTTCTCCTTGCTTATTCATAGGCTGTCACGCAGGCACCACACTCTGTGAGTGCCTGTGTCCTAAGTCACTTCAGGTGTGTCCGGCTCTTTGTGACCCCATGCTAGGCTCCTCTGTCCATGGGATTCTTCAGGCAAGAACACTGGAATGCATTGCCATGCCCTCCTCCAGGGGATCTCACAGTCTGCTAACTGAAGAAACACTCTGAATGTTTATTTGCAGCCAATACTGTACAAAGCCCGGCGAGAAGATCCACTCTGAAATCAAGGAGCACAGGGTCCAGTGCGGGCACTCGGGCAGGTGGAGCAGCCTAGGGTGCCAGACCCAGCAGAGTAATGAGAGGCAGGGAGAGGAGCAGAGGAGCACGAGGGAGCACCTCCCCCAGCTCAACGCCTGTGGAGGCCAGGCACCGATGGGCAGCACACAGTCTACCAGGAAGATGGAGAGCACGGCCTGTCTGGGAACCTGCAGAGTTCAGTTCAGTTCAGTCTCTCAGTCGTGTCCGACTCTTTGCGACCCCATGAACCGCAGCACGCCAGGCCTCCCTGTCCATCACCAACTCCTGGAGCTTGCTCAAACTCATGTCCATTGAGTCGGTGATGTCATCCAACCATCCTCTGTCGTCCCCTTCTCCTCCTACCTTCAGTCTTTCCCAGCATCAGGGTCTTTTCAAATGATTCAGCTTTTCCCATCAGGTGGCCAAAGTATAGGAGTTTCAGCTTCAGCATCAGTCCTTCCAATGAACACTCAGAACTGATCTCCTTTGGGATGGACTGGTTGGATCTCCTATAGTACACGGGACTATATGAGTCTTCTCCAACACCACAGTTCAAAAGCATCAATTCTTTGGTGCTCAGCTTTCTTTATAGTCCAACTCTCAATCCATACATGACTACTGGAGAAACCATAGCCTTGACTAGACAGACCTTTGTTGACAAAGGAACATCTCTGCTTTTTAATATGCTGCCTAGGTTGGTCATAACTTTCCTTCCAAGGAGTAAGTGTCTTTTAATTTCATGGCTGCAGTCACCATCTGCAGAGATTTTGGAACCAATAAATTAGAACCAAATATTTGGAACCAGTATTCCAAACCAACATTTGGAACCAAATAATGTCTGCCACTATTTCCCCATCTATTTGCCATGAAGTGATGGGACTGGATGCCATGATCTTAGTTTTCTGACTGTTGAGCTTTAAGCCAACTTTTTCACTCTCCTCTTTCATCAAGAGGCTCTTTAGTTCTTCACTTTCTGCCATAAGGGTGGTGTCATCTGCATGTCTGAGGTTATTGATATTTCTCCCAGCAATCTGGATTCCAGCTTGTGCTTCATCTAGTCCAGCATTTCTCATGATGTACTCTGCATATAAGTTAAATAAGCACGGTGACAATATACAGCCTTGACATACTCCTTTCCCGATTTGGAACCAGTCTGTTGTTCCATGTCCAGTTCTAACTGTTGCTTCCTGACCTGCACACAGGTTTCTCAAGAGGCAGGTCAGGTGGTCTGGTATTCCCATCACTTCAAGAATTTTCCACAGTTTGTTGTGCTCCACACAGTCAAAAGCTTTGGCATAGTCAATGAAGCAGAAGTAGATGTTTTTCTGGAACTCTCTTGCTTTTTCCATGATCCAACAGATGCTGGCAATTTGATCCCTGGTTCCTCTGCCTTTTCTAAATCCAGCTTGAACATCTGGAAGTTCACGGTCACATACTGTTGAAACTTGGCTTGGAGAATTTTGAGCATTACTTTACTAGTGTGTGAGATGAGTGCAATTGTGCAGTATTCTTTGGCATTGCCTTTCTTTGGGATTGGAATGAAAACTGACCTTTTCCAGTCCTGTGGCCACTGCTGAGTTTTCCAAATTTGTTGGCATCTTGAGTGCAGCACTTTCACAGCATCACCTTTTAGGATTTGAAACAGCTCAGCTGAATTCTATCACCTCCACTAGCTTTGTTTGTAGTGATCCTTCCTAAGGCCCAGTTGACTTCACATTCCAGGATGTCTGGCTCTAGGTGAGTGATCACACTATCGTGATTATATGGATCATGAAGATCTTTTTTGTATAGTTTTTCTGTGTATTCTTGCCACCTCTTCTCAATATCTTCTGCTTCTGTTAGGTCCATACCATTTCAGTCCTTAATTGTGCTCATCTTTGCATGAAATGTTTCCTTGGTATTTCTAATTTTCTTGATCTCTAGTCCTTCCCAAAATATTGTTTTCTTCTATTTGTTTGCACTGATCGCTGAGGAAGGCTTTCTTATCTCTCCTTGCTATTTTCTGGAACTCTGCATTCAAATGGGTATATCTTTCCTTTTCTCCTTTACCTTTAGCTTCTCTTCTTTCCACAGCTATTTGTGAGGCCTCCTCAGACAGCCATTTTCCCTTTTCGCATTTCTTTTTCTTAGGGAAGGTCCTGATCCCTGCCTCCCGTACAAAGTCACGGACTTCCGTCCATAGTTGTTCTGGCACTCTATCAGATCTAATCCCTTGCATCTATTTCTCACTTCCACTGTATAATCCTAAGGGATTTTATTTAGGTCATACCTGAATATCTAGTGGTTTTCCCTACTTTCTTCAATTTCAGTCTGAATTTGGCAATAAGGAGTTCATGATCTGAGTCACAGTCATTTCCCAGTCTTGTTTCTGCTGACTGTTTAGAGCTTCTCCATCTTTGGAGAAGTCTACTATCACCTCTGCTTTTAATTCTATTGTGAGAAAGGACTTTATCAACACCTTTCCTTTTTCTATTTTCCAGACTACATGCTGCTAAGAGTGCCAATCTGGTTTCCATTAGCACTTAAAATGCAGCAGCCTTGAATCACGTATCAGACTGCAGGAATCTGTGCTTACAGCTATAAACTTTCACAGGGCTGCTGCCAACTCATTTTTCAAGCACAATCCCACCTTCTAAAAATGTTAATTTTAATTCATAATGAACTGTCTAATTTAATGCCATGAACACTGGAGATCAAAGAAACTAAAGTCATCCTGCCTTGGCCCAGCCTCCCTCCATTTCAGCTTTCACTTCAACACAGCCACGCCCTGACCCTACGTCTGTGATTTGGAAGAAAGGTCCTGGAGGGCTCTGGAGGTACTCAAATACACTACAGGTCGAGAGCAGGTGCGCCCCTGTGTCCCCTCTTTTTGTTTCAACGATGAAGTGTGTATCCTATTTTCCTGATGCCAAGTTGAGCAATTATGACAAGGGTATGACCACAATTATGTTGCCATGAGAAAGGTACAGATTGTTTGTGCTTCTTAATAATGTACCCTATCATTTAAATTTTTGCTTTTAAAGTGGTTTCAAAATCCAAAGCTGCAAAAACAGACAATTCCCATTTTCATAATCACTACTTTTTAACATTCTGCCACATTTGTCTTCTTTCTCATACATTCTCACACACACACACACACACAACTTATTCTTTTATGATCAACTTCAGAGTAGTTTGCACACATCATGCACCCTACACTTTAGTAGTTCAGAGTGAAAAAGGTGTCAGTCGCTCACTCATGTCTGACTCTTTGTGACCCCCACGGGCTGTGGCCCACCAGGCTCCTATGTCCACGGGATTCTCCAGGCAAGAATACTGGAGCAGGTTGCCATGCCCTCCTCCAAGGGATCTTCCAAACCCAAGGATAAAACCCAGGTCTCCTGCACTGTAGGCAGATTCTTTACTGTCTGAGCCACCAAGTAAACCCTAGTAGTTTAGAGTGCTTTTCCTAAAAATTCTCTTAAGTAAGCTCAGTACAGTTATCAAATTCAGAAAGTTTGATATTGATAAAATAATCTACGGTCCTTTTGGGCTTCCCAGATGGCTCAGGGGTAAAGAACACCTACCAATGCTGGAGACATGGGTCGATCCCTGTGTTGGGAAGACCCCCGGAGGAGGAAATGGCTCCCCACTCGTGTTCTTGCCTGGAGAGCCCCACGGACAGGGGAGCCTGTCGGGCTGCAGTCCACGGGGTCGCACAGTCAGACACGACTGAGTGACTGAGCATGCATGCGTGGTCCCTTTCCTGGTGTGTCAACCGTCTGATGTCCTTTATGATGGCTCATTTTATGTGTCAACTTGCCTGGACCATGGAGCGCCCAGATATTAAGCCAAACGCTACTGCGAGGGTTTCTGTGACGGTGCTGGAGAATAAGATTACTATTTAAACCGGTAAACTCTGGGTAAAGCAGTTTGCCCTTCATAAAGTTACGAGCGCACAGCAGCACCCCATCATCAAAAGGAAGTGACAAGCGTGAAACTGGGACTGAGCAGGTGCTGAAGGCACAGCTATGCTCTGTGACGAGGCAGCTCACACGCCTGTGTCCCCCTCCTGCCCCACCACCCTCTCTCTCAGCCTGCAGCGCTGGCCCACGGGGAGCCCCCGAAGATCAGCAGACAGAGAACACAAGACTCAGGCCTGCTTTACAGATGGTTCTGTGCCATACAGACAGTCACAAAAACACTACGGCTCCTTTCTGGGACACAACTTAAGGCAGTGGTGATGAGACCACGTGACCAGCTACAGACATAACGACTGTAATCGTCAGTCTTGTTTTGTTCTCTGATTAGTAATATGTTGTTTCTTGTTTCGTTATCCTGCTAATAACATGTTTGTGGGGAAGTGTGTGTGTATAAAACAAGTATCTTTATTCTCTTCCCTCTCTTAACCCCTTTATGTAATATGTATTAATTTCACAGTATTTAAGTTACAGGATGGCAAGGAGTAGAATAAACATCACTCAGGGACTCTGACGGAGAAGGCAATGGCAAGCCACTCCAGTACTATTGCCTAGAAAATCCCATGGATGGAGGAGCCTGGTAGGCTGCAGTCCATGGGGTCGCTAAGAGTCGGACACGACTGAGCAACTTCACTTTCACTTTTCACTTTCACACATTGGAGAAGGAAATGGCAACCCACTCCGGTGTTCTTGCCTGGAGAGTCCCAGGGACGGGGGAGCCTGGTGGGCTTCCGTCTATGGGGTCACACAGAGTCGGACACGACTGAAGTGACTTAGCAGCAGCAGCAGCAGCAGGGACTCTGAATCCTCTTCTGAGGAAAGGTTTCTGGTGTTTTCATTGTACACAGGACAGGTATAAAACAGCAGCAGCAAGTGTGACCTTGCTATTGTTCCATCTGGGGATTAAGCCTGGTTTAAGGAGACACACTAATGTCAGATATCTGGCCATTCAGACGTGATTCTGAGCGTCTCTATGATGATGTTTTTGATTAACATTTAAAATGGGCTTTGAGTAAAGCAGACTGTTCTCCATAATGTGGATGGGTCTCAATCAATCAACTAAAAGCCTGAATAGAACAAAAAAGACCAGCCTCCCGTAAGGAAGAGAGAATTCTCTGATCGGAACAGAGCCTCTTCTGGATTTCAAGCCTGCTGGCCTACCCTGTAGACTTTAGATTTGCCTCCACGTCATATGAGCCAGTTCCTTATGATAAATCTCTTTCTCTGTGTACACGCATTCTATTAGCTCTGTTTTTGGGAGAACCCTAACACATCCTTTAATAGCATTTTTTTCTTGCATACAAAGTCCAGTATATAATCACATATTTTATCTGTCTCTTTAATCTGATTTAATCTTGAAGATGTCCTCAACCTTTGTCTTTTATAACTGACTTTTTGAAGAACAAAGGTGTTTGTTTAAATAGAACCTTCTGTTTGACTGATACTTCCTCATGATTCAAGTTCTGTGTGACAACCAGGACACTACTTAGATCGTGCGCTTCTCAGGTATCACGACCAGAAGCATGTGCGGTCAGCCTGTTTCTCACCGGTGACGTTATTTTTGTTCACCTAGTCAAGGAGCTGTCCAGTTTCTCCATTATACAGGTAACAATTGGGGCCATTAAGGTACCCTCAGTTCAGCTCAGCTCAGTTCAGTCACTCGGTCATGCCCGACTCTTTGTGACCCCATGGACTGCAGCACGCCAGGCCTCCCTGTCCATCACCAACTACCGGAGTTCACTTAAACTCATGTCCATCGAGTTGGTGATGCCATCCAACCATCTCATCCTCTGTCGTCCCCTTCTCCTCCTGCCCTCAACTTTCCAAGCATCAGGGTCTTTTCCAATGAGTCAGTTCTTCGCATCAGGTGGCTAAAGTACTGGGAGTTTCAGCTTCACCATCAGTCCCTCCAATGAATATTCAGGACTGATTTCCTTTAGGATGGACTGGTTGGATCTCCTTGCAGTACACTGGACTCTCAAGAGTCTTCTCCAACACCACAGTTCAAAAGCATCAATTCTTCGGCGCTCAGCTTTCCTTATAGTCCAAATCTCACATCCATACATGACTACTGGAAAAACCATAGCCTTGACTAGACAGACCTTTGTTGGTAAAGTAATGTCTCTGCTTTTTAATATGCTGTCTAGGTTGGACATAACTTTCTTTCCAAGGAGTAAATGTCTTTTAATTCCATGGCTGCAATCAGCATCCACAGTGATTTCGGAGCCCAGAAAAATAAAGTCTGACACTGTTTTCACCGTTTCCCCATCTATTTGCCATGAATCACTGAGGATGCTGATTGCAGCCATGAAATTAAAAGACGCTTACTCCTTGGAAGGAAAGTTATGACCAACCTAGATAGTATATTAAAATGCAGAGACGTTACTTTGCCAACAAAGGTCCGTCTAGTCAAGGCAATGGTTTTTCCCGTGGTCATGTATGGATGTGAAAGTTGGACTGTAAAGAAATCTGATCGTCGAAGAATCGATGCTTTTGAACTGTGGTGTTGGAGAAGACTCTTGAGAGTCCCTTGGACTGCAAGGAGATCCAACCAGTCCATTCTAAAGGAGATCAATCCTGGGTGTTCATTGGAAGTACTGATGCTAAAGCTGAAACTCCAATACTTTGGCCACCTCATGCGACGAGTTGACTCATTGGAAAAGACTCTGATGCTGGGAAGGATTGGGGGCAGGAGAAGAAGGGGACAGCAGAGAATGAGATGGCTGGATGGCATCACCAGCTCGATGGATATGAGTTTGAGTGAACTCCGGGAGTTGGTGATGGACAGGGAGGCCTGGCGTGCTATGATTCATGGGGTTGCAAAGAGTCAGACACGACTGAGCAACTGAGCTGAACTGAATTGATGGGACCAGATGCCATGATCTTAATTTTCTGAATGTTGAGCTTTAAGCCAACTTTTCCACTCTCCTCTTTCACTTTCATCAAGAGGCTTTTGAGTTCCTCTTCACTTTCTGCCATAAGGGTGGTGTCATCTGCATATCTGAGGTTATTGATATTTCTCCCGGCAATCTTGATTCCAGCTTGTGCTTCTTCCAGCCCAGCGTTCCTCATGATGTACTCTGCATACAAGTTAAATAAGCAGGGTGACAATATACAGCCTTGACGCACTCCTTTTCCTATCTGGAACCAGTCTGTTGTTCCATGTACAGTTCTGTCGCTTCCTGACCTGCACACTATCATCATTACAAAATCACAAGTTTTCACCCTTCTACTCCTTCCACACTTATCAGTCAGCAGCAGACTGAGAAGAATCCTCCCTTCTTCCTGTCTATCACCAAGACTCTTCATGGATTACTGTTTTTTCCATGACTTAAAAATTCATTCTTGCCCTGTTGACCCATAATTGGTCAGTGGAAACAGCTTCAAGCTGGCTTCTCTGCCCTTTAGACACAACTCCTTCATTTTCTCTCCTCCCTTTTAAGCACTTGCTTGCACTCTCTTAAGTAGCCCCGACCCCCTTCAATGGGCACGGTGTGAGAGACCCAGATCGGGGTGTCAGTTGTGCTCACTGCTCCTGAATCTCTGGCCTTCTGGGCTCTTTCATGAGCAGAACTAGGAAATAAATGCTTATACCATTTGATATATATGGATATACACACATATTTAATCTGCTGCACAAATACACTCTATAAGAACTTATACTGTACAAAGACTTATGTTTTACACATGTGTGACATGTGTGTTTCAAAATATTGTGAGAGATTCTTCATTCAACTGGTGTATGATCATTTCCTTACAACCTCCAACTGCAAGAATTATTTAAAAGTGAAATTATTTGAGCTTATTTCTTATTTACCAGTTTCAGTCAGTCAGTTCAGTTGTTCAGTTGTGTCTGACTCTTTGTGACCCCATGGACTGCAACACACCAGGCCTCCCTGTCCATCACCAACTCCCAAAGCTTGCTCAAACCCATGTCCATCGAGTCAGTGATGCCATCCAACCATCTTATCCTTCTGTCGTCACCTTCTCCTCCTGCCCTCAATCTCTCCCAGCATCAGGGTCTTTTCCAATGAGTCTGTTCTTTGCGTCAGGTGGCCAAAGTATTGAAGCTTCAGCATCAGTCGTTCCAATGAGTATTCAGGACTGATTTCCTTTAGGATGGACTGGTTTGATCTCCTTGTAGTCCAAGGGACTCTCATGAGTCTTCTCCAACACCACAGTTCAAAAGCTAGTTTAAGTCACCACAAAGAACCAAAAAGCATATAGTCAACTTACAGGAAGTAAAAGAGCAGTGACCTAACGCTGAATGATGAAACCCAAGTGTCAGTGTTGAACGGATGGAATGGGAAGCACATCAATGATGCCCACGTCCCCAGATGACTGACATGCCATCACTGAGCCACTTGTCCTCAAACAACCCGTCAACTCACCTCCCTGTGTCCTCCAATAAATATCGGGATGTCAGCAACTACAGGATACTTGGTGGCAGCTGAAGCAGAGAAGAGGCTAAGAAATTTGAGGAATCAGGTCCTATACCACTTTCCCACCAGCTTTTACGATTGGAAGTAAAGGCTAGGATCGGCGAACGTGTCCATGGTGTGAGGGGTTCTGAGCTCCACTTCTCTGTGCTACAGCTCATTGGCACATGCTTCCATGGTGTGAGGGGCTCTGAGTTCTGCTACAACTCAAAGAACTGTATTTTTACTGTGACCTCAAGTGAAACTGAAATTGAATCTCAAACTGGGAACAGACATGCATACATACGTGCGGTCTAAGCCTGCATACGCAAGACAAATCACAAGTGTGGCATAAAGAGTGTAATCAGGGCCTGCTAGCCGCTCCGTCACACATACGTGCGGTCTAAGCCTGCATACGCAAGACAAATCACAAGTGTGACGTAAACAGTGTAATCAGGGCCTGCGAGCCACTCCGTCTGTGGCTCCCATCTCTGATTCAGTCGCAGCTCTATGACTGAGTATGAAGGACTCGTTACTCAGAGCCTTTTCCTTCTCTTTAGATGAAACCCACTGTCCAGCACATCCCTCAGGAAGACTCCCTATCTAAGGTTTTTTCTGAGTTCTTGAATACTCAAAACTTTTCTATAGTTTTAATCTTAAAGCTGAATATAATTCTTGATTCACACCTTCTTTCCTTAAGCTCCTTTAAAAGTAAAGAAAGTTGTTTCAGTGTTGCCTTGATGCCACTTTTGAGAAGTCTGACATCAGCTAACATTCCTACCACGAACAGGAGATCCAACCAGTCCATTCTAGACGAGATCAGTCCTGGGTGTTCATTGGAAGGACTGATGCTAAAGATGAAACTCCAATACTTTGGCCACCTCATGCGACGAGTTGACTCACTGGAAAAGACTCTGATGCTGGGAGGGATTGGGGGCGGGAGGAGACGGGGACGACAGAGAATGAGATGGCTGGATGGCATCACCGACTCGATGGACATGAGTTTGGGTGAACTCTGGGAGCTGGTGATGGACAGGGAGGCCTGGCGTGCTGTGATTCATGGGGTCGCAAAGAGTCGGACACAACTGAGCGACTGAACTGAACTGAACATTCCTACCGCTGTACGATTCAGTTCATCTTTTGGACTGAAGTTCTGAGCATGTATCTTTAAAGTGTAATGGTATTACTAGGATATGTCTCAGAGCTGATCAGTTTTTCCCAGTTCCCAGTGGTCATTTCAGTGTGTAGACTCCAGTCTTCTTTTATTTTTGGAATTATGTTTCTTATATGGTTTAGTTTTATCTTTAAGAACGCCAGTTGTACATGTTACAACTTTGTCTTGCACTTCAACTACTTTCTCTCAGGCCCCTTTTTCTTTCTGTACCTAACTTTAAAAATCTGCTTCCTTGCTTTTTTTTAATACTTATTAAATTTTCACTGTGATCTAGTCTTCCTTGAGGACTTGGTTATTTAGTCTTCATTTCTGCCAAGATTCTGTTTTTTTCTTCATTTTTCCCCCTGAGTTCAATCAACTCTCACTGTACTTCCTGTTTTCTGTTTTCTGGTCCATTTCTTTCTTAATTTTTGAATATTTGATTCAAGGTATTTTTTCAACATTACCAAGGCTTTTTTTTTTGGCTGTGCTGTGCAGCGTGTGAGATCTTAGTTCCCCCAACCGGCAGCCAAAGCTGGCCCTGCAGTGGAAGCAGGAATGTTAACTGCACTGGACACACAGGGAAGTCCCCTGGTGCTTTTCTGAAGCCATTTCCTCAGTCGGGAGTGCTCATCCCCAATTTCCTTCTGCATAATGTGAATTTAGGGGGGACTCTGCACCATCTGGACATTCAGTTTGCATTTTATAATATGGATTTAGGGGGGACCCTGCACCATCTGGACATTTAGTTTGCATTTTATTTTCACAGAAGCTTTGTATTCCTCTTTTCAGTTCCGATGTATTTCAGGTACAGGTTTTCTCAACCAGCTTAGTGAGGATCACTTTGTTTCATCGATGATAGGAAGGGACTGTAGGCAACTTTTGCTTCTGCAAGATCTGTAATTTTCTCCATTTCTTTTTTCTCTTCACTGGCCACATTCCCAAGGTGACTAACCTTTCCATATTTATTCTCCTCTAGAAGCAAAGCTTCTTTAACACTGCCCTTCTGATCCTGCTCACTTTCAAGCCCTTTTTCTGAGCCAGAGCCAGGGCCTATAAAGTCGCAGGATGGGAAGCAGCATTTTTGCACATGCTGTTGACATCTTCTCTTTGTGAGGGTTACCTTTTGCCTGTGTTTTGTCTGTTTTCTGTGCCCGTTTTTCTCTTTCAAGAGTCTCTCGAGATGACCTTCCCCCACTCCATGCCCCACGGGACTGCAGCAACAGGGGTTCCACTGGGACTCGCTGTTTTCCCACCTGACTGTGACGTAACCTCAAGATGACGGCTTCTCCGTTTCCCAGCAAAGTCAGAGGTGCACTCACAGGTGGCTTTATTTGAGTTTCTTACTGATATGGGGATTAGAGGGGGTGGGGGTGGGGGGTATATGGAGACTTGGAATCAGGCAACTGTCATTACCAGACAGAGAATATCTATTCTTGTTCACTGTTAAAGTATCATTTCTGGAGTTTCAAAAAAAACAACAAAAAGTCCTCAAGGCAAACAAAGTTTCCAGCTTGGTCTGCAAGTCTCTCAGAGGATGTTCAGTTCAGTTCAGTCGCTCAGTCATGTCCGACTCTCCGCGACCCCATGAATCACAGCACGTCAGGCCTCCCTGTCCATCACCAACTCCCGGAGTACACTCAAACTCATGTCCACAGAGTCGGTGATGCCATCCAGCCATCTCATTCTCCGTCGTCCCCCTTCTCCTCCCGCCCCCAACCTTTCCCAGCATCAGAGTCTTTTCCAGTGAGTCAACTCGTCGCATGAGGTGGCCAAAGTATTGGAGTTTCAGCTTTAGCATCAGTCCCTCCAATGAACATCCAGGATTGATCTCCTTTAGAATGGACTGGTTGGATCTCCTTGCAGTATAAGGGACTCTCAAGAGTCTTCTCCAACACCACAGTTCAAAAGCATCGATTCTTCGGCAATCAGCTTTCTTCACAGTCCAACTCTCACATCCACACATGATCCCCTGGCCCAGGGATCACAGCTGGTCTGCACACTGCAGTCGGATTACCGTCTGAGCCACCAGGAAAGCCTGGATTTTAATGAAAGGAACAACAAACATGTGCACACTTAGGCTTATGTTCACAAACTCAGACGTTTCTGGGAGTCAGATCTCCCGCACTGCAGGTGGGTTCTCTACAAAGCTGAGCTATCAGGGAGGTCCAAATATATATTTAGATGTTGTTAATTTACCTTCTTCCAGCCCAGCGTTCCTCATGATGTACTCTGCATATAAGTTAAACAAGCAGGGTGACAATATACAGCCTTAATGCACTTCTTTTCCTATTTGGAACCAGGCTGTTGTTCCATGTCCAGTTTTAATTGATGCTTCCTGACCTGCATACAGGTTTCTCAAGAGGCAGATCAGGTGGTCTGGTATTCCCATCTCTTTCAGAATTTTCCACAGTTTTTTGTGATCCATACAGTCAAAGGCTTTGGCATAGTCAATAAAGCAGAAATAGATGTTTTTCTGAAACTCTCTTGCTTTCTCCATGATCCAGCGAATGTTGGCAATTTGATCTCTGGTGCCTCTGCCTTTTCTAAATCCAGCTTGAACATCTGGAAGTTCACGGTTCACGTATTGCTGAAGCCTGGCTTGGAGAATTTTGAGCATGACTTTACTAGCGTGTGAGATGAGTGCAATTGTGCGGTAGTTTGAGCATTCTTTGGCACTGCCTTTCTTTGGGATTGGAATGAAGATTTACCTTTTCCAGTCCTGTGGCCACTGCTGAGTTTTCCAAATTTGTTGGCATATTGAGTGCAGCACTTTCACAGCATCATCTTTCAGGATTTGAAACAGCTCAGCTGGAATTCCATCACCTCTAATAGCTTTGTTTGTAGTGATGCTTTCTAAGGCCCACCTGACTTCACATTCCAGGATGTCTGGCTCCAGGTGAGTGATCACGCCATCGTGATTATCTGGGTCGTGAAGATCTTTTTTGCACAGTTCTTCTGTGTATTCTTGCCACCTCTTCTTATTTAACTTACATGCAGAGTACATCATGAGAAACGCTGGGCTGGAAGAAGCACAAACTGGAATCAAGATTGCTGGGAGAAATATCAATAACCTCAGATACGCAGATGACACCACCCTTATGGCAGAAAGTTAAGAGGAACTCAAAAGCCTCTTGATGAAAGTGAAGGAGGAGAGTGAAAATGTTGGCTTAAAGCTCAACATTCAGAAAATTAAGATCATGGCATCTGGTCCCATCACTTCATGGGAAATAGATGGGGAAACAGTGTCAGACTTTATTTTTTGGGGCTCCAAAATCACTGCAGATGGTGACTGCAGCCAGGAAATTAAAAGACGCTTACTCCTTGGAAGGAAGGTTATGACCAACCGAGATAGCATATTAAAAAGCAGAGACATTACTTTGCCAAAAAAGGTCCGTCTAATCAAGGCTATGGTTTTTCCAGTGGTCATGTATGGATGTGAGAGTTGGACTGTGATGAAAGCTGAGTGCAGAAGAATTGATGCTTTTGAACTGTGGTGTTGGAAAAGACTCTTGAGAGCCCCTTGGACTGCAAGGAGATCCAACCAGTCCATCCTAAAGGAGATCAGTCTTGGGTGTTCATTGGAAGGACTGATGCTGAAGCTGAAACTCCAATACTTTAGCCACCTCATGCAAAGAGTTGACTCACTGGAAAAGACCCTGATGCTGGGAGGGATTGGCGGCAGGAGGAGAAGGGGACGACAGAGGATGAGATGGCTGGATGGCATCACCAACTCAATTCCGGTAAACTCCGGGAGTTGGTGATGGACAGGAAGGCCTGGAGTGCTGCGGTTCATGGGGTCGCAAAGAGTCGGACACGTCTGAGAGACTGAACTGAACTGAACTGAATTTACTTTCTTACTTAGCACAAATACATCAGCACAGGTGATGAGGTGGTAAGTAAAAAGTAGGATACTTATTTAATTTGTATTTATCATAGTTCTCTAACTTGGCTTATACACCTGGAAGATAAAAAGGCAAGTTTTAAAGTAGCTATAGTATCTGAACAATAGTACACTGATAAGCATAATCATTTTTTTAAAAATTCAAGGACATCCATAGTGAAAGATTAACCATAGAAAAGAGTTACTTGTTCTTTGTTGTATGCCTGTAAGAGGACCTTTTAAAGGAATATTACAAGAATAAAAAAACTGAACACCCATATGTTCCTCATGGGAAATGACATAAAAAATTCAATTTTGCTTTCCCAGTATTTGCTTTATTATTGCCTTCCATTTTCTATAACCATTAAAATGTGGATGAGAACATACTAGCTTTTAAAAAGTAGATTTCCACTTTATGAAGCTGTCCTCATTTATTATATTGAAATTGACTCTGAAAATAATGGGAAAATAAAAAATATTAAAATTTCACAAAGAAAAGAAGTAGTCAACAGTTAAGCAAGAAAGTAAATCTTTAAAAATAATTTTAATTTAAAAAATGAAAACCCAGAGTGTACTTTAAAATGTTTATTCTACAAATATCTAACCAGTTCTAATTACATGGAGGCACTGCGTAGAGTTATCTAGAACAGCGGTGGCCTAGAATTTCACTGTGTAGGTTAGAATTCAGGCACCATCTCCAGCTGTGCCGTCTCAGACAAGGTGCCTGACTCCTCTCTCTGTACCCCTGAACCTACATCTATAAAGTGAGGACATCAATAGTACTGGCCCTATAGGAGCTGCTCTGGGGATAAAAAGAGTTAAAAAATTCAAAATCCTTAGGAAACGCAATGTTTGGTCCAAACAAGATACTGTACAGATTAAACAAGACAATGAATGTATACCACTTAGAATGATGCCACACAGGGCTTCCCTGGTGGCTCAGTGGTAAAGAATCCACCTGCAAAGCAGGAGATGCAGGTTCGTTGTCCTGGGTCACAAATATCCCCCGGAGAAGGAAGTGGCAGCCCACTCTAGTACTCCTGCCTGGAGAATTCCACGGACAGAGGAGCCTGGCAGGCTACAGGCCGTGGAGTCTCAAGAGTCGGACGCGACTGAGCACAAGTGTAAGTGCACGATACGTATACTAACTGTTGCTGGAAGCCGCTGGGAAGAAATCATCCGTGGATTCCCAAGTCCACGAGAGTAAAAACGTTCCCATACCCGAGTCTTCCAAAATAAAAGCATGCTCCCAAACAGCAGGTAGACAAGTAATGTTACCACACATACGAGAACATAATCAAGACATCCGAAGATCAAGAAAATCGTTAAGGAAAAGCCACAAGATCTAGAAAAAACAAGGATTAAGCACATCATTCTCGAGATGACAGTGAAGGGAAGTCCCACGACGACAATCACACAGTAGCTGAGAGTAACTAGTCCACATGGAAGAGGGCAGCGGGCTCAGAAGGAAAGTCTCCAGCAAAAAGGGTTGTCTCATCTACATAAAATCACACAGAAAAGGAATTCACAGAGCTGCTGAAACAGGTGGGCGCACTTAGAGACTCAAAGAAAAGTAAGTGAACGGAAAGACGGGTAATTTAACTCTGGGAAAAAAAATTATACAAAGAAGGAAACAAAAACAAAAAAGAAATACTTGGCTCAGCTATGAATATTTAGATAGAATTAAAGATTGAATATGGATTCAACCAGAACTGTAACTTCATTAAGTGAAAGTGAAAGTGTTGGTCGCTCAGTCGCGTCTGACTCTTTGCTAACCCATGGACTATAGCCCACCAGGCTCCTCTGTCAATGGGATTCTTTAAGTAAGAATACTGGAGTGGGTTGTCATTTCCTTATCCAGGGGATCTTCCTGACCCAGGGAAAGAATGTGGGTCTCCTGCATTGCAGACAGATTCTTTACCACCTGAGCCACCAGGGAAGCCTGTTAAACAGATGAACAAATAAATAAAGGAAGTCTAAAACTGCTGACTGAAGAGCTGTACAGTGCCATTTTTCAATTGGCAGGCCATGGTATGATAGAAGAAAGCAGAAACCAGAGATGGAATGGCGGACAAGGGTCAGGGGCTTCGGATCTTACTCTATAATCTGACTAAGTACATACATGGATTTTTTTTGATAAAATTTTTTAAATTAACTAAAGAGTATTCAGCAAGTCCTCTTTATGGCAGATACTATATACTAGTCCACTCACCACTATCCTCAATCACCATTTTACTTGTCTTGAGAGGCTGAGAATACACATTCAATTTCACAGCCGCTCTTGCAAAGAAAGGATGGCCACATGACACTGTGTAGCCAAAGCTGAAAACATACAAAAATGTCTCCTGAGGAGGATTTCAAATCCTACATAGGAAGCAAACACCTCGCAGACAAAGTATTCTCCTCTTGCCCCACATTCCTGTCTGAGTCTGGACAGTCAATGCCAGCTGTCAGCACTGAGTACAGAAGTCACACACTGAGGCCAGCAGAGCAGCAAGCAGGAGCCTGGACCCGCAGGGGTGCAGGCTGCCTGGCCCCAGAGTCCTCGTTACATGGTGTCTTCTTTTTAATCTTCTTTACTTAAACCACTGACACTGAGTTTTCTCTTACCAGTTATTACAAGAGGACTTGGGAACCAGTCTTCTCATGCTAATTATGATAGGCACTAGGAAACCAAGACGAAGAAAACAGCTCCCCCAAAGCTTATTATCTAACAGTAAACTTTGCGAAAGAAGAACCATAACACCCAGTAAAACGCACTGCCATCAAAATGTGGGGACATCAGAGGAAGGAGAGATTACATCTAGCCGAAACACGCGGGACGGCTTCCACTGACTGCCATGGGCCCTGCAGAACTGGGCGAGTTTTAACAAAAATGTTCCTTCCACATTAAAGAACTACCACACAAAACAGAAACAGACTCTACAGACGAGAAAAACAAACTCATCGTCAGCAAAGGAGAGAGGGAAGAAAGGAGGGACGAATTAAGGGGAGGGGTTAACTGATGCGGACTTCCCTGGCGGCTCAGCGGCAAGACACCCACCTGCCAATGAGGGAGACACAGACTTGAGCGCTGGGTCAGGAAGGTGCCCTGGGGAAGGACACGGCAACCCCTCCAGTACCCTTGCCTGGGAAATCCCGTGGTTAGCGGAGCTGGTGGGCTACAGTCCGTGAGGTCTCAAAGAGTCAGACGTGCCTTAGTGACTGAACAATGCCAATACTAACAGATACAAACTACTGGGTATAAAACACATAAGCAATCAGGACACACCTTAGAGCACAGGGACTTTTATCCTAGTATCTCGTCATCACCCAGAAAGGAACATAAACTGCAAAAAGTACTGAATCACTATGCAGTACACCTGAATCTCACACAATAGTGCAAATCAACTATACCTCAATTTAACAAAAGAGAAACAGTACAAGCAAACGTGAAGGGAAAGTACAGAGAATTTTCAAGTAAAGCAAGTGCCCCTGAGCTAAAAAGACCTATTTTCTAATCTCAAGCACATACACTACCAGATTTGTGACCTTGGGGAAGATACTGTATTGAGTTTCTTCAGGTTCTTCTGCAACATCTTATGAAAACCCAGAGTTTTTGGCCAACCCAATACCTGTGATAAAAAGACAGACGTTCTCGGATGACTGTTGCAGTATTATTCCTGATACTTTACATACACTTTTTAATTTTTTAGTCTATTCCATAATTTTTTTAACCACATAGGGTACACTCTGGATCAGATTCCTCCTTTAACACAGTACAAAAAACAAAACAAAACAGAAAAGACAGAAAAACAGGCAGATAATTTGAGGCAGAAAGAAAGTAACTGAAACAAATATAAAATAATCTTATTAATCTTTTTAAGTCAACTAACTGGGCTTGCCAACATCCACTGGATCATGGAGAAAGCAAGAGAGTTCCAGAAAAACATCTATTTCTGCTTCATTGACTATACCAAAGCCTTTGACTGTGTGGATCACAATCAACTGTGGAAAATTCTGAAAGAGATGGGAATACCAGACCACCTGACCTGCCTCTTGAGAAACCTGTATGCAGGTCAGGAAGCAACACTCAGAACTGTACATGGAACAACAGACTGGTTCCAAATAGGAAAAGGAGTACGTCAAGGTTGTATATTGTCACCCTGCTTATTTAATTTATATGCAGAGTACATCATGAGGAACGCTGGGCTGGAAGAAGCACAAGCTGGAATCAAGATTGCTGGGAGAAACATCAATAACCTCAGATAGGAAGATGACACCACCTTATGGCAGAAAGTGAAGAGGAACTCAAAAGCCTCTTCATGAAAGTGAAAGAGGAGAGTGAAAAGGTTGGCTTGAAGCTCAATATCCAAAAAACAAAGATCATGGCATCTGGTCCCATCACTTCATGGGAAATAGATGGAAAAACAGTGGAAACAGTGTCAGACTTTGTTTTTTTGGACTCCAAAATCACTGCAGATGCTGATTGCAGCCATGGAATTAAAAGACGCTTACTCCTTGGAAGGAAAGTTATGACCAACCTTGATAGTATATTAAAAAGCAGAGACATTACTTTGCCAACCAAGGTCCGTCTAGTCAAGGCTATGGTTTTTCCCGTGGTCATGTATGGATGTGAGAGTTGGACTGTGAAGAAGGCTGATGGCTGAAGAATTGATGCTTTTGAACTGTGGTGTTGGAGAAGACTCTTGAGAGTCCCTTGGACTGCAAGGAGATCCAACCAGTCCATTCTAAAGGAGATCAATCCTGGGTGTTCATTGGAAGGACTGATGCTGAAGCTGAAACTGCAATACTTTGGCCACCTCATGCGACGAGTTGACTCACTGGAAAAGACTCTGATGCTGGGAAAGGTTGGGGGTGGGAGGAGAAGGGGACGACAGAGAATGAGATGGCTGGATGGCATCACCGACTCTGTGGACATGAGTTTGAGTGAACTCCGGGAGTTGGTGATGGACAGGGAGGCCTGGCGTGCTGTGATTCATGGGGTCACGGAGAGTCGGACACGACTGAGCAACTGAACTGAACTGGGCTTGTTACTAAAAAATAAGGAAAGTGGAATTCACTCCACTGTGCATTCCCTCAAATATCTGAGTATCTATCATGTTCCAGACTACTCTAGGTGATCAGATACAATTGTGAAGAACAGACAGAATCTCTGTCCTCATAGAATTTTAATGCCAAAGCAATAGGGGAATAAAAAAGTTTCAGATTAGCCAGTGGGAACATTAAAAACTTAACAAGCAACGTTAAGCAAAGTGGAGGCCCAACCAAATACATAAACGTCTGAAAGATTTCAATACTGCTCTAGCAACACTGAGAAACCCAAAAGAGAAAAAAAATTTTACTCTGGAAAGTTGTAATCTAGAATTTTTAAAGATAATTTTCATGTGGATTTACAGTAATACATGCCAGTCTCAAAAGCTCATCACTTCTGCCAGAATGGAGCCATGCTCACACTAACCCAGAGGTCACTGCTCAGCAAGTACATCACCCAGAGTCCAAGTACAAGCCCACACACAGCTGGGACTAACCTCAGGGGTCTTCCAGATATGAGGACAGTAGCGCATCACAGCATATTCACTTCCCAAAAGACAACACAATTCTCGGAGCCTCTCTCGGACAATTTTATCTAAAACCAGACAGCAGAGAAGCAACGAAATGCACTGGAGGCATCAAGATGGGAAACAGAAGAAGAGAAAGTGCTGACGAAAGTAAACAACAATTCTAAAAGGCTCCGCAGTCCAGCCGCTGTGGACCAGACCACCAGTAGTCTCACACACCTTCCGCGCTGCTATCTGAACAGCACAGTAATGTTGTTCACCGTCATTTTTAAAAGGGTTAAACTATATCTGTCTAAGAAGTTAGGGACACAGGGCATGTAATCACAGGAAATGGGCTCCTTTCAAACAAAGAAAAGCAATCCAATTTTTTAAAAAAATTTAAGTAAGGGGGTAAATGACAGGGCAGTTTCACAAAAGAGGGAAAACAAATGGTCAACAAATCTTATATTTTTTTTGTTTTGTCTCATTTTTATTTACATTTTTCAAGAATTCTATTAAGCCTATCAGCATTCAGGGAAATGACACTGCAAAAAGAGAGACAACTTTACCCCTATCAAATCAATTTAAAAATGTAAAACCAAGAGGCGACAAATAAAAGGAACTCTCACGTCCTGCTGGTGGGAATATGAGCCAGTACAATCAATGTGGAAAGCAGTTTGGCAACACTGAATAAAATAAAAGCTGTGCATACCCACAGAGCAGTGATTCTATTCCTAGGTATACACTATAGAGAAACTTGCAGATATGTAAGTGGATACATAAACAATGCCACAGACAACATCACTGCATGACAGAAAAAGTTAAAACCCTGAATACCCATTAACAGGACAATGAATAAAGAAATTATGATATAATCATACAATGGAACATCACAGAGTAATGAAAATAAATTGATAAAAGTTATAGATGGCCATACAAACAACTCACTTTTAATGTAGCAGTGAAGGATAGACGTTAACAGGCCTGCATGTGTTCACTGTGTGCATCATTTGATGCCATATTTATGTAAAGCGGTCCCTGGAAGAGCCAATGGCAGCCCACTCCAGCATTCTTGCTGGAAAAACCCCACGGACAGAGGAGCCTGGTGGGCCACATCCCATGGGATCGCAGAGCTGGACACGACAGACTGAGCACACACATGTAAAGAGAAAGACACGCCAAGTATTATTAGACGCTGCTGCTTGCGCACGCGCACGGATGCTGTGAAAGCATAAAAGCACAACTGGGGCGACAAAAACTGCATTCAGGGTAGTGGCGACACCACCGAATCAGCAACAACTTCTTGAAAAACATGGGACTTGCCGGTGGTGAGTGGCTAAGACCCCACACTCCCAGTGCACGGAGCCTGGGTGTGGTCCAGGTGGAGGAAGGAGCGCCAACGCGCCGCACCGCAGAGTGTGTGCGGCTCAGCTGAAGTCCCGCATGCTGCCTCTGAAGACCCTCATGCCACAAGAAAGGTAAAGATCCCTCATGCCTCAACTAGGACCTACAGCTAAGCAGGTAAATAAACAAATAATACATACATTTAAAAAAAGGAGAAACAGATATGAACCCAGTATCACAAAATAGTAAGATCAGATAGCACTGGCGGGTAGGTTCATGGATGTCTGCTCTCCACACACACCAGAAAAAGACCCATGCTTTTAAAACTGGCCTCTTCAACAACTAAAGGATCTGACAACAGCTGAAAATAAAAAAGCGTTCGCTTCTCTTCCTCAGCTGCCACCCTCACTGTCATCGCCCTTGTCCTTACACCCCCCCAATGGGAAATAAAAGAACAAGTACATAGGCACCTTCTTCTCAGGCAGGGTGAAAAATCAGTCACAAACAAACAAAGATTTAGGCAGGGCAGTTCCTGGAGTGCAAATATCTAGGTTCACACCCAACTTTGCCACCTGCAAGACGTGTGAACTAGCGCGAAGCCCCTCACCCTGGACTCCTCTCAGTCTGCGGCACACAGAAACAGCAGCGCTGCCACTCAGGGTCTCTGGCGGTTTAACAGAGCATACAGGTAAAGCACCCACCTGAATTTATACTACTGCTAACAGACTGCAGCCATGAAATTAAAAGACGCTTACTCCTTGGAAGGAAAGTTATGACCAACCGAGATAGCATATTAAAAAGCAGAGACATTACTTTGTCAACAAAGGTCCATCTAGTGAAGGCTACGGTTTTTCCAGTGGTCATGTATGGATGTGAGAGTTGGACTGTGAAGAAAGCTGAGCACCGAAGAATTGATGCTTTTGAACTGTGGTGCTGGAGAAGACTCTTGAGAGTCCCTTGGACTGCAAGGAAATCCAACCAGTCCATCCTAAAGGAGATCAGTCCTGGGTGTTCATTGGAAGGACTGATGCTGAAGCTGAAACTCCAATACTTTGGCCATCTCATGCGAAGAGTTGACTCACTGGAAAAGAGTCTGATGCTGGGAGAGATTGGGGGTGGGAGGAGAAGGGGACGACCGAGAATGAGATGGCTGGATGGCATCACCGACTCGATGGACATGAGTTTGAGTGAACTCCGGGAGTTGGTGATGGACAGGGAGGCCTGGTGTGCTGCAATTCATAGGGTCGCAAAGAGTCGGACACGACTGAGCAACTGAACTGAACAGTGATCATAACTGAGTTGAAGCATCGAAGTCTCAGGACCGGCCTCAAGATCGAAGTGGTCTGCTCTCAAATCTTTAAAAAAAATTTTTAATAAGATGGATACATATTTATTTACATTTTTTAATTAAGGCATAATTGATTTAATTTCAAGTGTACAACACAGTGATTCAAAAATTTTCTAGATTATACTCATATACACTTATTATTAAACACTATCAATGTTCTCCCTGTGCTGTACAATGCGTCCTTGAAGCTTTATTCCACACACAGCAGCTTGCACCTCTAAGGCCGATGCCCGTCTCCTGCCCCTCCCCATCCCTCTCCGCACTGGGAGCCACTGGTCTGTTCTCCATATGTGTGCTCACAACCTTTTGAATGGCTTACAGGGAGCACTGCCAAGAAGAGTAGGGTCAAATGCCTTCTTGTAATGTCCACCTGAAATCAAAACGTTTCCAAAGAAATTACTCCATAGTTCTAGGGCCATGTGGCTTGCATAGCATTTCGTTTGAAAAGAGCAAATACATTAGTCAAAGTACAGACCAGCACAATTCAAAAATTATCACACAATTAGAGAACTAAAGAAAATGATCTTGCGATTAAAACACTGAAAAGAATACTATTCCTTACGGCACACAAACATCAGATGACTGTCAATTATGTTCCCTTTGTCTTTCTTCCTTTTTAGTTTCAGAATATAAAAAACAACAAATCCATTTTCTGAATAAACGCATTTACTGAGGCAAGTTTCCCTTCTGCCCTGTACATGAGTGAACTGACGCAGCACCATGCTGACCAACGCCTGTTTACAGCAATACCTCTCTACAGAGAATTCTGAATGAAACGGGTTGTTTGGAATTCCTACAAAGCAGTCCTATAGATCTCTTTGTTAATCTTCAAAATCTTACTTGATTTTTGTATCTAATAATCATGGCCCATAATACCAAATGTAGAACACATGGGTTAAGTGAATCTCTTGGTCTGAGAAGAAATAGTCCTCATTATAAAAATGTTTACAGTTGGGCAGGAAAAAAGAACAAATGTGTATCATTAGAATACTTACTAATTATTAGGGAAAGGGTCTTCATTTTCACATACCTAGTTTTCTTAAGGATGTACACCCATATTGTCAAATTCTTTATTTCAAAACCAATTAAAAAAAAGCACAGAGAAATTATCCCTCAATTAAAAATAAATAATTTTTTTTAAAAAAAAGCAAAATCAAGGTCTTTACACGGAGCTAAAAACTAGCAAAAACCGAGCAGAAGATGAATTTTGACACTCCTATTTCCAAACTCAATCAGGTAACTCAGCACTTTGCACTTAGGAATGCAATTTTGTCTTTCCCACTAGCACGTGGAATTTCAGCCACATGGCACCTAAACACATCTTGCATAGCAGAAAGGTAGAAAGTCACTTGAACATTAAAATGATCCATTAGAAACTGGAATTTTGGGTCAACTATATTCTTCTACTTCTCTGTATATCCATTCTACTAATTTTTGAGAGTTTGATATTGAAACTCCAACTAAAAATCTTAACTTATCTACTTAAAGAAATAATTGTAATATATAGTTGAACTATATGGAATCTTGTTCTGTATTTTCCAAACCTCCTATAAACGTATTATCAAAGTTTCATAATTTAAAAAAATTTTAAAACCCACTGATTTTGCAGAATCTTTTCACACTTTTTTTAACAAAAAGAAACCATGAATCATTTCAGATTCTAGACTTTTAACTATTCAGCAATATTAGAAAAAGTATTTATTAAAGATATTTCTATTTTCAAAAGTCAATTAACATTCTAAGCTCTGTGGGAAAAAGTGGTAATCTTATTATCTTAAACTTTAGTATTATGACAACAGAGGATGAGAAGGTAGGATGGCATCACTGACTCGATGGACATGAGTTTGAGCAAGCTTTGTAAGTTGGTGGACAGGGAGGCCTGGCGTGCTGCAGTCCATGAGGTCACAAAGAGTCGGACATGACTGAGCGACTGAACTGATTATAATATAATGGAGAAGGAAATGGCAACCCACTCCAGTGTTCTTGCCTAGAGAATCCCAGGGACGGGGGAGCCTGGTGGGCTTCCGTCTATGGGGTCACACAGAGTCGGACACGACTGAATGATTATAATATAAACCTGATCATTATTCATATTTCTTTACTTGATGATCCAAAAATATTCACATTATTCATAGTGGACAGAGCTGACTTTCATCCACTGACTGTGCTTCTGTTTTAAGTAAATTAATCCAAGCAGTGGGCGCCACTACCTATCACAAAAAAGAAATACAAGGTTTGCTGTGAAGAGACATTCACAATTTGATGGGGGAGGGGAGAGAAGTATATAATTACAATGCAATAAAACACATGCAATTAGAGAGAGGGAAAAGGTTAGGAACACAAGGAAGTAGCAAATATCAGAGCATGGGAACTGGAAAACGTCAAAGAAGAGAAGGTGGTGAAGCCTGAGCTGAGTCTGTAAAGAACAGAGAAACTTCTGGGTTAAGGGGACAATGAAGGCACCAGATTTCAAATTTTCTCATTTACCCTCAAAAATAAACAAAAAAGACAAAATAGGGCCTTTCCTCGCGGTCCAGCGGCTAAGACTTGGCCGTCCAGCACAAGTGGTGTGGGTTTGATCCTTGGCTGTGGAGCTAGAAGCCTACAGGTCTGGCAGCCAAAACACCAAAACACAAAATGGAAGCAATACTGCAACAAATTCAATAAAGACTTTAAAAACAGGTCCACAATAAAAAATAAACAAAATCAACAAAGATGAACTGAAACCACACATGACCCACGCCTGGAGCAGTATCAGGAGACAGAATTCTACAAGTTTCCAATGACCTGGGACTGAAAAACAGAGCAAATTCTGCAGGTTGAGAGTCAGTGGGAGGGACATGTGAGAGCCACTGAAAAGGAGCAGGGGCAGACAAAGCAGAATCACACCAGAAAGGGCCCAAGGACGAGGCTGGGGCGCTGCACACAGCCAGCACTCGGTGCTGTAAAGGGCTGGCTGGGAAAGAGGCTTGAGAGCCAGCGGATCCGACAGAAATCAGGCACGCACAGCTCCTGAGGGCAGACCCGCTGGGGAAGGGGGGGCGCCTCTGAAACTGCAGTCAAGGGAAAGGGGCCGAGAGGAGGGAAGGCAAGGGTCCCACAGAGAACAGGACGCACCCTCCCCGCCCCCAGCACCTCCCACCAAGCAGGGAGGACGGTA
Source organism: Moschus berezovskii (assembly GCF_049115385.1). Classification (NCBI taxonomy): domain Eukaryota; kingdom Metazoa; phylum Chordata; class Mammalia; order Artiodactyla; family Moschidae; genus Moschus; species Moschus berezovskii. The sequence goes on along the minus strand of NC_142468.1, from coordinate 816,677 downwards.
CTATGGAACCCTCTAAGAAGGGGTGGACAGGCACGCAAAAATGCAAAAAGCAGGCCACAGACACAGAGACTACTGTTTAAGAAAAAAATCAGAAACTGCTAATAAAAGCACTGCCACGGACGAACCCGTCCCCCTCCAAAAGAAAAGCCACAAAGCTGAAGAAAACAGTAACACAACACTCCAAACTGAACTTAAAATCTTCACACAAGTATTTGAGATATGAGGAGAGAAAAAAAAAGTCCTGAAGCAGAAATACAAAAAGAACAGAAATGAGCAAACAAACAACCAAAAAAGGAGCAAAGGCAACAAGAGGTGCCTGAACTCAGAAAAGCAGCAAGAAGGACACACTCTGCATAACAGGCCGTGAGGGGAGCGCCCCAGAGCGAGGGAGGCGCAGGGAAAGGAGGACGCACAGCAGAGGGGTGCACTCCCCGCACGCCGCAGACGGGGTCTCACTGCAGAGGGGCAGCTCCCGGAGGCCGAGGCCGGACAAGCCCCTGAGGCCCGCTGCCGGCATCTTCAGAGGGGAAAGGCGGCACATCAAGGGGGAAGAAAGCTGCTCTGGCTTCAGACCCCACCACTAAGGAGGGCTGAGCTGAGCAACTCGCATTACCATCCTGGGGCAGGCGGGCGGTGAACAGGCAGACGGACGGACGGCCAGACAAACACACACCCCCCAACACAACAGCTGCACTCGTCTGGGCCTGCTGCTGCTGCTGAGTCGCTTCAGCCGTGTCCGACTCCGTGCGACCCCAGAGACGGCAGCCCACCAGGCTCCCCCGTCCCTGGGATTCTCCAGGCAACAACAATGGAGCGGGTTGCCATTTCCTTCTCCAATGTATGAAAGTCAAAAGTGAAAGTGAAGTTGCTCAGTCGTGTCCGACTCTTCGCGACCCCACAGACGGCAGCCCACCAGGCTCCGCCGTCCCTGGGATTCTCCAGGCAAGAGTACTAGAGTGGGGTGCCACTGCCTGAGCCTTAGCACCTCCCAAAAGGAGAGCATCCGCAAAGGACCTGTAAACAAGTCACGGCACGGAAGGAAAAGAAACAGACCTAAGAGGCAGAGACTGGAAAGAGGCAGGACAAGGCAAGCCGACCATCCTGACACGGCCACCGCAGCGGGGACGCGGACACAGACACGGCCACCGCCGCGGGGACGCGGACACTGACACGGCCGCCGCCGCGGGGACACTGACACAGACACGGCCGCCGCGGGGACGCGGACACTGACACGGCCGCCGCCGCGGGGACGCGGACACTGACACGGCCACCGCCGCGGGGACGCGGACACTGACACGGCGGCCGCCGCGGGGACACTGACACAGACACGGCCACCGCGGGGACGCGGACACTGACACGGCCACCGCCGCGGGGACGCGGACACTGACACGGCCGCCGCCGCGGGGACACTGACACAGACACGGCCACCGCGGGGACGCGGACACTGACACGGCCACCGCCGCGGGGACGCGGACACTGACACGGCCGCCGCCGCGGGGACACTGACACAGACACGGCCACCGCGGGGACGCGGACACTGACACGGCCACCGCCGCGGGGACGCAGACACTGACACTGACACGGCCACCGCCGCGGGGACGCGAACACTGACACGGCCACCGCCGCAGGGACGCTCACCGCCGCGGGGACGCGGACACTGACACGGCCACCGCCGCGGGGACACTGACACTGACACGGCCACCGCCGCGGGGACGCGGACACTGACACGGCCGCCGCCGCGGGGACGCGGACACTGACACGGCCGCCGCCGCGGGGACGCGGACACTGACACGGCCACCGCCGCAGGGACACTGACACACTCACTGCCGCGGGGACACGAACATGCTCACCACTGCGGGGACACTGACACGCCCACCTCCGCGGGGACACTGACACACTCACTGCCGCGGGGACACGAACATGCTCACCACTGCGGGGACACTGACACGCCCACCTCCGCAGGGACACTGACACGCTCACCACTGCCAGGCAACTGAGCTCCATGGCGCCAAAACTCGGGGATGACCGGAAAGCGCCGAGCCCGTCTCTGCAAAGCCGGGGAGAAGCGTTTCTCTGCAGGGACACCGAGAAACATGTCCCCTCTTTGGTTAGGGCCGCCCTCGGGGAGCACGAACTTCCGGCTGAACCAGCCGCAGCACCCTTCTACTTGTATCTCCCCCAGGGTAGACTCTGGAGAAGCCCTGGAGCCAAAAGGAAGCAATGCAAACTAGAGGAAAAGGGAGCAGGCTGAGGCAGACCCTGTCCAGTGAAGGGAGTCAAGGCCAGAACAGAAGAGCTGGGAGAGGGTGCGCAGTGACGCTTCATGGGCCGCTGACAGAAGGACGCTCAGACGCCTCCTGCTGCCGTCAAATCAGTCACTGAACAAAGACACACAGCTCATGTGTGCGCCTGAAACTTACACCATGTTATACGTCAATTACAGCCCAGTAAAGCTGGAAAATAAATAAATGGGTCACTGAGTCCTCGAGAAGGAGAGAACGCGGCTGCTACCTAACAGTGGCAGGGGAGAGTTTACTCGGAGCTCGAGGGCTTTACTGGATGTGTTCTTGCTGCTGCCCACCTAGTGAACAGACCTAAAGTAGCATCTGCAGCAGCCACTGTCCAACAGGGTAAGGCAACCTAAGGCGAAGCTCCCTCAGAGATGACGGTTTAAATCATACAAGGCCAATAACATCACCTATACGCCAGCACCCCAGGGCTGGGTGAGCCAGGGCACCCTGAATGCCACTCTGGCCCCCGGCGGTAATTACACCCACTGCGCCCAGTGACAGTGACAGTTACACGGTGACACTGTGTGGCCCATGTTCTTCCAGAGTCCCCCATTCCCATGGACACAAGGAAACCCAGGCCCACAGAGGCCTCTCCCACCACACTCAGGCAGCATCCTTTCACCGGGGCGTTCTGAACCACCTGCAAGGAGAGGCTTTGTTTGGACCCTTCTATGAGTGAACTCCGGGAGTTGGTGATGGACAGGGAGGCCTGGCGTGCTGTGATTCATGGGGTTGCGGAGTCGGACACGACTGAGAGACTGAACTGAACTGAACCAAAGGATCCAAAAGTCAAAAAGTGTATTCTCCAGCCTCATAAAATAAATCCACTCCAACACTCTCTTCTCTGAAACTTCTGATCTCAATACTCTGCCAAGAAAGTTCCTGCTTATTTACCTACTTGTGTAGGTCACAGTCACGTCCAAACTTCTAGAACCATCCCAGCAGTATGTTCGGAGGAGGCTGCCAGGATGTTAAGTCCTGAGTTGTGACTGGAGCGCCCACGTTAGTGAATTCTCCCCTCTCTAGCCTTACTACTCTGTCACACCCACTCCAACCCTTTCAAGACCCCCGGCACCCCAGTGCCCCTCCTGGCCCCGTGGACACACACTAGCCAGATCCCGGGCTACCTGCCTGAGTGTCCTCGCCCTGATTAGACCACACCACGAGTGTGTCTAGTTTCTGTTCCAGGGACAGTCTGAGGAGGACGGGAACCACTCTGAGAGGCGTCCACCCCAGAGGGACCACCGGATAAGCTCCGAACGAGCAGGCTGCACTCCTCCTGCCTGGCCCGAGGACTCGGGGGTTCTGGGGCGCGGCACTCTCAGGCTCCTGCACTTGGTGTCCCGTCTGAGGGCTCTCTGCTCACTGGGGCCTGGGCTTCAATTCTGAACACCTCCCGAGGGGGTCCAAGAGAGGCTGAGCCCTGAAACGTCAAGACAGGCGGCTGACCTCACACAGCTTTGAGACGCACAAAGTCTGTGTAAGACTGCCGTGTCAGCACGTGGAGCTGAGCCCGAGGACTGCAGGGCAGGCAGCTGCAAAGGAAGAATGGACACAAAACGGGAAGCAGCAGAGAAATCGGAGTCCCAGAGACACGCTGGGACTCCCGAGCACGCGGGGCGCCTGTGAGATCGGCTCCACCTGCTCCAGCGAGAGCTGCCCGGTGGGGCACTGCGCCTCTCGCCTCTGGGGTCTGCATGCTCGCCGAGCCAGCTCCCACCAGGCTGCTAAAACGTGAGCAGGAGTCAGAAGCCTGGGGCAGAAAGTGAAAATGTGCAGCACCCATGCCTGAAATTAGATGCCACCAACTCGAAGGGCATTGAGGCCCACAGGAACTGTTTGTCACCGCCACACCAGACTCCAGCGAGGGGCAGACAACGGAAGCGAGGCGACCAGAGAGGTCAGAAACGATCCCAAACACACACAGTGTGAGAACCAAATGGGACGCTTAAGATGCTCAGCAAAGGACCCAACACAGCTCGGTAAACGACAGCCACCATCTTCAGTCAGACACTGAACTAAGATCCCCGCAGTGGCATCAGAGAGCCAGAAACGAAGGCACCCTTGCAGAGACAGAGCTGACACACTGGGGGAAGGAACCGGTAGGTGGGCAGGACCGAAGGCAGAGGACGTCCAGGATGCTTCTAGCCGGGGTCCAGGCAGGTGGGAAATGTCCCTAAATAAACCACAGCCAGCTGGAGGAAGAGGCAGCCTCCGAGATGAGCATGAGTGGGCCCCGAGGGCTGCCCAGCTGCCTCCTGCTCGGGGGGCGGTTGGGAGTAACTGGTAAGGAACCCCAGAAAGAGATCCAAGCGTAAGAGAGAGACTCTGTTGGTAGTTCAAGCCGTGATACTTGATTTCCCAGAAAGACTGTGCAGAGTTAGAGGAAAGAGGGCTGACGGCAGATCACCAACACTTAAGGGACAAGCAGAGGCATGGAGGCCAGGGCAAGAGGGCGGTGAGGCGGTCAGGGGCAGGCGGGACCAGGGAGAGCGAGGCCACACCGAGCCCACACTCGCGCACCTACGGCCCTAATGGGGCCGAGGAGCATTAAACGGAGGCTCTCCCCAGATTAGGAGAACAGGGGACATGAGCAACTGCAGAGGGCACGCTTCTGGAGGACATCCAAGACTGAACAGGAGAGAAAGCCGCAGCAACAGCTGGCATAAACTGCTCTTTCAACATCTGGTGGGAAAGACAGCAAAAACTAGAGGGCCACAGAGGAATGTTTTTCCCCCGATAAGACGGTTCAACTATGTTTGTGGGAAGAGGAGCCTGAGGACCGGGGAAGATGGGGAAAATGGAGCAAGTTCTCTGAGGAAGTGAAGTATCTCAAACAGAGGCATGAGAGCTCCACGACTCAAGCATCCTTACTCAATACGCCTGGATCTGTTCTTGATCTACCAACTGAGAAGCACAGATTTAGCATCTATTTCACTGCAACCAGACCGAAGAAGTTGTAAAAGAACTTTTCTTGTAAAACCTTGCCTTTTCTTACTCAACGTTGCAAAAACATAAGCTTCTTGGCCTAATTTAGCTTCAATCAAAAGGTGACAATTGTATGCAGTGAGAAAAAACTTGTTCTCTGCTATTTCGGTTCTTTTTCTTTTTGTCAAGGGGAAATAAATTATTTATACAACAATTTACCAGATAAACTCTAATTCTGGGGGTGTCCAGCATGCAAAAAACTCTGAAACCTAAATATCTTGACCCCTCGTCTGTAGAGTCGAGTAGTCTGATTCTGGGGACGATGTGAGAGCTGGCAACTAAGCTGAACAGCTAGCACATTAGGTTCCTTTTAAGTGCCAGGTGGTAAGCTGTTCTGAAGCTGTTTAGATTTGTGGTTGGGCCTCAAACCATCTCTCTGGACAACGTTCTGCTGGAGGCAGAACAAAGTTATATTTAATATCTGTGTGCTGTGAAACAATGCTGCCCACTTTTCTCTCACTGCCGGGGTCACTTACCCTGACGACTCGGTGTGCTTTCAGCGTCTAAGACAGCAGTGTTTACTGATCCAGCTGATTCTGGAGTTACACGATGGAGCCAAAGTGAAAACTGAGTAAGTAAGAAAACAAATGCTTATAAAGCAGTAACAAACAGCCTTTTTTTCCCAATACGTGTACCAAATAAATTTAACTTAGAAGAGCGGAACTAAATATAGCACTTCAAAAAGAAGAAAAAGAACATTATGCTTACGAAGAACTCTGGCATGATCCAGAAAACACGTTCAGGGAATGACCTCTGTGGACAGCACAGAAGCACGTCAGTGGCTGCATCCAAAAGCTCTTTCTGTGTGTCCTTCCACAACGCTCCCAATAAACCTTCATCTTAAGCATGTGAACTCTACTTTTTGCATGTTTTTCCATGCAAAAAGAATGGTCTAAGAATTTTTAAAGACCAAAAGAACAATTTTTAAAACAATAAAACTATTTTTCTCTTCTTGAATAAAAACTGCCTTTCTTTACAATTCATAGAGAAGGGAAAAAAAAAAAAGCATGGACTGGAAACTCCCATATCTTCCTGCCACCAAATCTACAAAAGAATCTGTATCCGTTCCTGCTTCTCATAATAACAGAAGCAATAAGGGGGCTTGCCTGGCAGTTCAGTGGCTAAGACTCTGTGCTCCCAGAGCAGGGAGCGCGGGGTCAATCCCTGGTCAGGGAACTAGAGCCCACATATGGAGACTGAAGACCCCGTGTGCTCCAACAGAGACCGTGGGTGCCACGACTGAGACCCAGCATCGCCAAAGAAAGAAAGAAATTGTTCAAAAAAGAAGAAGTGACAGGCCTTCTCTTATCACACCTGCAGCTACCCCCCTCTTTGTGTATTTTCAACAGTTCTCTTTCTCCCGCTCTCTCCCTGTAATGGATTCACACTGAACGTATGCTAGCATCACTCCTCTTAAAATAACAAAGAATAGCTGCCCCTGCCCCAGTGGAACCCCACATTCCCCTCTGGCTAAGGCTCTCTCTTTAATCCCCTCTGGAACCAAGCCTCTTTAAAGGCTCCACTTGCAGACTTCCCTGGCGGCACAATGGAGGAGAATCCGCCTGCCAATTCAGAGGACACAGGTGTGATCCCGGCCCGGGAAGAGCCCATGTGCAGCGGAGAAATGAATCCTGTGCCTCACTGCTGCTGAGCCCGGGCTCTAGGAGCCTGTGCCACGAGGGAAAGCCCGGCCAGCACCGCCAAATATAAATTAAATCAATAAATAAAGCAATGTTGTACATGTAAAAAAAAAAAATTTTTTTGTAAGTATTCACTTGCATCCACGCCTCAGTCCATCGCAATCTGGCCTCCCCCTCAAACCTCCACTAAAATTGCTCTTGATAAGGTCATCAGCTGCTCAGCCGGCTCTGACAGGCCCCTTGACGTACTTTCTCTGCTTGCCTCCCCAGCGCCACAGCTCTCAAGGGTCTCTCCCACCCAACCCGCGCCGGGCGTCCCTCCTTTGCACTCCTGCTTAGCTGCTCCTTTCTCGCCCATCGTCTGCATTCCAGAGCTCGTCAGGCTCAGCTCCAAGTCCCCTTCTCTCCATTCCCCAAGCTCTCCTGAGATGACCTCAGCCACAGCTGGGCTTCCAAAGCCATCCACATGCCAGTGATGCTAGAACTGTCACCTGCAGCCCAGACACCTTCACCAAGCTCCAGGTCCACATCCCACTGATGAATGAAAGCACAACAGTTGAGGTGAGCCTGGGGGCCAGACCGCTCAGGTTTCAAAACTAATTTTTCTATTTACTTCCTGGGTCATCCTGAGCAAGTCGGTGACCTCTCTAAGATTCAGTTTCCCCATCTGTAAAACTGGAATAATAAAAATGGTACTGACTTCATAAGGTTACCGCGTGGACTGAATGAGTTGATAAAAGCACCAGTTCGGCAGCACACAGCAAGCTTTCATTACCCACGACTGCTATCGCCACGTGTGTCTATCAAGAGTATGTCAGAGGCATCTGAAACTTTGATCTGTACACATCTGGGGTCTATCCTTTCCGCCCAACCCACAAGCATCACCCCGGCTCACCTTCTGTGAGCTCTAAGGAAGAATTCCAATGCGGCCTCTGCCCAAGGAGGCCTCCGTGGCCCTCTGTGCAGTCCCTCCCCTTGAGTGCCTGAGCATAAGGAGACACCACTCTTGGGATACAGGGATTTTGCTGCTCATGTAATTAAGGTTCCAAATCAGTTGAACAATCAGAAGATTGTTCAGGGAGGTCAGACCTAATTACACGAAGCCTAGAGATGACAGAAGATCTGGACGTCAGAGTGCCGGAGCCGGAAGCGTGTCACCAGCTCTGGGGCCTGAAGATGCGGGGCCAGGTGAGTGGGTGCAGACAGACTCTGCGGCTGACAGAGGCCCCGCTGACGCCACTGAGGACACTGCAACTGCAGACTGCAGACGCCGGGAGCAAAGGCAGCTGACCACGGCAACGAGCTTCGAAGTGGGTCTCTTCCTAGAGCCTCCAGACAAGAACTCTGGCTGGCTACCATCTGTTTCCTTTACGATTTCTGATGTGGACCACTTTTGAAGTCTTTATGGAATTTGTTACACTATTGCTTCTGTTCTGTTTTGGTATTTTTGGCAACAAGGCATGTGGGATCTCAGCCCCTGAACCAGGGACTGGACCTGTGCCCCCTGCATGAGAAGGTGGAGTCTTTACCACGGCACCACCAGCAAGTCCCATCTGCCTGTCATCTTGACGTTAGCCATGCCGTGGAGAATTCTAACCTACCAAACTGTAAGCTAATGAACGAGTGCTATTACAAGCCACTGAGTTTGTAGTGATATGTCATGAGCAACTGAAAATTAATACACCATCTGAACAAACCGTGCCTTCAAACATATGTTTGTTCCAGCCCGAAAATCTCATATCAATACCACACCAAGTTCTGCTGATATATTCTGCTAAACATATCTCAAATACTTTCACAATTCTTAATTTCTAATCGTTACCCAATCCCAACTTGTAGTTGCACCTGAACTTCCGCAAGAGCCTCCAAACTGGTCTCCCCTCAGACACTCTTTCCTACCATGCTCCTCACACGAGGAAGCCATTTTTTTAACAGTGCAAAACTAACCACTGAAAAATCCTTCAGCAGCTTCGCCCTGCAGTCAGGGTGACACCTGAACAACCCACAGAGCCCGCCCACCGGCCTAGATACCTTCTCAGCGCACTTCCTGCGGCTCTACTGCTTGGACACAAGCTCGGGCCACAACGGCCTTCCGTCTGGTACCTGGGCTGCAAGCCCTCCCCGCTCCAGGGCCATCTGCCGCTGCCTCGGGCAGAAACACCTCGCTGCCCGCCCCTCGCGCAGCGCCACACGACAGCAGGGCTGGCTGGACACTCCCGACACACAGACGCTCCCCCCCGCAGGAGGCCGGCCGCCCTCAGACCCTCTCACAGCATCCGCACGACCTCATGGCTTATCACAGTTGCAAGCCTATGGTCAACCGCGTGGTTACGAGGGGAAGGTCTGTCTCTTAGATGTGTTCAACAAGGGGAGCAGCTGTGTCTAATTTCTTCCCTGCAAAAATCCAGCATCTGTTACAGTGCCAGACACACAAGGAGCAGCAAGCCCCTAATGGATGCATAAAGCTGCGGCTGGTTTGCCCAGTTTGTACACAACAAAACCACATCACAGTTATGCATCTGATTTATGCATCCATTAGATCTGTCCTACTCCAGTCCTAACTATGATGTCTCCTTACAAAGGACACTGGTATAAAGGAAAAGCAGGGGCAGGCAGACGCGGGAGACGCCCGGCTCCGGTGGCGCAGACGCGGGAGACGCCCGGCTCCGGTGGCGCAGACGCGGGAGACGCCCGGCTCCGGCACAACCGACCACGTGCAGAATCGTGGCTGAGATGAGCTACCCCGCACCCAGGGTTAGGGCGGTGGCCGAGAGGAGCTGTACCACGTTCAGGAGGCGGTGGCTGCTTGGGCACAGGAGGGCCGAGAGGAGCTGATCTACATTCAAAGCAGGAGGCGCGGCTTTGAGGAGATACCCCTCGTCCAAGGTAAGGTACAGCGGCTGCGCCTTGCTGGAGCAGCTGGGAAGAGATACTCCACGACCAAGTGGAATATAAGAATCCAGTGTTCTGGGGAGGAAGAAACAAGATGGCGGAGGGATAAGATGGCAAGACCACTTTCTCCCCCACAAATTCATCAAAAGAACATTTGAACAAAGTCCACAAAACAACTTCTGAATGCTGGCAGAGGACATCAGGCTCCCAGAAAAGCAGCCCATTGTCTTCTAAAGGAGAGAGAAGAAATCCAGCTCCACCCACCAGAACACCGACACATGCTTCCCTACCCAGGGAACCCGGACAAGTCACCCATCCAACCCCACACACAGCGAAGAAACTACGTAATAAAGAGAACTCCACAAACTGCAAGAAGAGGGAAAGGCCACCCCAAGCAAAGCAATATAAGCAAGATGAAGAGGCAGAGAAATACCCAGCAAGTAAAGGAACAAGATAATTGCCCACCAACACAAACAAAAGAAGAAGATATAGGGAATCTACCTGATAAAGAATTTCAAATTTTGATGGTGAAAATGATTCAAAATCTTGAAAGCAAAATGGAGTTACAGATAAATAACCTGGAGAAAAGGATTGAGAAGATGGAAGAAAGATTTAATAAGGACTTAGAAGAAATAAAAAAGAGTCAATATACAATGAATAATGCAATAGATGAGATCAGAAACACTCTGGAGGGAACAAACAGTAGAATAACAGAGGCAGAAGACAGGATAAGCGAACTAGAAGATAGAATTGTAGAAATAAATGAAACAGAGAGGAAAAGAGAAAAACTAATTAAAAGAAATGAGGACAATATTAGAGACCTCTGGGACAATGTTAAACGCTCCAACATTCGAATCATAGGAGTCCCAGAAGAAGAAGACAAAAAGAAAGACCATGAGAGAATACTTGAGGAGATAATAGTTGAAAACTTCCCTAAAATGGGGAAAGAAATAATCACCCAAGTCCAAGAAACCCAGAGAGTCCCCAACAGGATAAACCCAAGGCGAAATACTCCAAGACACATATTAATCAAATTAACAAAGATCAAACACAAAGAACAAATATTAAAAGCAGCAAGGGAAAAGCAGCAAATAACACATAAGGGGATTCCCATAAGGATAACAGCTGATCTTTCAACAGAAACTCTTCAGGCCAGAAGGGAGTGGCAAGACATACTTAAAGTGATGAAAGAAAATACCCTACAGCCCAGACTACTGTACCCAGCAAGGATCTCATTCAAATATGAAGGAGAAATCAAAAGCTTTACAGACAAGCAAAAGCTGAGGGAATTCAGCATCACCAAACCAGCTCTCCAACAAATGCTAAAGGATCTTCTATAGACAGGATACACAGAAAGAGTGTATAAACTTGAACCCAAAGCAATAAAGAAAATGGCTACGGGATCGTACTTATCAATAATTACCTTAAACGTAAATGGGTTGAAATTTTCAAAAAGGCTAGGAAACAATTCTCATAGCCATCAATAGTTCAGTGTTGAGTTCATGAATAGTTTTTAAAGTTTGGGACAAACTGTAGTATTTGCTATTTGAAGTACTATTTGTAATTGGCATATTACGATGTAACATTGGTCTTCATTTCCATCTTAAAATGCCTAAAAATGCCTAACAGGTTTTTAGATTTGTGAATTTTAGTTGAAATGTATTTTACAATGTTACTAAACCTGCAGAAATATTGAAATATTTCAGAGAACTTATTCACTGTACATTTATTTTATTTATAAAAGTTATGAACTGTAAAAAAAAAAAAAAGATGATTGTAGCTTTAAGAAGGTTTATGGAATGTCTCAGTCATTGATTGTAAATGAGTTTTTAAGAATCAGAGTTACTTTTTAAAATTCTATAAGACAGAAAATGAAGTATAAAACAATTATTTATCAAAACACACATCAAAAATCAAAAGGAGGACAAGCAGACATAAAGTGGGATGACAGACGGTAAACACAGTGTGGTGTTTATAAAAATGGATGTAAGTAGAGACTTCCCAGGCGGTGCAGTGATTAGGGCTCCATGCTTCCAATGTAGGGGGCATGGGTTCAATCCCTAGTTGGGGAACTAAGATTCCACATGTATCGTGGCATGGCAAAAAAAGAAGTGGCCTACCAAGCTATTTAAGTGTTTTTTCCACCTCATTTTGGCCCTGCTATGTGGCTTGTGGGACCTTAGTCCCCTGATCAGTGATTGAATCCAGGCCATGGCAGAGTGCAGGGTCCTAACCACAGAACTGCCAGGGAATTCTCTAAAGGTTGTATTTTTTTTTAAAGTTTCTGTTAAGTTGCCCATAAGATATGTTTCTTCAGCAGAAAGATTCTAGAAGTTAAAAATGAATTCATGGACCAGAAAACACCTGTCAAATTCAAACCAAGGAATAGTCAGATTAATTCTGGACAGCACAGTGTTAAGTAGAAGTTTTACCTAAGACTTGCAAGCACATAAAGAGAAAAACTATAAAAATACACAAGAAATGAAAAAAAGACAAGCTTTTTTGTTTTTGTTGAGAGGAAGAAAGTAATTTAGCTTTATCAGTCTGTTACAGATTCAAGTAGACAGAGATTAAATAAAGATGTAGAAAAAAACGAGACACAATGAATGCAGTCCATCTAACAGACTTAAACTAAATTTCGTAATCCACAAATATGGATTACTTTTTCTTTTGAAGTATATATACCTGGTCTATAAACAAACAAACAAAAAAAGATCACATACTAAATCATATCTATAAACACAAGAGCAGAAGTTTTATAGAGAATACTTTAAGATCACAATACAGTAACTTTAAAAATTCAAATAGATATTAAAAAAATACTCAGATATCTAGAACCTAAGAAAAATAATTTACACATTGCTCAGATGAAGAGAAAGTTGAAACCAGGAAAGAGAGAGCAAGAGATAGTGAAAAATGGGAGAATGGAAAGTGAGAATGAAGTTAGCACTTTTGGAACAGAAAATCACAACAAGGGAAAAATAAAAGAAATAAAACAATATCTATAACCTTGGAAAAAAAAAAAAAAGCAGGAGCACATTCACAGGGAAAGGGTCAATGCAAATCTCCCGCTCAGACTCAGTGTTCACACCCTTTCAATGCAACATCATTCATTCAGATATGAAGGACATTTCCTTATTGCATGTTGTAAATAGTTTTTCCTGTAGGAAAAACATGTCATTCCAATCCAGTATTGATGTGGTTAGAGGACAGACTGCTTCAGTGGCCTGAATTTTCCCATTACTGAGGGGATATTCCACTAACATAGGAAAGAGAGCCCTGTGTACGACCTCCATCATTTTGCCAATAACATTTGTTTTTTAAAGTATGCCTCAATTTTACTGATTTCTCACTACATACTTTTCAAAAACTCTAAAATGCCATTAATTAATGAGAGACCTAATTCTTCCTTCTTAGGAGAAAGATAAAAATAGCACAAACAGCACATGACAAAGATTTAAGAAACAAAATACTGGATAGAAAGTCAAATGTCTTTCCACATTGTCCGTGTTATTCATGGTTTGTATATAAATGCATTTATTTAATTAGATATTTACCTAATTTGGTCCAGAAAAGACTCAGGACAAATTATTGAAAGTAACTAAAGTGTAAGAAAGGAAGAAAGACTGAAGGCTGAAGATGACGCTAGGAAGAGGCCTCGAGATGCACGCTAGGCCACAGCTGTATGTGGCATAGCCCTGAGAAGTGAAGCTTTCTAGCCACCAACTTGATGGAAGAGGCCTGCCCCGGGGGTCCACTTCACAGCACTTCCAAGAAAACCAGAACAGATCAGAAAGGAATGTCTTCTTGGGGATTCCCTAGAGGGGACACCATCCGATTTCTTCTAAGAAGTGTAGACATTTGTTACCAGTTTCTACTAAATGGTTGTTTAAATGACTGATTGCTTCACACTGTTATCCTATTCAGTTACCCAAGCCTGGGGCAAAATTATCTCTTGGTTCATCCAGTCTTAAGCAAGATGTGTTGGTTTCCTATTGCTGCTGTAAAAGATTACATAAACTTCATGGTTTATGAACAATATAAATGTGTCTTATTACAGCTCCAGAGCTCAGAAGTCTCAAGCTGGCCTCCCCAGAGCAGCCGGGTGACAGACAGCTGCACCCTCTTGGACACGCGAGGGGCCTGACTGTCCTTCACGGAGCGCCCGCTGTGCTCCTGGGCTCCGGCCCCTCCAGCAGTGGCACGGCTCCAGTCTCTGCTGCCATTGCCACACCTCCTTCTCCCGCCTGTTTCCACCCTCGCGGAGAGTCGGACACGACTGAGCAACTGGACTGAACTGAACTGAACACCTTCTCTGGGATCCACCTACTCCCTCTCCCAAGGACCTATGGCCACACTGCGCCCACGTCAGAACTCCCCACCCCTAAGTCTGCAAGGTCTCTTTGTCATGTGAGGAAACATATTTGCAGGTTAGGGGGAGGAGGTGTATTAATTCAGTCTACCACACAAGACTCCATCAATTTACTTGTTTGCAGCTACTGGCAATTTACACACTGTAGTGATGGTGTCAGAAAAATAACATTTTAAGACCAAATTTACACAGGAACAGTAAAACCACAAATGGAAAACTCAAAAGTTTTTTCTTTAATTTCAAGTTAATCATAGAATTGTTTTAAGTACTAAGTTCACCCATCTTCCAAATAATTTGATATATAAAAATATTATTTACACAGTTTTTTGTCAGGAACACACTATATAAAAAGAGGCACACCTATACCAAAACCTGAGTGTGAAATTTAAAAACTGCAATACCAAGTCCTGGGCTAAATCTGGGAACTTCACCTCCCTATTCTCCTGCTGCCACAGGGCAGGATGCCTACTTAGTATTTAAAAAAAAAATAAGTGAGACAGCCAGCTCACTCACAACTTTAAGAAGTATAAAGTCCAGAGAACTTTCCTGATTTTCGGAAGAACAGCTACAGCTGAACCCAGAGGGGCACTGCGACAGACAAACATAGTGAGGGCAAGGTTCTATTTTAGACTCAATTCATCTTCCCCGAAAAACAAGAGCAATGTAGGAGCACTCCTACCTTTGAGGTGCACCAAGGTCTGAAAATCATTCCAGGAGCTCAAAGGAGAAAGCTGTGACAACCCCTCCCTCCCACTGCAGTTTGGGATTGACATCTCTTAAAAGCGTGTTTAATTGTGAAGCTTCAGTCAACACATGATGTTACTATGCCAGATCTCCCCCAGAGGAATTTTCACCAAGCATCAGCTTCTTTTTCAGGGGAGGAATTCAATCCTGCCCACCAGATCATTTGTGTCTCCAGGAATCTGAGGTTTCAGGATTCTTTCCTGCTTTGCAGTATACAGATTAATGGTAGGTCTGATACAACAGCTGATTTGCCACCTAAGAAGGTTTTCCCTATGGCCCGCAAATACAAAATACACTGGAAGCCCCCCAGACTTAAGGAATGAGATTCCACTTCCTTTGCCCAAACAGATCATTTTCTTAGTCTCTAAAACTCGTGATAGAAACTTAAGAACAGATTTTCTTGTAAGGTCTAAGCTCCAGGGAATTAAGTTAGGGTACTATCAATATCCTATTTATACTTCTGACCTTCCCAATGTATCCCCATAAAGCTAAAGATAGAGCACAAGTTATGCCTACTCTTCTTAAGTTGAGGAAACTAAAAAAAAAGAAAAGGTGGAGGGAAAGTACTGTCAAAAACATATGGACACACAAGCACGATATATAGCTACACACCTATGATACAGAAGGAGAGCCACACCGTTCTCACAGGTTACCAAGACTGTCAGTCAAATGTTTTAAAGTATCTTGTTGGAGATAATCATTATGTTCCTAAAAAGCTAAGTATAAATTAAATCATTATAAATGGAATCATATTTAA
This sequence comes from Moschus berezovskii, assembly GCF_049115385.1. Taxonomy (NCBI): domain Eukaryota; kingdom Metazoa; phylum Chordata; class Mammalia; order Artiodactyla; family Moschidae; genus Moschus; species Moschus berezovskii. The sequence goes on along the minus strand of NC_142468.1, from coordinate 800,993 downwards.
AGAGCATCAGAGAATTATTTTTCAATGGGATTCCATCATGAGTCCTCTGACAAAACAGAATTATCTTTTAAAGTAAATCACCACTCCTGACTTTCGTCTATACCAAGATTTCCATAGAAATTCCATAGAACACCTTTACTCGACCTCTCTTAGCCTTTACTTAGAAGGCTCTAAATGTGAATGACAGCAACCAAATAGGTAAAATCTTTAACGGGTGGCAGAAACCAATCAGACACATTTTGGGGAAACCAGAGAGACATCGCGCTCGCTCTCTCTCAAACACACACACAGACAAATACTTCTGGTGAATACAGACACAAAAATCCTCTACAAAACACTAGCAAACTGAATCCAGTGTGGTATATAAAAAGAATTATACACATTACTCAAGTGGGATTTATCCCAGGAATACAAGGTTGGCTTAACACCCCAAAATTAATATACCTTATCAATAAAACAAAATAAAACATACAATTATCTCCATAAATGCAAAAACAGATGCCTTTTCATGATTAAAAATACTCACACGACAATGCAAAGCAACTATACTCCAATAAAAATTCATTAAAAAAAATATTTTTTTAAGCTACATTGGGAAAGAGGAAAAACACACCCAAACTAAGAAAAGAAGAGAATTTTCTCAATCTGACAAAAAGTATCTATGAAAATCCCACAGCTAACTTCATACTTAATGGTGAAAGACTAAAGCTAATATACTAGCTTAGCAAGGTTGCAGGATACAAGATTAATAAAAATAAGTTGTATCTCTATATGTTTTCAGTGAACAATCCAAAAATTAAACTAAGAAAATAATTTTTACAGTAGCACCAAAAAAAATAAAGTATGTGGGAATAAATTTAACAAAAGAAGTGTAAATATACACTCTGAAAACTTCAGAATGTTGTTAAAAAAATGAAAGAAGATCTAAATTAATGGACAAACATTTCATGTTCATGGATCACAAGATTCAATATGCTAAGTTGGCAATACTCCCAAAATTGATCTACAGATTTCAGGCAATCCCTACCAGAATTACTGTTGGCTTCTTTATGAAAACTGACAAGCTAATTCTAAAATCCATATGGAAACTCAAGGGACCCAAAATAGCCGAAATAATTCTGAAAAAGAACAAGGTTGGAAAAATGACCATTTCCAATTTCAAAACTTAGCAAAAAATTATAGTCAAGACAGTGTGGTGATGGCATAAGAACAGACACAAAAAATCATCTGAACTGAATGGAGAGTCTAAAAAGAAATCCATATATTGACAGTTGATTGATTTTTGATAAGAGTGCCGAGAAAATAAAATGGAAAAGAACAGCCTTTCAACAAATAGATCAAAAATCTAAATGCAATAGCTAAAATCATATAACCCTTTGTAATCTTAGTCAATGATTTTTTAGATACAACACCAAAAGCACAAGAAACAAAGTAAAAAAGTTGGATTGCACCAAAATTAAGAGACTGTACTACTTCTAAGGTTATCACCAAAAAAAAAAAGATAATTTTCTCCTATAAACTTGGAGAAAATATTTAAACTATACTAATAAGTGATCTATATCTACAAAACATAAAGAATTTGTATCTCAATAATAAATTAACCAATTTTAAAATGGGCAAAGGATCTGAACAGACATCTCTCCAAACATATACAAAGCACTCATAAGCACATGAAACAATGCCCAACATCCTTAGTCATTAGGAAACACAAATCAAAACTACAGGGAGACACCACTTCACACTCACGAGAACAGTTATAAGCAAAAAGACAAACACGTGACGGCAAGGATGTGGAGACATCAGAACCTTCGTCCACTGCGAGCGGGACTGGACAGCAGGGCAGCCACGGTGAAAAACTTAAAAGTTTAACAGAGACTCACCACGTGATCCAGGAAGTCCACTCTTAATATCTACCCAAGAAATGAAAACACAGGTCCACACAAAAATCTGTACACAAATGTACACAGCAGCATTATTCACAACGGCCAAAAGGTCGGAACAACCCAAATGTCGATCAAGTGATGAATGGACAAATAAAACAAGATATATCCATACAATGGAATATTATCTGTCAATTTAAAAAGTGAAGTGCTGACACACACTAGAAATTGATGAATCTTGAAAACATCACATTTAGTGAAAGAAACCAGTCATAAAAGATCACACACTGTGCTTCCCTGGTGGTCCAGCGGTTAAGACTCCGCCTGCCAACACAGAGGATGTGGCTTGATCCCTGGTCCAAGAAGGTCCTATATGCCACGAGGCAACAAGCCCATTCGCCACAACCACTGAGCCTGTCCTTTAGAGCCTGTGTGCCCACGTGCCCCAGAACCAGAGCTCTGCAACAAGAGAAGGCACTGCAGTGAGAAGCCCACGCTCTCCGCAACTAAAGGAAAGACGGGGCAGCTACGAAGATCCAACACAGCCAAGTACAAGCGAATACACATTTTTTTAAAAAAGATCACACTTTATGATATTGTATTCCATAATATAAACTATCCCTAGGCAAACACACAGACAGAGAGCAAAACTGGCGGACGCCCGGGACGGAGGACTGGTGGTAAGAACATGGAGCGGCCGATGGGTAAGAAGTCTCCTTTCAGAGCGGCGGGAAGTGACGGGAAGCCCTAAAACTAGACTGTGGTGGTGGCTGTATAACTATAAACATACTTAAAATGACTGAATTGTACGCTAAAAACAAGTAGACTTTATAGTACGTAAATTATATCTCAAAAAAAGCTGTTTAACAAGAACGACAAAAAAGACACTGCAGCTTCCACACTGCTCCTTCCCTTCGATCACCTGTCCCAGGGGAGCCGGCTGTCACTCAGCAGGACACTCAGGCAGCTGCGCAGGGAGGGCCAGAGCAAGGACCTGAAGCGTCCTGCCCACAACATGCAAGTGAGCAGTCTCGAAAGGGCATCTCCGGCCCCAGACGATTCTTCAGGTGAATGCGGTCCTGGCCAAAACCCTGACTACAGCCTCACGAGAGACCGAGCCAACACCACCAGGCTAAGGAACTCCTGAATTCCGGAACCACCGGAATCCCGGTGCTTTAAGCCACTGAGTTCTGGGACCACTTATTGTACAGCAAGAGATAACTAATACCCCTTTCCCGACTCTCTCCTCAGTGTTAGGCTCTCTCTCCTAGCGATGAACATCTAAGGAAACGTCAGAATCTAGTCTCACCCCCACGCATATGTTCCCCGGAGTAGCTGTCATGCTAGCAGATCAGGACACCGTTCCCTGGCCTTAGCTGAACAATCCGAAAGTAGGCAGCTGACCAAAGCCAGGCTACTGAAGTCCTTCCCTAAGATCTGTATACCTGAAGCTGATTAAAAAAGGCAGTCTCTCCAGTACCTAGAGCTGTAAGACCTAAAACTTAGGGTCAGTCAACAGCTGTGTTTCTGTCCACGTGGAAAAGGGAGAACAGCAGTGAAGCCATTACCTAGAGACAAGCAAAGATTCAAGATGCAGACAACAGAGGCAACATCAGTCCCTGGTTCCAGCGATGTCTGACGCAACCCTGTCATTTCAGGGGGAAGACCACACGTGTCCTGGAACCCCAGTACATAATGTGGAACTCAGTACCTAAGAGGTAATGAAATAAGGAATACATGAATGAGATAAGCCAATATCCTTCCAATAATAATCCCTCTATTGTGCTGCTGTTCTTCGACAGTTAGATTTGATTATTTGAAACCTAAAAGCCCTAAACTTCTTCTTCGCTATCTTTATACTTTGTACGTCCTTCCCTTACTATAGTATGACAATATATCCTAATTACTGGTTTACACTGCCTCCTCCCCGACCAGCAGAGGGCAAGATATTTTCTCATTTTTTTGTATTAGTACCATTTAGCCTAGAAAACAGAGTGTCAGGAAATGTGCATTTAACTGATCTAATCAATCCCTTTCTCTTCATTTTTAGCTTTCATGGTCACTGGCATCCTCCAATCCAGGCTTCAACAATATGCGAACCGTGAACTTCCAGATGTTCAAGCAGGTTTTAGAAAAGGCAGAGGAACCAGAGATCAAATTGCCAACATCCGCTGGATCATGGAGAAAGCAAGAGAGTTCCAGAAAAACATCTATTTCTGCTTCATTGACTATACCAAAGCCTTTGACTGTGTGGATCACAATCAACTGTGGAAAATTCTGAAAGAGATGGGAATATCAGACCACCTGACCTGCCTCTTGAGAAACTTGTATGCAGGTCAGGAAGCAACAGTTAGAACTGGACATGGAACAACAGACTGGTTCCAAATAGGAAAAGGAGTACGTCAAGGTTGTATATTGTCACCCTGCTTATTTAATTTATATGCAGAGTACATCATGAGGAACGCTGGGCTGGAAGAAGCACAAGCTGGAATCAAGACTGCCGGGAGAAATATCAATAACCTCAGATATGCAGATGACATCACCCTTATGGCAGAAAGTGAAGAGGAACTCAAAGGCCTCTTGATGAAAGTGAAAGAGGAGAGTGAAAAGTTTGGCTTGAAGCTCAACATTCAGGAAACAAAGATCATGGCATCTGGTCCCATCACTTCATGGGAAATAGATGGGGAAACAGTGGAAACAGTGTCAGACTTTATTTTCTTGGGCTCCAAAATCACTGCAGATGCTGATTGCAGCCAGGAAATTAAAAGACGCTTACTCCTTGGAAGGAAAGTTATGACCAACCTAGATAGCATATTAAAAAGCAGAGACGTTACTTTGCCAACAAAGGTCCGTCTAGTCAAGGCTATGGTTTTTCCCGTGGTCATGTATGGATGTGAGAGTTGGACTGTGAAGAATGCTGATCGCTGAAGAATTGATGCATTTGAACTGTGGTGCTGGAGAAGACTCTTGAGAGTCCCTTGGACTGCAAGGAGATCCAACCAGTCCATTCTAAAGGAGATCAATCCTGGGTGTTCATTGGAAGGACTGATGCTAAAGATGAAACTCCAATACTTTGGCCACCTCATGTGACGAGTTGACTCACTGGAAAAGAGTCTGATGCTGGGAGGGATTGGGGGTGGGAGGAAACGGGGACAACAGAGAATGAGATGGCTGGATGGCATCACCAACTCGATGGACATGAGTTTGAGTGAACTCTGGGAGTTGGTGATGGACAGGGAGGCCTGGCGTGATTCATGGGGTCGCAAAGAGTCGGACACGACTGAGCGACTGAACTGAACTGAACATCTACAGGATACTGGGACTACAATAAACTTAGATTTTGTTCTGGATTTTCATGCATTCAGTGAATTCACCCAACATGTGAGTACTTACTATATGCCAGGGGCTGAAAATGGATAAAGGACACGGTAGGACTTTACAGTCCAGCACAGACAAATTATTACAGCTCTGTGTGTTAAATGTTGTTGAAGAGACACACACAGACTGCTAAGCAGTGGGGATCACAGGGGTTTACACTCAGCAAGACATTACAGAAAGAGCTGACAGCCGAGCAGCACAGCAGAGGGCAAGCGCCACATGAGGATTTGGGACACTGGAGTAACCTTCACGCTTCAAGAAAAGATGCTGTTATTGGGTGATCTTTGGACCTACATGAACCAACAGCTCCTGAGAGCCTATGATGCACCAAGCAAACTGCTTACCACTTTCCCAACAGTCTCCTTCAATTTTCATATTCTGTAGGTGAGAGAAGTGAGTCTGAAAGAGTGAGTGACCTGCCCAAGTCTACACAGCTAGTAACTAGCAGAGCTCAGATTTAAAACAAAGTCTAGAATCTGCCCGCAGTGCAGGAGTCACAGGAGACTTGAGTTTGATCCCTGGGTCAGGAAGATCCCCTGGAGGAGGAAATGGCAACCCACTCTCAGTATTCACGCCTGGAAAATCCCAGGGACAGAGGAGCCTGGTGGGCTACAGTCCACGGGGTCCCAAAGAGGCGGCACGACTGAGCACAGAGTCTTTCCTTCCAATCCCGCATCCAGCTGTGCTATGCCACTTGGTCTACACCACTGAGGCACTTTCCGTGTCTTTCCACGTGACTTGTATTGCCTTTCTGTTCATCCTACAGCAGACAATACGGTGTTGAGCACAATCGAGGAATCACCAACTGCTGACCTGATATGACTATATGCTTGTCCACATCTTGAGAAGCAAGGGACCGCGGCAGATCAAGTTACTGCAGCACCTTTTACAGCAGTGTATGCTGACAGGAGCCCAGCTGGCAGAAGATGACTGAATCTCTCAAGTTGTATTTTAAGTGTTTTTGACCACTGTATCCGGTCAGTTGTTTCAATATTCAGCAATAAATCAAAGTGACTGTTCTGTTCCTTTCACAGTTAACAGTACTAATGAATTCAATATAATCTCACCATCCATCAGAAAAATTTCTAAAAATGCAAACTTGAAGCTGATGATTCACACAGTTAGTAGAGAAGGGAAAATAAAGCAGTACTCATTGTTTTCTACAAAACTAGCATTGTTTGCAAAACCCAGAAACTGAGCAGTTGGTTGACTACTAATCAAGTAGGTTGCTCCTTGGTCATTCAGCAAAAAGCTGCTTATTGCACCATGGTCAGTGGCGGAGGACACACGACTTTGAGCAGCTTTCGCTGTACAGCACTAGTCTACATATGTCAATCAGTGAATCGTTATGTAAGAAAAGGAAAAGAAATTCAAAATCTCCACACCAGAAAGCACCTGACACTGAGCCTGGCACAGATCAGACATTAACACAAATGAAATGTTTATGGAACAAATTATTGAATAGCCCTTTGAAAACATCAGTTGTCTATTAAACTGAGAGAGGAAAACCAAACCAAACAAGCCCACACAAGTTACATTAGGAACTCCAAAAAATTATGGAGTAACTGGCTCAAGATACATAATAAACTCATATTGACCAAAAAATAAAAAATTTTTGTTTTAAGCCAATGTTAATGTTGAAATAAGCAAACATGCATTTGACATCTCTCTTCAGTCACCACACTGGCGCTCAATGGAATGCTAACCAGCAATACCAAAAACTAAAAGAACCAGTGACAGGTATAACTCTGCAGTCTGTTCAAGATTATAACAAGGTGTGCTAGGCACACACCTGAAATCTGAACATAAGCTCTGTCCCCGCACAATAAAAGAATATCCCGAGATGTCAAAGCAGCTGAATCGAAATTCTTCACAAACAGTCACAGAAATATTTAATAGCAAATAATGAACAAGTCGTTAAAATGTATTATCTGTTCAGAAATGAAAAAGGATCTCTAACAGGGGACTGGACTCCACAAATATAAACCCAATCTACACTGATTAGTCGGAAAAAGCGTTTCCCGTAAGTAACAACCCAGACCTACAAGGAATAAAGTAACAAGTATAAAGCTGAGTCGACTCGAGAGACCCCACAATCAGCGCGTGAGCGCCGTAAGGGGGCTAGTCAGCCGCTTTTACCTGGAGCTTCGAATTTACTGAGCCTCCTCAAAAGACCTTTGAAAGAGACTCAAGGCCAGGCGCAGAACTTGACTGTGATGGCACGCGAAGCCCTCGGTGCCTGCAGCGCTGAGGCTGCAGTCCGCTCGGCCGGGGACAGCCGCCCCTTCCCCGCGCCCAGGGCGCCGGCGCCTCCGGGGCCCCTCCAGGGCGGCGGGGCGGGGAGCCGCGCTCCGGGCTCAGCGTCGCGGCCCCGCAGCGGGGAAGGCGCGCCTCACAGACGCCTGAGGGGCAGGTGCGTCCCCGGGCGGGACGGCGCGCGAACACAGCCGGGTCGCTCAGCCCCGCGGCCCCGCCGGCCCGCCGCTCACCCCGGGGAACTTCGGGCCGGCCGCCGGGGACCCCGGACGCCCGCCGCCGGGCCCCGCCGCGCCCCGGACCCCGGACCCCGCGCCCCGCCGCGCCCCGGACCCCGCGCCCGGCCGCCCGCCGCGCCCCGGACCCCGCGCCCCGCCGCCCGCCGCGCCCCGGACCCCGCGCCCGGCCCGGCCGGCAGGGGGCGGGCCGCTCACCCGTCCGCAGCTCGTGCCTGACTACGCGGAGCTGCCCTCCGCCGGCGGCCGCGCCGCTGCCGCCCGTCTCCTCCATCTTCTGCCCGCCCGAGCCCGCGGGCTGCTCCCGGGCGCCCGGCCCCTCGGCCCCGCCGCGGGCCCTGGACCGGGGCGCGGCCGCTCGGCAGCCCGGACGCCGCGGCGAGCCGCCTCCCCGCTGCCGCCGCGTCCCCTCGGCGGGCGCCGCTCGCTCGGCGCGGCCACTCCGCGCGCTCCCCGCCTCCCCCGGGGCCGCCCCGCCCACAGCCCGCAGGTCGGCGGCCCCGCGAGTCGCCGCCGCCGATTGGGCGCGGGGCGCGCGCCGCCGCCAGCGCCGGGCCTCGTTGGGCAGCGCCTTCTGACGCGGGCGAGCCGCCCCGCCCCGCGGCTCCAACTGTTGTTGCTCGGCGGGCGGCAGGCGAGGGACGAGCGCCAGCGACCCGATTGGTGAGGCCGGCGTTTGCTCCGCCCACCCCCGCTGCTGCGCACGCGCGGTCGGAGCCTTCCCGTCCCCGACGTTCCCAGGACGGCCACGCCCCTTATTCCCCAGCTCCGATCTGTTAGTAAACAGTCTAGTAGGCTCTAGGCGCTCGGGGCCTGTGATTGGCTGGTGCCGAAAGAGGCGGGGAGGGCTGATTGGACTGTTTGGTCCGCCAATCACCATGGACAGAGGCGGAGCCTGGAAGAAAGCGCCTCTCACGCACGTGTTTGCAGGTGTTCGAACCTAAAGACCCCAAGCGTTCCCAGGTGTGCGCCCGCTGGACGACGGTGTGTCTCTAAAAGATGTTGCTCGTCCTAGTGAGTTCTGAACAAAGTTAGGTGGAGTTCGTGCTTGAGTACAGGTAATTCTTAGACATTTCAAAAATTCACAATCCCAGCTCTCCTTGAGGACTTTTGCAGTGGATAAACATTTTCATTTTGTACTGGCTCAGATGGTAAAGAATCGATCTGCAATCCAGGAGACCTGGGTTCGTTCCCTGGGTCAGGAAGATCCCCCTGGAGAAGGGCATGGCAACCCACTCCAGTATTCCTGCATGGGAATGCCATGGACAGAGGAGTCTGGCGGGTTGTAGCCCTGGGGTTGCACAGAGTCCCCAACACGACTGAGCAAGTAACAATTTTTCTTTTCAGGCACCAAAAGGCTTCATTAATTAATGAAATAGAGTACAAGTCCTGCCCCTTAGCAGCTTCCAGTAGAACATGAGCAACAATCTGTGTGTATACACAGGAAACTTTAAAGCAGGATTTGAAATAAAACAAATATACAAATATACAACCCTAGAGACTTGCACAGATGCCAATAATTGTTCTCCATAGAAGATCTGAGGAAGGCTTTTAGGGCACTGAGGCACTTGAGATAACCGACTTAAAGAATGGATGAAATAGAAGCACCAGCTGCAGATATTTCATACAGAGATAGTACCTGTGAGCTAGGCTTGGAAGTGGAGAAGACAAGGGTGGGTTATGATTGCTAATGCTGGGGGGGGTATGATGTTAGGAACATAGTTGAAAAGATAAGCCTTGGCAAGATAATGGAGAATCTTGGCTACAATACTAGGCAGGGCAGATTTTGTTTAGGACAGGATGAGGAACCTCAAAGGGTATCTGTGATGCCAGAGCTCTTCTCTTGGACGTTAGCTTCGGTCATAGTGAGAAGATGGCCTGAGGGAGGAGGAGAAATGTGGCACAGCAGAATACTGTCTCAAGGTTAGCGCTTACCTGGATTTCTGGCTGTGGGCGTGAGAATAGGAAAAGGAGGGAATTAAAGATGGACACTTAGATAGGATTCACATAAAAGTGGACTTTTAAACCAGGCAGAAATTAGATTAGGAGGTCAGCAAGCTTTTTCTATAAAAAGCCAAATAGTAAGTAGTTATTTTAGGCTTTGCTGGCCACAGTCTCTTTCACAGCTATTCATCTCTGCTCTTTCAGTGTGAAAGCAGCCATAAACAAGCACACAAATGGATGTGACTGTGTTTATGGACACTGTAATTAAATCTAACATAATTTTCACATGATTATATATTCTTTTAATTATTTTCAAACATCCAAAAATATAAAAACAATTCTTGGCTCTTAGGAAATCAGATTTGCCTGCAGGCCATAGTTTGCAGACGCCTCAGGAGCTCATTCGGGTGGTTGCCTCAGCTCCCGGGCTTACCTGCATGGAACACTCCTTCCACTAAAACAGGACTGTCTGCTTACTTGTCTTTCTCTCCCACCGTGGTGTGCTCTTTGGAGCCAGGAAATGACTGTGCGACTGTTCACTTGTTCACTCAGCAACTTTCACGCCAGTTATGAACCAAGTTCTGTGATGGATGCTGGAGACACAAGGGGAGCCAAACAGATGCAGTCTTTGCTCTCATAGAGCATATAGTCTGAAAATGGAAATGAGTGTTAAATAATCACATAAAGGAATGTAAACTTTCCAATTCAATCATGCTATAAAGGAAAATTATAGCATGCTACAATAGAGTACATTGGGGGGACCTATTTAGGTTAGAGGAGCTTGGAGGCCTGTATAAGGAAGTATCTTTTAAACTAATTATTTAACGATGAGTAGATTTTAACCAGGATGTGGCAGAGACTAGCCTGATGCTCACCAATCTCGTTTCCTCTTCCTAGACACACAGGAAAAGTGTATTTTTTTTCCCTTTGCAGTGAGGCTAGGGTCATGTGACTATGATCTGGCCAGTGGGGTGTGGGCAGATATGATGTGTGCCATTCCAGTCCTGGCCCCATCCATAGTTGTTCATGCTCTACTCTCTTTACACAGCAACTGAATTGTGGGCATTCCACAATTTAGACCAGCCCCGAACCCCTGAGTCTCCACTTGAAGAAGAGCCGTCCTGATCTCCGTCAGACTGAGACGTGAGCAATAAGGAAATCTTTTTAGGCATCACCTATTGAGATGATGGGGTTGTTTGCTCCCAAAGCAGAAGCCAGCCTACCCTGACAATTTCAGAAGGGAATCACTACGGGGAGAGCATTCTAAGGAAGATGCAGATGCAAAGTTCTGAGACTGACAAAGAGCCAGTTGTATTCTAGAACTTGAGAGAAGGCAAATGGGTGTTACTTGACATGGTAAGCAAGAGATGAGGTGAGGGAGGCAGAAAGAGACTTGATGGTAAAGTTTGTGGCAAGCCTGTTAATAATTTGGGAGTTTTTCCTATGTAAAGTCAAAAGGGGGAGTGACAGAGTTGAGGAAGTATTTCCACAAGGTAGTATTTGGAGTGTGGGCTGGAGGGATTAGGAGGGATACAGGGAGACCAGTTAGGAAGTTATCACAGTAGTTGGGGTGGAAGATGATAGCCGGTGCTGTAGAGAAGGAAAAGAAAGGGAAGGTGTCCAGATACATATCTTAGACTTCATGGAGGATTGATTTCACTGACAAGGATAAAAGGGATGTCTGCAATGACATCAAAGTTTCTAGCAGGTGCAACAGCATGGATGGGAGAGAAAGGTGGTACTGTGTAGTGAGGGGGTGAATTAAAGGAAGGGCACACAGAGAAAACATTGGGTTTAATTTTGAAAGCAACCATACTGCAAATAAAAATTAGTTAATGAAAAATAAGGAAATTCTGACACACACTGCAACGTGTATGAACCCTGAAGATACTACGCTAAGTGAAGTCAGCCAGTCACAAAAGAACAAATGCTGTATGATTCTACTTATCTGAGGTACTGAGACAGAAAGTGGGCCAGTGGTCACCGGGCTGGGGTCAGAGGGGCAGGAAGTTATTGCTGAACGGGGACAGCACTTCAGTTTGTGAGATGAAGAGTTCTGGAGATGGATGGTGGGGACGCTTACCCGACGGTGTGAATGTGGTAGTGCAACTGAACTGTACGCCTAAAATAGGTAGAATGGTAAATTTTATGCTGGGTGTATTTTACCACAGTTTAAAAAATAAAGAATTCTAATTTTAAAAAAAAGAGTTTAATTTTGAGACAGTCAATGCCTATAGTACGTAGCTATGTGTCTGTGTGAGTCTGCATCTCTGCAGAGAGGTCTAGGGCAGAGGTGGAAAGTTAGGAGTCACTGGCCTGTAGGTATTTGAGGCCAGAGGCATCAGTGAGATTAAGCAGGGAGAGAATGTGAAGGGAAGAGAAGAGGAGCCCAGGACTGAAGTCTAGGAATTGCAGCACCGACATTGAAAAGCACGAGGCGGAAGTGCAGAAGGAGAACCTGGAGAGCTTTCTATCTTGGAAGCCAAGGTGTTTCAAGGAGGAGGGAGTGGTCAGGTGGGTTCCATGCCCTGAGCGGTCACATAAGGTGAAATCTGGGAAAGATTTCATAAATTTGCCAGCTTGAGTACCACTGGTGACAATTTCCTAAGCAGTTTTGGTAAAGCAAATGGGAGGTAAAGGAGTGAAAACTGCGCGTGAACATGTTTTTCAAGGAACCTGCTTCTGAAGGGAGATAAGGAAGACCCTCGCTGGAGGGATCCAGGGAGTTTATTTGTTTTTTTTAACTTTTTATTTTCAGATAATTTTTAAATTGCAAATCGCTTATCAGGAAGATCCGCTGGAAAAGGGATAGGCTACGCACTCCGGTTATTCTCGGGGGCCTGCAGTGCAGGAGACCTGGGTTCAATCCCTGGGGTGGAAGATCCCCTGGAGAAGGGAACAGCACTCCAGTATTCTGGCCTGGAGAATTCCATGGACTGTATAGTCCGTGGGGGTCACAAAGAGTCGGACACTACTGAGCGACTTTCACTTTCACTTCTTTGCAAAAAAAAAAAAATATATATATATATATATATTACAAAGTTTCCACATACCCTCCACCTGGCTTTTCCTGAGATTAATATGTTACATGCAATAATTCAGTCATCAAAACTGAGAAATTAACATTGGTACGATATTGTTAAATACACTATAGACTGCAGATTTCACTTTTTTCATAAAAACGGTTTCCATATTTTTTAATGATTGAAAAAGAATTAAAATAAGAAGGGACTGCCATGACATAGGAAGATTATGTGAGATTTATATTTCATTGTGCCAGAATCCAATCCATTTTCCTACACTACATTTAGTGGTCCTGGCTCTTTGTCTTCTCCAATCTGTTCAGTTCAGTTCAGTCGCTCAGCTGTGTCCGACTCTTTGCGACCCAATGAACTACAGCACACCAAGCCTCCCTGTCCATCACCAACTCCCGGAGTTTACTCAAGCTCATGTCCATTGAGTCAGTGATGCCATCTAACCGTCTCATCCTCTGTCGTCCCCTTCTCCTCCCGCCTTCATTCTTTCCCAGCATCAGGGTCTTTTCCAGTGAGTCAGTTCTTCATATCAGGTGGCCAAAGTATTGGAGTTTCAGCTTCAGTAGCGGTCCTTCAGTGAATATTCAGGACTGATTTCCTTTAAGATGGGCTGGTTGGATCTCCTTGCTGTCCAAGTCTTGACTCTAGTCTTTTCTTGCCTTTCATGACCTTGACTTTTGAAAACTACTGGTTACGTATTTTTGCAGTATGTCTTTCCATTTGGGTTTATCTGATGTTTTGTTTATAGTTGAATTGAGGTTGCACATTTTTGGCAAGAGTCCCACCAAGGTGGACTTGCTGTGTCAATTCATCATATCAGGGGTACCCAGGGATCGAACTTGAATCTTCTGCATTGCTGACAGATTATTTACCATCTGAGCCACCAAGAAAGCCCAATCAGGGGTACAAGAACTTTATATTCTTATTATTTGTGACGTCACCCTTGAACACTTAGTTAAGGGTGGTGTTTGCCAGATTTCTCTGAAGTTGTTCTTTTCCTGTTGTAATTAATAAATATTGGGAGGGTGAGTGAGATACTTTTAGACTATCCAAATATCCAGTTTCTCTTTAAACCTCTGCCCACTGATTTTAACATCTTTTGGTAGACATTGCTTATAGCAATTATGACTATGATAGTCTATTGATAATTTTCTATTCAGTTGTATTTTAAGATGAAAAGTACTGGAATATGTTTGGATGGTGGTGGGATGGTCATGGAGGAGAGGTTGGAGAACCAATAAAGAAAATCTCTCTAAGAGTGGACGGGGTTTGGAGCCTGAGCTCTCTGTGAGGTGCGCCTTTGATGGGAGGAGGTGTCACGTCCTTCACTGTGGCAGGCAGAGGGAAGCGGGGCTAGAGGCAGGCCTGGACCAGCTTGTGGACTTGAGGGCATCTCGGTCCTCTCATCTCAGTGTCCCTGACATCTCACATTGGCTGAAACCCAACGGAGGTTTTCAGTGAATGTTTGTTAAGTGAATAAGAGAGAAAGCAGGAAACATACCTCTAAAGAGTAGGTACACTGTGGCTGATTCGTGTTGATGTTTGTCAGAAAACCCAGTTATCTTTCTATTAAAAATAAATAAATTTTTAAAAATAAAGAGTAGGTATAAAAAGGCTCTCTAATTGTGGATATAATCTCAGTGAAGCAGGAATAGACTCTGTGAGCTGATCCCACCTGTAAATAGCTAAAAACTATACAAACGTACACACATGTAGCAAAAATCTCAGACCGACAATTCAGACCGTCCAGCCCTGTGCTGAGGGGTGGGGGAGATGGGATGAGATGGATTTGGGATTTAAGGATAGTGGAAACAGTTTGGAGCAGTCACTGTAGCAGTAGATACTGTGGGACAGCTTGGGTGACCGCTGACCAGCCCAGGCGGCTCAGGCAGGGTTTGGAGATGAGCAGCTGGGCGACAACCTGGTTGAGATGAGTGACCCTGGGGCCCAAGCTGGTTGAGAGGGCAGTGCAGCCAGCGCTGAACTGCTCACCTGGGAGCACAAGGTGGAGTCCAGGAGCCGGAGCTGACGGACAGGAGTGAGACGGCGCTTCCCAGTCTTGGCCGCACACTGGAGTCAGCTGGGATACTTAAAATACATGTATGTATTTCCATCCCTGAAAAGTGTGAATTAGTTTGTCTGAAGCAGAGCCTGGACTTTACTATTACTTTTTTATAAGCTCCCGAATGATTCTAATGTAGAACCAATTTTGCAACGTGCAACTCTAACGTGCAGCCATTAGAGCAGAGGATGGTAAGTAAGAACAAGTTGAAGTTTGGAAACAATGGAACTTTTCACAAATAGCGATGATGCCAGACAGAGTAGGAAGGAAAATTAAAAATCAGTGGTTGAAAATGCCAAATAAAGTGGTTGGGTGGGGTTTTCCTGATGAGGCAGCGTCGTGAGAGGCTTCATAAGCAGCTCAGTGGTAAGGAATCCACCTACCAGTTCAGGAGACACAGGAGACTCGGGTTCCATCCCTGGGTCGGGAAGATGCCCTGGAGGAGGAAGTGGCAACCCACTCCAGTGTTCTTGCCTGGAAAATCCCACAGACACAGGAGCCTGGTGGGCTACAGTCCATAGGGTTGCAGAGTCAGACACAACTGAGCGACTCGGCACACTCACATGGTCAGCAGATGGTTGGAGTCAAAGGAGGAAGCACGCTGACGAGGAGTGAGAGGGTGGGCAGGGCTCTGAGTGTAGCTCTCCCTCCTGCCCTGAGAGACGGACAAGTAGGGAAAGCAGGTCCGTCCATGACAGGGCTGGGAAGGACAGGGTATCCAGGAGAAAGTCAAGTTTCTGCCAAGGCTGGGAAGAGTGACAGAGGAATAAGCTTGAAAACAGGATTGTCCCCCCTAGGAATGGCCTTCCACCAGGCTTGCTGGTACTCGGTGCTGGAATGGGGCTCCCCGCTCAGCTGGTTGTCTCGTGGGTCTGCATCCATGGCATCCTGCCGTGTGGGCCTCTTACCCTTAGACAGGGCTCTGGGGAGGACTGAAGCGCAGCGGCGGCGGAGGGCCTGGCTTGTGTAAGCCCCCGAGAGCTAGTGAGCCCTTTTTCACGCGGTGTGAGCTGCAAGCTCATCATCTTTGACTTTGTAAGAACTGGGGTTCTCCAGTCTCACCACCTCACGCCCTTTATGACCCCGTGGGCTGTAGCCCGCCAGGCTCCTCTGTCTGTGGACGTCTCCAGGCAAGAACACTAGAGTGGGTTGCAGTTTCCTTGTCCAGGGGATCTTCCCAACCCAGGGATCGAGCCCCCGTCTCTGGGACCTCCTGCATGGGCAGGTGGATTCTTAACCACTGCACCACCTGGGAAGAACCTCTTTACAAAAACAAAAAATGGCGTTGTCATCATCTCGATTCTGTTTTTGGCTCTGTCAGAACCTCCCTGTGTGACGTAGACTCAGGACATTTAAGGGGCTCTCTGTACGCGCAGAGGCCAACAGAGTCAGGCAGTGTGACTTTCATACTCTCAGAAGTCAGCCATCCACCACTGGAATGGATATGTTGCCACTGTTCTCAGCAAGGAGGTTGCGAAGCCACACACCCCTGGAGTTCACAGCTAGGAAGGAGATCCTGTGATGGGGGAAGAGCATTTAGACAGTTTCTCGTTCTACTTCCGGGTGACCCATAGTGAACCCTCTGAATGAGGCCACTACGGAGCCCTTGACTGAATGTGAGGATCAGGTCTGAGATCCGACTGTGTGGACCTGTGCCAACCCATGCACAGCTGGGAGAGGCCGTAGAGGCACGCACATCACAAACAGATCCAGCTAAAGTTAGCCAGGACATTTCACTCCCTTCCTGCTCATACACATACCCCCAAATCCGGAAGCAACAAAAAGCAAAGCAAAGCAAAAGCACAGAAAAAGCCCCACTTTTAATGAAAGAAGGAAATTCTCAAAACCTCAAACCACAAACCGTGAAGTGTGCCTGCCAAACACTGTAGAGTTCTGCACTGAAACTGGTGAAATGTGGAGAGCCTATGTACACTGCCTCCAGCCTTGAGCCGGAAACACATTTTCTTAGATGTTGGTGTCATACACCCAAGGGACCAAATCATTGATCCTTGAATTGGGGTGGGATTTCCCAAAGCCAAGGGGGATCTTCTGTTACTGGGGGAACAGGAGGTAAGTCTAGGTGATACATGGAGAGTCATTTAATTATATCGAATGGTGTAATGAAAAAGTGATTCATTTAGAGCTAGGTTTCATTTGTGATTATATCAAGAAGACAGTCTTGGTTTGGTGCCAATGGCCTTTAACTTATTTCTCATTTGTACTAATCTCTCTTTCTAACTAGAAAAATATAGACCTCAGACACGTGTATCTAGCTAGAACTTACTGTCTTTGCTGTGTTTTCGTTGCCTTATGATAGTTACTTCCTATTTACAGCCAGTGATATTGGCTTTCCATTTATGATAATGGTATGCTTCCATTTTAAATAAGTAAGAATTGGGAATTGGTTCAAAGAAGAACGTTTATTGTAACAGGTGATGTGCAGATGAGGCTAAAACTGAGAAGTGATGCTCCAATGACTGAGATTTACATTTGAGTGACAAGACCCGAAGGACGGAGGAGCCTGGCAGGCTGCAGTCCATGGGGTCACAAAGAGTCGGACACGACTGAGAGACTTCACTGTCTTTCTTTTCTTTCAACAAGATCCAGGGGCCCCAGAATGAACAGGTAGTGTTCTTACAGAAGCAAAAGCAGGATGATAGCATAGAAGGCTGACATTAAGGAGAAACCAGGGTGACATTTACTTATTTCTATTATATGTGACCTGGCCTCCAAAGCCAGAGAAATCTCCTGGAGGGCAGAAGGTGAAGGTGATGGAGAGGGAATTGCTAGATGGTTGCCAAGAGTCTAGATGGAGAGGGCCCTGCTGAGGGTCTCAGGAGCCTCCACAGCACCCAAACCAGAACCCAAGAGACATTCTTTATGAAAGGAAATGAACAGACTTGGAATCACACCAAAGTAAAGCTACCAAGTGTCTCTATGGCCTTCTTCTACCTCTTCCCATGCTATTGAGAAGTGTTAGTCACTCGGTCATGTCCAACTCTTTGTGACCCCATGGACTGTAGCCCACCAGGCTACTCTGTCCACAGAATTTCCCAGGCAAGAATACTGGAACGGGTAACCATTTCCTTCTCTGGGGGTCTTCCCATCACAGGGATCGAACCTGTGTTTCCCACATTGCAGACAGATTCTCTACCGTCCCATGCTATTCTTTAACAAGTAATTCTCCATCTCATTGGAGAAATTAACAGAATTTTTTAGAAGTCCCAAAGAGGAGGTTCCAAGGTACAAATAAGGAATTACATAGCAACAAAAGAGGATAAAATCAAGTGGCAGAACTCAAGAAAGAATAGAGTGGAAAGCCGCTTTAGAATCAACCAAAAATAAAATGAACAAGTAAAAGCACAGTAGAACAATATGAAAAAGGACAGAGAAATGTTTTACATCATTCAGAAACTTGACGATTATAGAAAATAAACAATGGAGACCCAATCTATGAATAATTGGCATGCCTGGAAAAGCACTCAGAATAATTGGAGCAATAGAAGAAACTGAACTGGAAGAAAGAATTGAGTCAGCATGTATCTAGCTCACACTGTGTCACCAAGTGATCAGTGATGGCACATATCAGGTTAAAAAATCAAAAGCAACACCTACTAATGACAACAAAGCAACTCCACGGAAGCCAAGAACATAAAGATGTGACTCATGAATTTTATATTCTGCCAAGTCGTCCTTTAAGTATAAAGGCTATTGGCAGTCATTCTTGCACATGAGAAACTCAGGCTTTGCACATTCTTGAAAGTTCTTTATACTTAAACCCAGTTAACTGAAAAATGAATCAAATCGAGAACTGAGGATAGAGAAAAACTGCTGAAGATGAGTTTTGAATGATTTTAATTGTGGAGTTGATTCAGCAGCTATGGGGTTGAAGGTTAAGAGAAAAATGTAAATTTTCCAAACGCTTACAGTATAAAAATAACTATATAAGAAAAATGTGGATGTTGGGACAAAAGGCAGTGGGAGAACTTACAAGTATGTAAATTCACTCATCTGTAATGGCAAGGAAATTGTCACTCTAAAAACTGGGATGCATGAACTGCAGCCTTTTCAGCAAGCGTGATTCCAACTTCTTGGTGATTTTTATATTAATGTTGCTTATCTTTCAAGGGGATACCTCAAGAATGTGGTATAGAAACGTTTAGCCAAAGTTCAGCAATTCCTTCAATTTTATTTCATTTTTTTCCTAGAAAATTAATTTTCATCATTTTCAGTTCAGTTCAGTCGCTCAGTCATGTCCGACTCTTTGCGACCCCATGAACCACAGCACACCAGGCCTCCCTGTCCATCACCAGCTCCCGGAGTCCACCCAAACCCATGTCCATCGAGTCGGTGATGCCATCCAGCCATCTCATTCTCTGTCGTCCCCTTCTCCTCCCGCCCCCAATCCCTCCCAGCATCAGAGTCTTCTCCAGTGAGTCAACTTGTCTCATAGGTGGCCAAAGTATTGGAGTTTCAGCTTTAGCATCAGTCCTTCCAATGAACACCCAGGACTGATCTCCTCTAGAATGGACTGGTTGGATCTCCTTGCAGTATAAGGGACTCTCAAGAGTCTTCTCCAGCACCACAGTTCAAAAGCATCAATTCTTCGGCGATCAGCTTTCTTCACAGTCCAACTCTCACATCCATACATGACCACGGCAGAAACTATAGCCTTGACTAGACGGACCTCTAGAATGGACTGGTTGGGTCTCCTTGCAGTCCAAGGGACTCTCAAGCGTCTTCCCCAGCACCACAGTTCCAAAGCATCGATTCTCCAGTGCTCCCTGCTGTCGTCTGCTGTTCTCTCTCCTCCATTTCTGAGCACATAGACCCGCTGAGATGATGTTTTCCGAATGTTGGTGGTGTTTCTAGGAAGTGAGATTTGGGGCATGTTTTTTAAAACAACTTCCTCTTTGTACTTTTGCATTATTTTTATCAGAAAACACATGACACATAAAAGTAGTAGTCACTCCCCGAGCAGTGTGGTCACTGTCCGAGCAGTGTGGTCACTCCCGAGCAGTGTGGTCACTCCCCGAGCAGTGTGATCACTGTCCGAGCAGTGTGGTCACTCCCCGAGCAGTGTGGTCACTCCCAAGCAGTGTGGTGGAACAGTAAACGGCCCCCGTGGCCTTTGTGCTGAGGTGTGACCCCTGTGGTTAGGGTCTGTTTCATGGCAAGAAAGAGTTTCACAGATGCAGTTACGGTGACTAATCAGTTGACTTTAACTCTGGGAGGGAGGTGAGCAGGGTGGGCCTAACCTAGTCGTGTGAGCTCGGAAATGCTGGGAGTGTTCTTTAGCTGGTAGCAGAAGAGACAAGATTCAAAGAATGGAAAGGCTTCAATGCCAGTAGATATCCTGATGCTGGGTTTAAGATGGAAGCGGGCACCTGAAAAGGCCCTGCCTTGAGTCAGCCTCCTGAAGCCGATAGCAGCCCTTGCCAACCATGACCAAGAAAAGCAGGCACTCGGCCCTAGGACTGCAGGGACCTGAGCTCTGCCCACGGCCTCAGTGAACTCCGAAGTAGGTGTTTTGCCGGAGCCCCCGGGCAGAATCCGAGCTTGGCCTGCACCTTGATTTCAGCCTTGTGAGACCCTAACCCATGTGATCTGGCAAGTGCTGACCTGCAGAACCATGAGAGAATAACTGCTGCTGGTCTGTGGTCATCTGTTACACAGTAATGAAGAAAGTAGCACTGCCTTGTGTAGAACATCGCTCAGAACCTGCAGGGAGCTCAGCTTGGTGCTCAGCGGCGACCTGGATGGAAGGAATAGGGGGGAAGGGGGTGGGAGGGAGGTGCAAGAGGAAGGGGACGTGTATGTATGTACTCAGAGCTGATCCAGTTCACTGTAGAGCCGAAACCAGCACAGCATTGTGAAGCAGCTGTGTGTGTGTCTGTGTGCACTCAGTCAAATCTGACTCTCTGTGGCCCCATGGACTGTAGCCTGCCAGGCTCCTCTGTCCATGGAATTTTCCGCACAAGAATACTGGGGTGGGTTGCCATTTCCTCCTCCAGGGGATCTTCCATACACAGGGATCGAACCTGCATGTCCTGCATTGGCAGAGGGATTCCTTACCACTGAGCCACCTGGGGAACCCAAAGCCGCTATACTTCCTGTTAAAAAGAGAAAGCAAAGCAAATAAAAGTAGTGCATGTTTATGCCACACATACAGAGTCAGAGTCCCCATCCTCAGCCCCACCCATCCCCATGCCATCCTCACTCTGTTGCAGGGCCTTCCTTTGCATCCCCAGAGCTCAGAGGACCTCTGGAAGCCCCACATGAGCTGTGAGAAATGGACCATTTTGTACGATGGCCAGAAAACTCCAGTTTGGGATTCGATGTTTGTGGAAGCATTGGATCAGATTTTGCCTTTTGCACCAGTTGACTTGAAAACAACAAACAAAAATTTGGTTTTACATGGATAAATAGACAAGTCTGAGTCAGGAAGCTGGAGGTGAAGGGGAGGGCTTAGGAACACACAGGGTAGTGGGTAGGAAAGCAACGTGGTGGGAGGCCAGTAGACAAGAACTAGAAAATAGCCCTCCCCACCCAATCTTTTTCTCCCAGTTCCATCCCTTGGAAACAATCATTTTAGCTCTTTTAGATATTTCTTCTGGGGTTATCTCTATATCTGTAAATAATATGCTTGTGTCACTATGATTGGTTTCATATATTATTTTTTTCCTTATGATAAATAGAGATTTAGGTCATTTTCTGGAGGAGGCAATGGCACCCCACTCCAGTACTCTTGCCTGGAAAATCCCAAGGACGGAGGAGCCTGGTAGGCTGCAGTCCACAGGGTCATGAAGAGTCGGACATGACTGAGCGGCTTCACTTTCACTTTTCACTTTCATGCATTGGAGAAGGAAATGGCAACCCACTCCAATGTTCTTGCCTGGAGAATCCCAGGGACGGCGGAGCCTGGTGGGCTGCCATCTATGGGGTCGCGCAGTCGGACACGACTGAAGCGACTTAGCAGCAGCAGCAGGTCATGTTCACCAGGACCCCCCCTCTCTTTATACAATTGTGTGACTCCTTTGTTTTTCTATAGGTCACCTGTGTTACAGTGTTAGGCGTTTATTTCCTGCCCCATTAACGAGGACTGTGTCTCCTGACTGCTCACTTTCTAAGGTGAAGGTCACAGCATCTCCACACTTCACTTCCACATCTGCCTCCCAACTTCTGCCATTTACAGTTCTAAGGATAAGAACAGATACACTCTACTCTTAATTACAACTAACTCTCCCACAAACAGATCCTAAACAATGAAAATTAATAGCGTTTACATTGCGACTCAGTACATACTGTTCTCTGAAGAAGCAAATGTTTATGAAGCTTGCCCTTGCTCTTATGATGCAGTTTCTTCCCCTGAACTTTCTATTTGCTTCTCTTTTATCTTGTTACATTTTTCTTTGCCATGGCTCATTTTCCCCTGCGATTTCATCCAAGCAGGCGTTCTGTTGAGCTTGTAAGCCCTCCCTTCTGAGGCCGGATATCCTCCTGCAGCAGACAGCATGGCTGATGGGATGGGGTTTTCCTCCATGGTTGCCTCCACGGGTTTCCAGGCTTTCCAAGATCCACGTTCCCCCATTTCTTAGATGATACCTTTCTTTTCCTGCAGCACATTTTCCTGTACCTTCCTAAGAAATGATGTATGAGGGGTCAATTTTTGGGGCCCTGTTTGTCCCAAAAGATCTTTATTCTGCACTCACACTTGGCCGCCAGGGAATCCCCCACACCCTTACCTTCTAACAGTCAGTGCTGCTAACGAGAAGTCTATTTTATTTTCATTATTATTTTCACTGCTCTATCAATGACCTTTTTTTTTTAATTGCAAGTTTTTAAAATTGTTCTCTTTTTCTTTGGTATTTAAAATCAGATTATGTGACTGGGTGGGTCTTTTTTTCAACCTCTGCATGTACCCCTCAGGGGACACACTGTCTGGAGCCGTGTCCCCTTCAGTGCTGCAGAGCTCTCGTGGCCTTTCTCTGACCCTGTCCTCTCCATTGGTACTCCTTCCTGTCTCTTTCTATGTCTACTATTAATTGGATGTTAGAACTTCTCTATTTTCTACATCTTATTTTCTACTTTTAAAAATTTCTTTGCTTTTTGGTTCTACTTTCAGACAGAGTGCCGTAATTTTTTTATCTTCCAAATTTTTGTTGATCCTTTTGTAACTCTGTTGTGTTTTTAACTTAGAAGAGCTTATCTTGTGTCCTTTGTCAGAGGATCCTATTCTTCTTTTATGGATGAAATTGCTTCTTGAGTCCTTCTGAATAAATTAACTGGACCGCTTTCATTTTGTATGCTTTTACTTTGGGTTCTCTTCCTCAAAACAACTGTTTCCTCCAGGCCTGGGTTTTCTTCCCCCTCTTTACCTTAGTCCCTCTCTTTTATTGTAAGTCTTCTCTTGAAATGCCCAGAGACTCTCCATTGTCCGTCTCTAATTAACAATGAAGCCCAGAAACATGACTTGGAGCCCTGTGTGCTTGGGCTGGCTGACTGGAAGGAAGGCTGCAGTGCCTGGGAGTCCTGAGTACTGGGCTGTGCTGGCTCCCCACTCCGTAGATACTCTTTGTTAATGTTTACTACGTATTTGTGGCTGCGCTGGGTCTCTAGTGGCCGCGCGGGCTGCTCCTTGCAGAGCGTGGCTCTAGAGCACAGGCCGTGGTTGTGGCACAGTTCGTTGCCCTCAGGCCTGTGGGATCCCAGACCAGGGATCGAACCTGCGTCTCCTGCATTAGTGGGCAGATGCCCAACCACTGGACCCCCAGGGAGGTCCTTTTTTTTTTTTGAGAGTGCAGTCTGACTACTTTCCTGGGTGCTAGAGACCTCGCCTGAGGGATGGGGTGAGATGGGTAGGACCGTGTTCCATATGCAGACTTGCAGTTAACCGCCCTGTTCTCACACCCGCTGCCTCCCATGGTGCTGCATCTGAGCTTCGCTGGCATCTGGTTGGGAAGACCAGCCGCCCCACCTGCGGCCCTCTGTGCCCTCCAGACTGTGGCCCGAGCCTCCTGCGCTTCTGTGGTTTGTGGCATGCATCTAGACCCTGACTTTTTCTTCCCTGGAGTCACAGAGCCAATGAATGCAGAGCCTGGACACAAACCCTCCCTTGAATTCCAAAGCCGAGGTCCCTGCACTCACGACAGCATCCTAGCAACTGCGTGGTTAGGGTCGATCGGGAAGGAAGAGAGGAACTTCCCTGGTGGTCCAGCGGCTAAGACTCCGAGCTCCCCACGCGGGGGACCTGGGTTCCATCCCTGGTCAGGGAACTAGATCCCACAGTCCGCAACCAAGATCCTGTGTAGCTAGATAAATATTTAAAGGAAAGAAAGAGGATGAGAAACCTGGGCCTGTTTTTCAACAAACATGATAATACATTTGTTTGCTTTTAAGTGCTCATAGTATCTGAGGATCATATTCGTTTCTTTGAAGGTTCCCAGCTCAAATGCTTAACATAAGCTAGAGAAATAAAGGGGGGGCCGGAGGAGGACCCACCTCGTTCAAGGTGGCCGTCACTCCTCAGCCATGGCCAGTTGCTGCCACACAAGCATGCTAGCCAGCCTTAGCTTCACCTTCCAATTTTCCAAGAAATATCAAAATTCAGATTATTGAGTAATAGGTGTTACTGGGTAATGAGGTGAAATGTTGGCAAATAATTCAGCTGTGACTGTAGACCAACTGCAGTGACCAGTCTGCTGCCTCTAGACATCGCACTTAAGCGAAACCCAGCGCAGGGTCCCACCAGTCACAGAGGCCCACTGCAGACCACGCCAGGCGCTGGGCCTTCCTGAGCCCTGGGTGCTCTGGGAGCCCGACCCAGGAGCAGTTTCCACTCCTCTTAACACTCACAGCCCCATGGCCTCTCTTAGAGCCCAGGCCAGCTAGTTTCTCTCCTTTTCTTCTTTCAAGTCAGTTTGCTCAAAAGAATCTTCCTCCTTTTGGTTGACAGAGCCCACAGCACAGCAGAAAGGTTCGTGAACACTCGATATTGGCCTTGGCGAGGGTGGTGAGGGAGGCTGCATTCCCAAACCCCAAGGACTAGGGACAAGGCAGCAGACTTAGCCAGAGGCCTCCCTGGAGCCAGAAACCACGTAACGTCATTGAGCCAGAGCTTCTGCCTCTGTGAGACTGAGATAATAGAAACAGTTGTTTGTACGTCATAGTAGTGTTCCAAGAACCAAGTGAAGTAATGTGCAAGGGGGTGGCATTGTGATTGCAAATAAACTGTCGCCTCGGTTGGAGAGATTAAGGATGTACTTGAATGGTACCAGGTAGGGACCGGAAACAAGCCTTAGAAATATCCCAAGGTTGCTGCTGCTAAGTCACTTCAATCGTGTCCGACTCTGTGCGACCCCATAGACGGCAGCCCATCAGGCTCCCCCGTCCCTGGGATTCTCCAGGCAAGAACACTGGAGTGGGTTGCCATTTCCTTCTCCAATGTGTGAAAGTGAAAAGGGAAAGTGAAGTCGCTCAGTCGTGTCTGACTCGTAGCGACCCCATGGACTGCAGCCTACCGGGCTCCTCCGTCCATGGGAGTTTCTAGGCAAGAGAACTGGCGTGGCTTGCCATTGCCTTCTCCCAAGGTTACTCGTGATGAAATTGCCTGCCAGGCGTTTTGGGGTTGATGTCATTCCGTCTGACACAATGGATTGCAGTTTATTTTGTTTTATTAAACACATTTAAATAACAAGACACCTAAAATATCAAGAAAGGAGGTGAGCCTGGGTATGTGATGACTCCTCTATCCCGACTCCGTCATCCTCCCAGGATGACCTGAGGAAACAATTCCAGAAGACATGGATCCTCCTTAGTTTTCAGTAACTCCATTTATGTGCTGGTCAGAAAAATCCCCTTTAGGCCATACAATCTTTGGGGAAACTGATGGAGAGCTGTGGCATCGAGGTTACACCAAGTTCTAATTCAACTGAGCTGTCAGAAGACCAGGAACCTCTAAGTTTCTTTCGGTTGAGGGATTATGGCCTCCTCCCCAGGCAGGGTCGGCTTTATCACTGTTTCCTGATTCCTGTGTACATTTCATACTGAATGGTTCAAAGGTTCCTGTGCAAATACGATAGAAGCGATTTTTATAAGAGCAAACCCTTTGAAAATGACGTATTTGCTTAACAATAGAATGGTTAAATAAATCATATTTTTATTATGTAGGGTTGTGCAGCTATTAACGAGTGTATTTGCAGAGTGATTCGCACTGGGGAATGGTAACGGCACAGATGTGGTGGTACTAACCTGGACCGAGGGTGTACCCCCTTCTCCCAGGACAAGCCAGCTGAAACCAGATGGGAGCATGACTTTGAACCTTGCAGCACAGCTGTGCAGGGCTGGCTGTTCACAGCGGCAGACACAGCTGCCACCTTCGAGGGGAAGTGGATGCCACAGACACTGCCTAACCTCACACACCTGCACTTGGGAAAATCCCAGAAGCCACTCGTGCATGTTTTCCGAGAAGGCTACGTGTGGGGATGTAGTCCCCGTCTGCGACTCTCATCTCGAGTGAGAAGAACCAGGTCACTGTGGAATGAAATCCAGAAGGAGCTCAGTTCTGTGTGTCAGGGGAAGCCGAGTTCTGTGAGCTTGAGTTTAAGATGTCCTTTAGTGCAAAAGAAAGTTGAGTTGAGTCATTGCTTTTATTCTTGACCCTGGGACTTGTCGTGGGGCCGGGGGTGGGGGACGGTCTTACTGCAAATCTGAGTTGATGGTCTGGAACGTCTCAACAGAGGACTGTTTTCAGGGCCAGCTAAAGAGCCTTCGGGAGTGCAGATCCCAGGAGAAGCAGCAGCCCAGCCAGGCACAAAGAGATTTCCCTGATAAGAATGTCAGGGTCATCCGAGAAGCTGAGCAGTTCTGACGCTGGTCTCCTGGCTGGAGCCTTGAGGCGTTTTCTGGCTCAGCCCCCAGTGATATCCTCCCTGAGCTCTACAGGGCGGAGGCTGACACGAGAGAATTCGTTTTACCAGAAACGCTCTCCCGTATGGGGCCAGACGTGGATGGCTTCGGCGCTCCGCTAACAGTGAACTGTGGACGGGACAAGCTGACCTCCCTGCCAAGCCATCCAGACGACTGACCAAACCGCTCTGATCACGGGTGGGGTCTGGACTCAGGGCATCAGCGAGAGGCCATGATGCCTGGTTGGATGATGGGGGTGCCCAGCGTGACCCCAGAAGCCGCTGAGGGAAGTTTTGGTAAGAAACACTCTGGTGCCTGATGCAAAGAGCAACTCACTGGAAAAGACTCTGATGCTGGGAAAGATTGAAGGCGGGAGGAGAAGGGGACGACAGAGGATGAGATGGTTGGGTGGCATCACCGACTGGATGGACACGAGTTTGGGTAGACTCCAGGAGTTGGTGATGGACAGGGAGGCCTGGCGTGCTGCAGTGCATGGGTCACAAAGAGTCAGACACGACTTAGCAACCGAACAACAACAACAAGGGCCAATGAGAAGGTAGGGACGAACACTAGGCAAACCGGTGACTCCGTCTCTGCCCACAGCATGTTGAGACTTGAAAACCAGTTTACATCCAGCTGGGGAAATTGAGCCAGAGAGATTAAATCAGTTGCCCAAAAGCATACAACTGTAAAGGGAAGGAATCCACATTTGAACCCAGATTTTCTTGATTCCTGCTTGTTCTACTTTTCATCAGACCTTTCAGGAGAAACCAGAAAATGTCCGAGGAATACTGGTAATCCAGTTGGATAGAAAATAAAAGTGATTGCTGTGCTGTGCTTAGTCACTCAGTCGTGTCCCACTCTCTGTGACCCCATGAACTGCAGCATGCCAGGCCTCCCTGTCCATCACCAACTCCTGGAGTTCACTCAAACTCATGTCCATTGAGTGGGTGATGCCATCCAACCATCTCATCCTCTGTCGTCCCCTTCTCCTCCCACCTTCAATCTTTCCCAGCATCAGAGTCTTTTCCAATGAGTCAGCTCTTCTGGTGCCATCGTATTGGGGCTTCAGCATCAGTCCTTCCAATGAATATTCAGGGTAGATGCCCTTTAGGATGGACTGGTTTGATCTCCTTGCTGTCCAAGGGACTCTTAAGAGTCTTCTCCAGCACACAGTTTGAGAGCATCAGCTCTTGGGCAGTCAGCCTTTTTAGGTTTAGAGCCTGACAGAGGCAAAACCAGGCACGTCCCTCTACTGGGAGAGGTAGGGGCCGACACCTGGGTTGAGATTGGAAGATGAGGAGGCAAGGGACAGAGGAGGCATTCCAGGGAAAGGCAACACTGAGGGCAAAAGCAGGGAGACAGCAGAGCAGCCTGAGGCTTTTGCAAATGCCCGGAGCCAGCAAGGCTGCAGGCGGAGAAGACACGTGCTAGGTCACAGGACCAGGGTCACCCCCCAGAAGCTGGGAAACCACGGATGGCAGAATAAGATAAATTTCTTTTTCATAACATCCTGCCAAACAGAGCCTGTTTCTACTGCCTTTCTGGTTACCGTAAACATTGGCGAGCCTTAAAAGACTAAGCTATTTTAATTAATTTTAAAGGTAATATCAATGTCAATAAAAGCTACTTTGAAGGATATGCTAATGAGCAATTAAATTCAGTTCCCCTTGAAAACCGAATTTAATAACGCTGACCTACATTTACTTTCAAGGGACTTGGTTGTCTGCTTTTATCCTGAACATGAAAACAAGTGTTTTAGAACCTAATTTTTTATGGTGAGGCCACAGTGGGGAGAATGAAACAGCTTGCCCTGTCTCCCACCAACCCTCTCCAGCCCCTGTGGGTCTCTTCCTCTGAGTCCTTTTCTCTGACAATCTTTTTCATCCATTCATTCCCTGAACTGGTCAGTCTGCCTTTCTGCCAACAAACAGATGCCTCTTTTCGAAAACACTAGATTGACCTCAACAGCTAGGATTCGAGTAGCAGTTGTTAGGAAAGGAGGTCACCTACACCCTGGAGGGTGTGACAGCCCCAAATAAGCAAGAACTGGGCCACACTGAAGTTCTGGGGTTTTCAACATTTGGGGGTTTTGGTTTTTGGTCTTCAAAGTAAAGCATGTTCTCTGAAGAACACTGGAGAGTACAGAGAAGTAATGAAGAAATGGAGGAAATAACCTTGTATCCAGCCATCCAAGGGCAGCCTCTGCTACTATTTTGGAATGTTTTCTCCTAGTGATTTTCTCCTATGTTTTTTATTTCTAACATACTTGGGGGAGCCCAGGGAAGTTCGTGTTCAGTACAGGCTTCTTTGTCCCCAGCACAGGCCTTCTGTGGATCGGTTACAGGGACGGGTTGTGCTTATTTGAAAAGATCTGCAGGCCTTGTATGCCTCGTCGCCGCTTTCGACGGAACCTCCATTTGAGGAGCAGAACAGGGGAGAGGGCCTTCCTCGTGGGGCCCCCCACCCCGAGCACATTCACACCTTCGCCACACGCAGGCTTGTGGTCTGCCTCACACGTGCAGAGCAAAGAGGCAAAGACCCGGAAACGGTGGGCGTCCAGGCCCCACCCGACACCCTACTGTGGGCGAGCAAGAGAGCAAGGAGCCGCACTGCGTGCGCGGGAGCCCGGACGCTCCTCCCCGGGAGCGGGAGCACCCCCTTGCCGTTCCGTCGTCTTAAGAACGGGAATGCCAGCCGTGTTCGTCTGTGTGTGTGTTCCGTTTCAGCACGTGAGAAACATGTGTTCCTACCTGCCTGTCTCCAGATCTTCCCTGGCCTGCTCCCATTCAGGGTGCAGCTCAGCTGTCATGTAGAATCACGCCCACCACCCCGAGCCTTCCTCCGGCCCACCGCCTCGCTCTGCAGCTCCTCACCCTCTCTGCTGCCTCCCTGGCGAGAGCCACTGGCTAACGTGATCGTGTTCACACACTTGCTTGCTTGTTTGCGGCCCGTCTCCCCCTCTGGAGTGCACACTCCACGGAAGCAGGGAGCTTCCTGTGTGTGCCCGCTGCTCAGCGCAGTCTGCGGGCGCACGGTGGAGCTGATGACAAGGGCTGGCTGAGCGCCCGACCCCTGCGCCCCGAGCCCCCCAGGGCCGAGCGCACCATTGTCCTCCGGGCCTGTCTGCGACCATCTCTGCCTCTCCGCTCTCCCTCACGCGGCCCCAGCCTTCAGCTCCTGAGACAGCTGCGGGCTCCCCGGCTACCTGCTGCAGTCTGCCCTACCTGCTGCCCAGGGTCCCTCCTGCACCGCAGCCTGCTGCTCCCCCGTGTATAGCCCACCTTCATTCCCCCCTAAACCCACGGGCTGATTTCCAGTGTGACGGAAGAAAAGGGGTACCCTGGGGTAACCTTGGAATTGGGGGTGAGAGCTCAGACTGAAAGCAAAGCAGCGGTTTTCCCACCAGCTTTGCTCTGTTCCGTACTCAAAATATTTCATTTTTTCCATCAAGTGCTATGTAGGGAGGGCCCGAGATTCTGTGTTCATTGAGGAGGTGAGGGTGTGGCTTTTAAAAGTTGAGAGAGGGGTGAGCTGCTTTTTCTCCTAGACAGGTCACGGGTTCCACTCCTCTGTGTCTCCCCATGTGGACGCGCCTTCCCGGCCTCCCAGTCCTCTCCATGGGCCAGGTCAAAGGCCGCTCCTGTGACGCCTGCCCACCTTTCTCCTCTTCCCCACAGAGCGAACTGCCCACCCCTGAAGCCCCATAGGGCATCCACAGCTCTGATGGGTCATTACTTTGAGCTGGTTCAGATTCCATCAGACTGTGGGGTGCATGAGGGCAAGGCACTCAGAACCCTAGTCAGCGCAGGCTGTCATAGCAGAGTGCTGCACTAATGGCTTAAACAACAGACGTGTCTTTTCTGGGTCCCTCGGGCGCTCCCGGGGGTGGCTCAGAGCCTGTGCTCTCTTCCAGCGCAGGGGCCACTGGCTCAGTCCTCGGTTGGGGAACTGAGAGCCCACCTGCCATGTGGTATGGCCAAAAAAACCCGGATGTCTGTTTTCTAGTAGTTCTGAAGCTGGAAATCTGAGACCAGGGTGCCAGCAGGTCTGGGGTTGGGTGGGGGCTCTCCTCCTGGCTTGTAGAGGCCGCTGTCTGCTGTGTCCTACAGGCTGGAGAGAAGGGGAAAGCTCTCTTCTTGTGAAGACACGAATCCCATCAGACCAGGGGCCCACCATCTTGATTATTTCCCCACAGCACTTCTCCAACTTTTGAATCTGGGGGTGAGGGAGGGCACAAACACTCAGTTTGTAAAACTCAGTTCAGTTCAGTTCAGTCGCTCAGTCGTGTCCGACTCTTTGCGACCCCATGAATCACAGCACGCCGGGCCTCTCTATCCATCACCAACTCCCGGAGTTCACTCAAACTCATGTCCATCGAGTCTGTGATGCCATCCAGCCATCTCATTCTCTGTCGTCCCTGTCTCCTCCCACCCCCAATCCCTCCTAGCATCAGACTCTTTTTCAGTGAGTCAACTCGTTGCATGAGGTGGCCAAAGTATTGGAGTTTCAGCTTCAGCATCAGTCCTTCCAATGAACACCCAGGACTGGTCTCCTTTAGGATGGACTGGTTGGATCTCCTTGCAGTCCAAGGGACTCGCAAGAGTCTCCTGCAGCACCACAGTTCAAAAGCATCAATTCTTCGGCAATCAGCTTTCTTTATACTCCAACTCTCACATCCATACATGACTCCTGGAAAAACCATAGCCTTGACTAGACGGACCTTTGTTGACAGAGTAATATCTCTGCTTTTTAATATGCTGTCTGGGTTGGTCATAACTTTCCTTCCAAGAAGCAAACGTCTTTTAATTTCATGGCTGCAATCAGCATCTGCAGTGATTTTGGAGCCCAGAAAAATAAAGTCAGCCACTATTTCCACTGTTTCCCCATCTATTCCCATGAAGTGATGGTACCAGATGCCATGATCTTAATTTTCTGAATGTTGAGCTTTAAGCCAACTTTTTCACTCTCCTCTTTCATTTTCATCAAGAGGCTCTTTAGTTCTTCACTTTCTGCCATAAGGGTGATGTCATCTGCATACCTGAGGTTATTGATATTTCTCCCGGCAATCTTGATTCCAGCTTGTGCTTCCTCCAGCCCAGCATTTCTCATGATGTACTCTGCATATAAGGTAAATAAGCAGGGTGACAATATACAACCTTGACATACTCCTTTTCCTATTTGGAACCAGTCTGTTGTTCCATGTCCAGTTCTAACTGTTGCTTCCTGACCTTCATATAGGTTTCTCAAGAGGCAGGCCAGGTGGTCTGGTATACCCATCTCTTTCAGAATTTTCAACAGTTTTTTGTGATCCACACAAAAGCTTTGGCATAGTCAATAAAGCAGAAATATATGTTTTTCTGGAACTCTCTTGCTTTTCCCATGATCCAGTGGATGTTGGCAATTTGATCTCTGGTGCCTCTGCCTTTTCTAAAACCAGCTTGAACATCTGGAAGTTCATGGTTCACGTAATGCTGAAGCCTGGCTTGGAGAATTTTGAGCATGACTTTACTCGCGTGTGAGATGAGTGCAATTGTGCGGTAGTTTGAGCATTCTTTGGCATTCCCTTTCTTTGGGGTTGGAATGAAGACTGACCTTTTCCAGTCCTGTGGCCACTGCTGAGTTTCCCAAATTTGATGGCATATTGAGTGCAGCACTTTCACAGCATTATCTTTCAGGATTTGAAATAGCTCAACTGGAATTCCATCACCTCCAGTAGCTTTGTTTGTAATGATGCTTTCTAAGGCCCGCTTGACTTCACATTCCAGGATGTCTGGCTCTAGGGTGAGTGATCGCACCATCATGATTATCTGGGTCAAAAAGGCAAAATGATAGGATACTGAAAGAGGAGCTCCCCAGGTCGGTAGGTGCCCAGTATGCTACAGGAGATCACTGGAGAAATAACTCCAGAAGGAATGAAGGGATGGAGCCAAAGCAAAAACAATACCCAGCTGTGGATGTGACTGGTGATGGAAGCAAGGTCCAATGCTGTAAAGAGCAATATTGCATAGGAACTTGGAATGTTAGGTCCATGAATCAAGGCAAATTGGAAGTGGTCAAACAGGAGATGGCAAGAGTGAATGTTGACATTCTCGGAATCAGCAAACTAAAATGGACTGGAATGGGTGAATTTAACTCAGATGACCATTATATCTACTACTGTGGGCAGGAATCCCTTAGAAGAAATGGAGTAGCCATCATGGTCAACAAAAGAGTCCAAAATGCAGTACTTGGATGCAGTCTTAAAAACGACAGAATGATTTCTGTTCGTTTCCAAGGCAAACAATTCAATATCACGGTGATCCAAGCCTATGGCCCAACCAGTAACGCTGAAGAAGCTGAAGTTGAACGGTTCTATGAAGACCTACAAGACCTTTTAGAACTAACACCCCCAAAAGATGTCCTTTTCATTATAGGACTGGAATGTAAAACTCAGTAAACGTTTTTAAGCATCTACTTGGCTGCGCTGGGTGTCAGCTGCGCGCGGGGTCTTCCACGCACCATGTGGACCGTTCCCAGCACCGTGCGGACGCCCCAGTGGTGCGGTGCAGGCTCAGGGGTCAGTTCTCCGTGGCCGGTGAGAGCTTAGTTCCCCAACCAGGGACTGAACCCATGTCCCCTGCATTGCAAAGTGGGTTTTTAACCACTGGGTCACCAGGGAAGTCCCCCTCAGTAAACACTTTTTAAACAAGTCATAAACCTAGGTTTCCTTCAATTCCCCATGACCGGGGGCAGGATTGGTCCCAGGGTCCAATGCAGGGCTATACCAAGAGGGGGCTGCAGTTCCTGGGGGCCACCTTTGAAAGTCAGAGGCTCTGAGGGGCTCCAGCAATTTGACAGTGTTAATGCAAGCCAGTCTTACTTGAGTCCTTTTCATGGGTCAAGAAGGTTATGCTCCAAAGAAGTTCAAGGGACTTGGTTGGTGTCTTACTCATCTGATCTGTGCCTAGAACATTGCTTACAAAATCATCTTCATCCATTCAGAAAGCGTTTATTGATCTGCACTGGCATGTAGATGCCCCCTGCCCAGTGTGGGGGGACCTGTACCCACAGTCACAGCGGGGCAAAGAGGCCTGCACCTCCTGCCAGCTCTGGCGGAGCCTCTGACCCAGCCCAGTGGTCCGAGAGGGCGACCTGGGTAGAGGGGACCTCTGAGTGGCTTCCAAGGACAAGGAGGAGTTGAGTAAACGAGGGGCCTGGGAGGAGACGGCGAGCGGGAAGCCAGGGAGCCCAGGCCCCGCCGGAGCTGCTAGTAATGACCTGAGAGCTGCACGTGTGTGCCGAGTGCTGCTCCCAGCTCCAGGCTTCCAGCAGAGTGGAAAACAGGACCCTGCCCACGAGGAATTCACAGTAAAAGATCTGCGAAAAGTGCAGAAACACAATCTGCGCGTTGTGTTCCGACTGACTTGGGTGGGGTTCGGTTCAGTTCAGTGGCTCGGTCGTGTCTGACTCTTTACGACCCCGTGGGGTGGGCAGGCACTTCATAAAATGACAATCTGGTCTCCTTCTGAGCCCCAGCCCACTGCTTTTAGGGTGCATTTCTTCCCTTTGGGGGCATCTCCTTCCACAACAAGCCCACAACCCCAGCGCCTTGCGGGTCCCTGGGAGCCACGGTGACTCTGCGGCTCTGGGGAGCAGGAGCCCCGGGGGCTTGTGTCCCTGCTGTGACCAGTGGGCAGCACCTTGGTGCTCGTGGGCGCTTGGGGTAGGGCCCCTCCGAGGCAGGCCGCGCCTCCAGCGCGCAAGGGAGGGCCGCCAGGGATGAGGGCAGGCCTGCTCAGCAGGGTCACACCCAGCGGGGACTCTGTGGTCACAGTGGACCTCAGCCCCCAGAGCTCAGCCCCGTGAATACAGACGCACGCATGTGGGTGCACACCCAGGCACACCCAGGCGGGGGGCTCCTCATCCAAGGACACATGCACTCTGGGACCCCCGCCCTCCGAACCCCTCGTCTCCAGGGCCGCACCCCCAGGTGAATGACACCCCATGGTGGGAACTGAGGGGGACGACAAGTGTAAGCCGGGGACTCTGCTCGCCCTGCTCACGCCCACCGATCGGTGATGCCGGAAGTCCCTGTGGGAGTGCAGGGGGGCTGTGAGATGGGGTCCCCAGGGGCTCTTCATCCTTCCCCACTGCGGACCACACTCACTCAGCTTGGAGAGGGAAGCCCTAAGTCCAGCGCCTTCTGAAATCGCTTGTGGGGGTAGGGGACCTCGCAGATTGGGAGCTAGCCTGGTTCTGCCC
The DNA here is from genome assembly GCF_049115385.1 of Moschus berezovskii. Classification (NCBI taxonomy): domain Eukaryota; kingdom Metazoa; phylum Chordata; class Mammalia; order Artiodactyla; family Moschidae; genus Moschus; species Moschus berezovskii. The sequence continues at coordinate 766,051 of NC_142468.1, read as the reverse complement.
AAGCCGTGTGTCCTGGGAAAGACCACTCACTCCCTCTGGACCCCAGTTCCCATGACAGCAGACGTTGAGGGGCAGGAGCCGGAGGGAGACCACACTGTCCTCCCCAAGCCTCGGCCCTCCGCTTCAGATGCTGCGTGAGCCACCACCTGCCTTGCCTTTCTGAAACCTTGCCTCCCAGTTCCTTGGACCATCAGCTCTGACTTCTCGTCTGAGCCGAGGGTGACAAGGAGGTCCTGAAGGTCGGGTGGCGGCTCCTGCCTGGTCTCTGGGGGGAGGTCTGTCCTAATTAGGAGACAAGGAGCCACTGGCAAGGCTGTTGACTGCAGAGAGTCCACGGGTGCTGGGGTGCATGACTCAGCCCTGAGACTACATCTGCTGTCGCTGGGGAATTGCTCAGGTCAGTCCTCGAGGACAGTGGGCATGAGGGAGATCCTGGGAGGTGCCCGTGCCCTCCTTATGGAGCCAGGCTGTCCTCACTAGAATCCCAGGAAGTGTATGTGCTGGGGGTGTGCACACATCCTCCAGGGTCAGGGAGGGTGAGCTGTCAGGGACTGGTCCAGGTGAGCCCCGGCGGCTGCACCCTCTGGTGTAATTCCACCAATGACTCTGGCTTCTCTAAGCAACCCCGCATCTTAGTCCTCTACCCTTTGCCCTCAGTGAGCCTGGGAGGAAGGTAGGGACAGTGTGGACTTCACCACACGAGGGGCTTTTGCTTTAAGGAGTATTGAGCGTGGGAAGACATCTGTTAAACCGGCTTGGTAAATTTCCAGTCCACGTGTCCATTTCCAGAGGGCAGAGGCCTTTTCCTGAACCTGGAAATCGTGCAAAAAGTTCTGGCAGCTTGGCAAAGGTCCACAGCCTGCCTGGACAACTCAGATTTGCGTGTCCAGGGCAGAAGATAAAGACACCCAGCTTCTGTCGTGAGAGACCACTCTCAGTTTAGACCTCTGTTCCGTCCTTGGTGGGGTCCATGTAGTGACTGCACTGCGGAATAAATGCCCTCGGGTCCCCAGGCTCCAGGCGCTCTGGCCTCAGCCAGGCTGAGTTTCCTTGGACACAACTTTCATTCAACCCTCTTCTGCTCTGAAGCCTGAGTGGCTTTGGCCCCATCAGGCACCCTTGCAACTCCAGTGCCCTGTCCTCTGACCGACTGCCATGTCTCCCAAGTAGAGGGCTCCCCTCGTGGCTCAGCGTGTAGAGAAGCCGCCTGCAGTGCAGGAGGCCTCCACCGGCCGCCAGGCAGGTTGATCGCCGTCACCCTGCTCTCCTCATTCATCCCTGCCTCTACCTGCCTGGAGTCCCTGCCTGGAGCCCCTGCCTGGAGTCCCCTTCCTGGAGTCCCTGCCTGGAGTCCCCTTCCTGGAGTCCCTGCCTGGAGTCCCTGCCTGGAGTCCCTGCCTGGAGTCCCCTGCCTGGAGTCCCTGCCTGGAGTCCCTGCCTGGAGCCCCTGCCTGGAGTCCCTGCCTGGAGCCCCTGCCTGGAGTCCCTGCCTGGAGTCCCCTGCCTGGAGTCCCCTGCCTGGAGTCCCTGCCTGGAGCCCCTCCCCTTTCTAACTTGCTGTCCTTCAAGACAGACTCTTCCTTGAAGCTTTCCTGAGGACTTCTATCCACATTGATTTCATTTATTATCCATATGACTAATTTAATGATCAATTTCATGTGGACACATTTTTTAAAATAATTTTATTTAATTATTTATCCAGTTTTGGCTGCAATGGGGTCTTGTTGCTGCCCGAGGGCTTTCTCTGGCTGTGGCCAGTGGGAGCTACTCCAGCTGCAGTGTGGGGCTCTTCTCACTGCGGTGGCTCCTCTTGCTGCATGCAGCACCCAGGCTCAGGGGTTCTGGCACACGTGCTTAGTTGCTCCATTGCATGTGGGATCTTCCAGGACCAGGGATCGAACAAATGTCCCCTACATTGCAGAGCAGGCTCAACCACTGGACCACCAGGGAAGCCCTGATGTGGACACACTCTTTACGATTACACTGGTCCACAGGTCTAATCTTCCCAGATCCAGTAGTTTCTCAGCTACAGAAACTGCCTTCTGTGCGTTCATATCCCTACTCCCCACTATCCTAAGTGGTGCTTAAGGTAGTACCAAACTCGCTGTATGAATCCAGTGAACTCTTGTTAACGGTTCGATTTCCACACTGAGATGAGACGCTTTGGCTTCTGTTAGTTGTGCTGTCCGTTGGTGGTTTCTAACCTTCTGCTCTCTGAGCACTGCCACATGCAGTGAGTGGTGGGCTGAGTGTCGCTGGGTCACGAAGACACAGGATGAGGAAAGGCTTTTGCACGACCTACCTTTTGTTCTGCCTCCTGATGAAAGTGAAAGAGGAGAGTGAAAAAGTTGGCTTAAAACTCAACATTCAGAAAACTAAAATGATGGCCTCCAGTCCCATCACTTCATGGCAAATAGATGAGGAAGCAGTGGAAACAGTGACAGACTTTATTTTCTGGGCTCCAGAATCACTGCAGACGGTGACTGCAGCCATGGAATTAAAAGACACTTGCTCCTTGGAAGGAAAGTTATGAACAACCTAGACACCATATTAAAAAGCAGAGACATTACTTTCCCAACAAAGGTCCGTCTAGTCAAAGCTATGGTTTTTCCAGTGGTCATGTATGGATGTGAGAGTTGGACCATAAAGAAACCTGATCGCCGAAGAATTGATGCTTTTGAACTGTGGCGCTGGAGAAGACTCTTGAGAATCCCTTGGACTGCAAGGAGATCCAACCAGTCCATCCTAAAGGAAATCAGTCCTGAATATTCATTGGGAAAACTGATGCTGAAGCTGAAACTCCAATCCTTTGGCCACCTGATGCGAAGAGCTGACTCATTTGAAAAGACTCTGATGCTGGGAGGGATTGAAGGCAGGAGGAGAAGGGGACGACAGAGGATGAGATGGTTGGATGGCATCACCAACTCAATGGACATGAGTTTGAGTAAACTCTGGGAGCTGGTGATGGGCAGGGAGGTCTGGCGTGCTGTGGTCCATGGGTTGCAAAGAGTCAGACACGACTGTGGACTGAACTGAACCTTTTGTTCATTCCAACAACTATACACATTTGAGAAACAGCCACACCTACATGTTCGGGGGAGTGAGTGGCCACAGAGTGCTGGAGAATGCTTGCAGCAGATACAGCTCAGGAACTCCTGGCTGTAACTCTATAGCAGAGACCCCATGGCTTCATGGCACCCAGTGTGGGAACCACTGGGGTATGCGTTCAACACAGTCCTTGCAAGTACCTAACCCAGGCATCTTCTCTGGGCTGCTGTGAAGCCCTGATTGCATTTAAGGTATTTTATAAAACAAATGGACGGATGCAACAAAAAAGAGGTTAGAGGAATTCATACGGTCATGATAATAATATTAATAACATGCTGCTGCTGCTGCTAAGTCACTTCAGTCGTGTCCGACTCTGTGTGACCCCATAGACGGCAGCCCACCAGGCTCCCCCGTCCCTGGGATTCTCCAGGCAAGAGCACTGGAGTGGGTTGCCATTTCCTTCTCCAATGTGTGAAAGTGAAAAGTGAAAGTGAAGTCGCTCAGTCGTGTCCGACTCATAGCGACCCCATGGACTGCAGCCTACCAGGCTCCTCCGTCCATGGGATTTTCTAGGCAAGAGTACTGGAGTGGGTTGCCATTGCCTTCTCCGTAATAACATGCTATTGAGCGCTAATTGCTGGGTGCCTTTGGTTACTTTATCTACTGTGCATGATTTAACCCTCACAGAATGCTGTGAACCGGCATTAGTTCCACAAGGAGACTGTGAATGGGGTTGTTTGGAAATACGGAAAGAGGCCACGCTTTGCATTTGGGTAGATGAAATTTAAAGCAGCAACTGCCTGTAAACAGAATGTGCTCTCTCTGTGCAATGGAATATTACTCAGCCATAAGAAGGAAGGCAGGCCATGCTACAACAGGAGGAACCTTGCAGCAGGACGCTAAGTGAAGGAAGCCAGACACGAAAGGCCGTAGCGTGTGTGTTCATTTACGTGAAAGAGCCAGGAGGCACATCTGTAGAGACAGAAAGCAGAGTAGTGTTTGCCAGGTGCTGTGAGGAGCGGAATGGAGGTGCTTTTTTTGTTGCCATTGAAGTATAGCTGATTCACAGTGCTGTGTCAGTTTCCAGGGTACGGCGAAGTGATCTGGTTATACATACATATCTATTCTTTCTCTTCCCAGGACAGGTTATTACACGACGTTGAGCAGAGTTCCCTTCACTGTACGTTAGGTCCTTGCCGTTGACTTATTTTATATTTAGTGGCGTGTATGTCTTGCCTGGAGAATCCCAGGGATGGGGAAGCCTGGTAGGCTGCCGTCTATGGGGTCGTGCAGAGTCGGACACGACTGAGGTGACTTAGCAGCAGCAGCAGCAGCTGCAGGTGTGTGTGTGGAGTGCTCCGTAGTCACTGCACAGCTTTCATCTGGAGAGACGATGAGCTCTGGGACGAGTGCTGGTGGTTGTACAACACTGTGCACACACTGACAGCCACTGAAATTGGAAACTTTAAGAGTGGCAAATTTTATGTTATGAATATTGTGTTGTTGTTTAGTCACTGAGTCATTTCTGACTCTTTGCAACCCTCGGGACTGTAGCCAGACTCCTCTGTCCATGGGATTTCCCAGGCAAGAATACTGGAGTGGGTTGCCGTTTCCTTCTCCAGGGAAATCTTCCCAACCCAGGGATTGAACCCACGTCTCCTGCACGGGCAGGTGGATTTCTTTACTGCTGAGCTACCTTTACTACAATTAAAAAAAAAATAGCAACAACAGCCCATGACCAGGATCCCAGAGACGGGGGCGACCATTTGCAAAGAGCCGTTTGGAAGCTTACAGACACAGCTGAGAGTGCTTTGGAATTTCTTCAGGCTGGTAGTGAGAGCTCAAGCCGTGATCTCAGGAGACTGGGCTGTCATCTGGGCATGATATAAAGGATGCGTAATTTTGTACAAGCACCCACCACAACTTGTAGTGAATGAAATCCATTCACTCTGAGCCTGGTCACTGGTCACCTCTCATCTCACAAAACTCAAGACACCTTCCCCTCCCCTCCCCCTCCCCTCCCCTCCCCTCTCCCCTCCCCCATCCGCCCCTCCCCCTCCCCTCTCCCCTCCCCCTCCCCCATCCCCACCACCTACTCCCCTCCCTGATGGCTCCACGAGATCCCCTCCAATCCTTTGGCCTTGGCCCTGACAGCACCTAGTTCATACGCTCACTCTTCCTGGCAGCCAAGAGCAGATGGCATTCCTTGCCTGCCTTCCTAAGCAATCCATCCACCGCTGCTGGAGGAGCCTCCAAGACGCCCGGGTGGGAAATACTGTTTCCTGCAGGGAGAGGAGGAGGTGAGGCTGCTTCTCGGGCCGTGGGCTGAGCTCCCCAGAGCACACCTAACCTCCCCTCCCCGGGACAAGGCAAGAGTGGGCTCGCGGCTCCTCTATCCGCAGGAAGGAAACTCCACGCTGTTTCTTTCTCCAGGGAGTACCTTTTTTTTTTCCTAATGAAATCAAGCCTCTCATCAAAAATACACGTGATTCAATCAATTTCTTTTGTGGATTTCAAAAGAGAGGCTTTATTCAGTTCAGAAATATGGCAACAGCTGGAGAACAAAGGCAAAGAACGAAGCCTGGCAGTTATTCGTAGAGCGGGAAGGGCGGGCGTGGAGACAGCAGAAAATGAGGGCTGAAGGGACGGGGCGTGGCGGGGGAGCACACGCGCCCCGGTATTTCCTTACATGCTGGGCCCTTTCCTTTCTGGATCTCATCAGTGGGACAACCCCACTGATTCACACTGCCCTCCCCAGCTTCTCATCTGGGCCCATGTTTCCCCCAAACATACCCTCTTCTCTTTTGTTTCTTAATATTTACCTATTCGTTTTTTATTTGTCTGCACTAGGTCTTCAGTGTGTCGTGCAGGATCCAGTTCCCTGACCAGGGATTGAACCCGGGCCCCCTGAGTTGGGAGTACAGACTCTTAGCTACTGGACCACCAGGCAAGTCCCACACCCTCTTATCTTCATAACCTAGAACTGTCACTGCCTCCGCAACCCAAACCTCAGGTCCCAATGACCCATGGATGCGGATCCGGCTCTGCCTCCCAAACTAAAATCTTGCTGGCCTGAGACCCTGACCTGAGCCACTGTACCCACAGGCACGGCTGTCCTTCTGCTCCACTCAGGCCCTCCCCACGAGAGCCTCACCTGTACCATCCGGAGGTAATGTCTTAACTCAGAGAGATGATGGGAATTGCAGATGCTTGATACGCTGGTGCATGCTAAGTTGCCTCAGTCGTGTCCAACTCTTTGCGACCCCATGGACTGTAGCTGCCAGGCTCCTCTGTCCATGGGATTCTCCAGGCAAGAACACTGCAGTGGGTTGCCTTTTCCTCCTCCAGGGGATCTTTCTAATCCAGGGATCGAACCCACGTCTCTTGTGTCTCCTCCATTTGCAGGTGGGTTCTTTACCACTAGTGCTGCCCAGAAGGCTGTGTACTTTCTACACACCTAGAAATGCAATCCATTACAGCTTGATGATAGGCGTGTGGTGAGCACATTGTGAGACAGTGAGGTCTTCACCTTGCCTTCTAGGGAAACTGCACAAGGAGCCCGCTGAAGCAGTGGAACAACGCACTGCTGAAAACTGGAGTGAGCCCCGCACTCCATTCCTCCCAGGACCGCCAGTCAGCGGCCAGGCTGTGTGCCATCAGGGCTCTGGGCTTTCTCAGAAGTACCTGGGGACTGAGCACAGCTCTCCTGAGAATCCCGTCTGCCCTCGGAAAGCTCTGGGTCTCCACCCTGAGGGCTCTGCTGGGGTAGGCACTCCCTCTGGCTCATGTCTCTGAATTCTTCAGCCACCAGGATCACAGCTTACGACTTCAGCCTGGGGCTGGCTCTGATGACAGCTCCGCTTACTGGGTGGACTTTCCCTCCTTGCGCCTCCTGGGAAAACAGCTGGCCCACTGGGAAGGGAAGGGTTAGCAATGGTCAAGGGACTGTTTTACTGAACTCATCCTCTGAAAATCGGATACATTTCTGGACTGACACAGAGCCTGCTACCCATGAAACACTCCAAGATTAACTCATACAATTTCTGGTTTCATGTGTTAACCTAAAAAAGAAACAGCCTTACACCTGTAGATGTTTTCATCATAAAACGGTTAGGAAGTGATGAATTTTGACTGTGTACCACCTTTGTTCTTGACGTAATTTGCTTAATTGTAAGTATATGTAATTTTATTTTTTTAAGATTATAACTGTACAATATTTAGACGTATAGAACAAAATACAATTACTGGAGGACAATTGCTCTACCAAAGCGTGCCAGCCTCCGCCGCACATCAACACTGATCAGCACAGGTGGACATCGTCCCCACTCCCGAATCCCCTCCCAGCGTTCACTGCAGCACTCTACACTAGCTCGGACATGGAAGCAACCTAGACATCCACCAACAGATGAATGGATACAGAAACAGTGGTACATATATATAATTTGATTTTAATAATGACGGTGTTTAACCACTGGCACACAAGATCCCTGAAAACTGATCAATCAGCTCTGTAAGCTTGACCGAGCCAACTCCAGCCTGTCTTACCCTGACTGTGCCAGGCCTCTTGCTGAAAAGACATAATTACTTAGAAGGCAGCTTGGCTATTCTGCAGGGCAGGGAGCACACTCAGTTTGTGGTCATTGAATGGCCCATGTGGCCCGGTGGCCCCGGCCACTAGGTGTGCTCAGTAAGAGCTTGTTGATGGATGGCAGAGAGCCATCTCTGTAACCACAGCAGCAATTCAAGAACGCTTGGCAAATAACAGGTTTCTGAAAATACTGGTTGTTTGGGATCAGAGAAAATGGAATAAGACAGGATTTAACGCAAACAGGTTTTTGGCTCATTTATCTTTATAAGTTTATTAAAAGTAAAAGTCATCTGTTCTGTCGTGGGCCCAAAACAAGTGCCTTCTGCATGTGGGGTGTAATGTGAGAGGAGAAAGAAAGAAAACAGGGAGTAGGGGGCTTCCCTGGTGGTCCAGCGGCTAAGAACCCACCTTCCAATGCAGGGGACGCAGGCGGATCCCTGGTTGTGGAACTAAGAGCCCATGTGATGCAGAGAACCACATCTAGAGAGCCCGCACATAGCACAAAGTTGAGTGCAGCCCCAGACACGGAGTTACGGCAAAGGACCTGCTCTACCTTCTGACCCACGGAAGAGAAAAAATGAACTGAGGGAGGCGATGGGGTGTGGCCTCAGCGCTTCCAAATTTAATTGAACACACATCCTTCCCTGAGAAGCGTGACTCTCCCTTCTTCCTTAGAGATTCTGATCTGTCCCCCACGGCTGGTGTAACCGTTGCCTTAGGATGAGAATCATCCAGACACAGAAGCTCTGGGTCATCCCCCACCCCGAGGGACTTGCAGTTTTGTTTAAAAGCGCGGCGTTTGGGCTGTGTGAGCTGGGGTCTTACAGCCGCCTTCTGCCCTCGTCTCCCGGGGGCTCAGGCCGCGGGGACGAGCCCAGGGCGCCACATAGCCCACCGGCTTCGTCCCCACCCGCCGACTTGCACTCCTCTCTGGAGGGGCTCGGGTTCCTCAGCTTCACCTGGAAAGGAGATGGTCTGGAAGTCTCTTCTCAGCTCTAGCATTCTATCAACCTGAGTTCATTCCCCACCCTGACCTAGATTTTAAAGATAATGTACTTAAAATATTACAGAATGTGAAAGTGATCAGTTATCTCTTCCACTTGGAAATGTCATCCCTGGGAGTCACTAGTGGGTGTTTGGGGTTATTTTGGTGCCTGGATGTTCAGAAGAGGAGGAGAGGGTGGCGAGATTACCGAGTCAGTCACCTTCTCAGACTCCTGAGGCCCAGTTTCTGCTTGTCTTGGGTGTCTGATGTGTTGTGGAGGTGTGTCAGAAGGCTGATAAAAAAAGTGCTGCTGCTTGCCTTTCCCGAGGGCCGACTTGGAGCCTTGGACTTGATGTGATTTCTCTCCGGTTTTCAAAACAAGCTCTCAGTGTGTGCAGCACGGTTCCCATTTTATACGTGAGCAGTGACGTACACTGCCCAGGCTTCCACAGCTGGATGGGGCCAGGATTTAACGCAAAGATTCAACACCAATGCCTGTCCTTCCACTACTGTGTGTGTGTATGTGTGCTCAGTCGTGTCCGGCTCTTTGACAGTAGGCTCCTCTGTCCTTGGGATTCTCCAGGCAAGAACACTGGAGTGCGCTGCCGTTTCCTTCTCCAGGGGAATCTTCCCAACCAGGGTTTGAACCCACATCTCTTCAGTCTCCTGTACTGGCAGGTGGCTTCTCGACTGCTGAGCACCTGGGAAGCCCAGTGGGTACAAAGTGTGGTGCTGGCGCCAGTAGCGCCGCATCCACTGGGGCTCAGAAATGAAGCTCCCTGGGCCCAGGGAATCGGGGCCTCTGGAGGTGGGCCCAGTAGTCTGTGGGCTTTAAAATTTCTGTTTAACTGTTTGGCTGCCCCAGTCTTACTTGTGGGACAGAGGATCTTCGATGGCAGGGAACTGGTTCCCTGACCAGGGATCGAACCCAGGGCCCCTGTACCAGGAACGTGGAGTCCTAAACCACTGGACCACCAGGGAAGTCCCCAGATGTCTAATTTAAGGCCCTCGCAGAGATTCCAAGGCACACTCACATTTGAGAACCTCGTTAGATGTTAAGCTGCCTCTTGGCAGTAGCTTGGTCAGCTGTCACCCTGGGATCCCCCGAAAGTCAATGTTTCTGATGTTCATATCACATGTCACAATGATACAACATTTCCACCAGGATGTTGAAAACCACCCACCCTCCCGCAAGGCAGTAACATCCTAAGACCTTAGGGAGGTTCCAAATGCCATGCGAATCGTAAAGTTGGCTCACTGAAGCATTCTTCAGTCAAGTCAAAATAAACCACTTCTCTGCAGCTGGGCAGAGAAGCCACTGCGCGCCTGAGCTCTTGGTCTGAGGGTGCACAGACGCCCCCAGCCTCCCCTGCAGTGGAGGAAGAACCACCCCGCTCCTGCGCCCGCCGCTCCATGCTGTCCCCCACAGACGACTTCTGCGGAAAATCCTGACGCCACGCAGCCTGGCTTCCTCTCATATTCCTGGCCTCAGACTGCAGATGGGCCCACACCACGCCCAGCAGGCTCCCCGCCTCCCTTGAGCTGCTTCCCCTCATCCTCTGTCCTCCCCAGCGGGTGGGGCTCCTCCTCCTGCCCCCCTAGATACACACACCTTCCTACGGCTGCTTGGGCAGCGGGCCTCTGTCTGCTCCGAATGCTGGAGTGCCTCTACCCCTTTCCAAGGCAAACCCTGCAACTTGTGATCTGGATCCTACTCCTTTTATGCTTCTCCCAGAAAATCCTATCCACTATTTCTCTGCGTCTCTCTCCTTCATCCACAAGGAGATTTTCACTCTCCTGGATCCGTGCCATTACCTATATATATATATATATACATGCATATGTATATACAGAAATATACACACACACACATAATGAGTTTAAGCTCTCTTATATGTGTGTGTATGAATGTATATTTATGCGTGCATTAATACGGGACTTCCCAGGTGGTGAGGAATCCACCTACCAGTGCAGGAGACTTAACAGATGCGAGTTTGATCCCTGGGTCAGGAAGACCCCTGGAGGAGGGCATAGCAGTGCACTCCAGGATTCCTGCCTAGGGAATTCCGTGGACAGAGGAGACTGGCGGGTCACAGAGTTGGACATGACTGAAGTGACTTAGTGTTCACGAATGCATACGTCGGTATAGACCCAGCTGTATCCCATATATACATAGATACGAGTTTGAAAGCAGCAGCGTCTCCCCGGCCCTGCGCAACACCTGCAGCCCCCACCCCACTCTGGCTCTCGCCCGCCCCCTCCCGTTCTCTCCTCTAATTACTGCAGTGCCGTCTGCCCCCAGCACTCTCAGAGCAGGAGTTCCCAAGCAGGAGCACTTTTTTCCCCCAGGAGACACATGTCAGCGTCTGGAAACACTGTTGGTTGTCACTACCCAGGGGAGGGGCCGTCTAGCAGATGGGGGCCGTGGCTGCTGCAGAACATTCTGCCGGGCCTGGGCCAGCCCCCTGCAACACACAATTGTGTAGCCACGGTGTCAGTGTGCAGCAGCTGAGAAACCTGCTTGAGGGCCTCTTGTCAAAGTCACCAGGGGCTCCCGCGATGCCATGTGTGAGAGTCTGTCTTATGGGCCGACCACACGGGGTCCTCTGGGCTCCCAGACTCCCCTTGCTCTTGCTCTGCCCCTGTGCTGTGGGCACTCACGCCCCATCCTCACTGTCTGACTCAATCCTGGCCTTTCTTCACCCAGCGGCTCAGATCATTGCCAAGCTGACTCTGGAGTCTGTCTAATGGGAGTGCCAGCTCTCAGCCTTCCAACTAGGGTTCACAAGAACAATTTCTTTTCTATTCCTTGGCAGCCTCAGTTTCTTCTTCAGTCAAATGGGGCTGATAAAAATAGCACTTTCCTGCTCGGAGTTGTAAGAGCTGAATGAGGAAATCCAGATACATGCACAACAGAGTTTGATTCGTGTTAGCCATTATTATTTTTACTTAGGACTCCAAGTCATAAAACTGGATTTTTTAAACTTTTTATCAGAGAGCTTAAACACAGATACTGAAGACTTACCAGATCAAATTGAGACCGGTGTTCAGTTCAGTCAAATTAAAGCAAAACAAACAAACAAGAAAACACAATCTGAGGATGAACTGTGTGTCAGGCACCATGCTAAGACTGGGAATTTATGGTGCAAGAAAGGATTCCTTTCTTTTAAATTTAGATATAACTGACATATAGCATTATATCAGTTTCAAGTGTATAGTGTAATGTTTCAGTACTCAAATTTCTATTTTGAAGTGTATTTTAAATTATAATTAAAAATTTTAAGTGGTTATATCAATATGTAAAGCTTTCATTCAGGCTGATAGATTTTTTTGTCCAGGCTGTGATGAAGCATCTCCTTCCATTTCTTTTAACAAAGGAAAGCTCCATTTATCTAAATAAGACTTGCAAGAAGAACTATTTTGTTTCAGTTTGTTTAACAGCTTATTGGACATATAATTCACTCATTTAATGGCTGGGTATCTTTTTAAAATAGTTACAGATAGCAACTGCTTATCTTAATGAATCTAGATTCTCTTGAGTTTGTGGAATCACAGAAAATGCAAATATAAAGTGAAATAAAGATACTGCAAGGTGCTATCTGATGCCCACAAGTCTCCATAATACCGGTTTTCAAATTTGTATGTTCAAGCAAACCAAATATTTCCTCTGACTGCCTTTCTCAGTAATTATATAAATTTGAATGTATATGATTGTTTCATCCTAAATAAAAAACTTCATTTACCTGAGGATGTACATAAGAGTTAGACTGAAGTGATTCAAATGTATCAAAGTGAGTTGAGTCTGTGCCATATACCAGGTTCTGGAACTCGGTCATGAACAGACATCAGGCCCCGCTCTTATGAAGCTTAGATTCTAGTGCAGTAACTGGAGAGAAATAAACTGAAACATCAGACGGCGATGAAAGTGAAGGCGTAGGTGGCTCAGTCGTGTCCGACTGTGCGATCCCTTGGACTGTAGCGCGCCAGGTTCCTCTGTCCATGGGATTCTCCGGGCAAGAGTACTGGAGTGGGCTGCCATTTCCTCCTTCAGGGGATCTTCCTGACCCAGGGATCACACCCAGGTCTCTCTCATTGCAGGCAGACGCTTTACCATCTGAACCACCTGCTATGAAAAAGCCGAGCGGACTGAGAGAGGAGCTGGAGGCGGGGAGCGGAGGGAGACAAGGAGCAGGCAGTGAGGCGAGCGCGGGAAGTGCGGATGAAATTTCAGATTCTTCATCTTTCTGTGAAGTTTTGGTGTTTTGCTCATCGTGGATTTTTTGCATCATTTCTTTATTTTTGGAAAAATCAGTACTTAGTTCCTGAGTCACCTGGTGCCCTTTTACATCTCGCGTGAGTCCCACCCTGGTTTCAGCCCGGCACCGGGGTCCGTGCAAACGTGGTCACGGTCACGGAGGCGGGCTCTGGATGCTGGCCGGGTCTTCAGAATTTCCTCCGCGGTGTGCGGAGCTGCCACGGCAGGGTCCGGAGCAAATAGGGGACGTGACCGGACCGCCACCTGGGGGCGGTGGGCGTGGCGGCGCGTGCAGAGCGCGGGGGCCGCGCCGGGGCGGCCGGGGAGCGCGGCGAGGCTCGGGGCCGGGGCGCAGCGCGCGGGGAGAAGCGGGCCCTCCACGCCCGCGCCGGCCTGAGCCCGCCCGGGGCCGGCGTTTCCCGCACAGCGGCAGGGTCGGGGTGCCAGCCTCGTGCCTCGCTCTGGTTTGAACGCGGGTGGTTTGTGCAAAGCAGGAAGCGCCCCCGTGACAGCGGCATTACTTGCGGCTGAGAAGCTGCTTCCGAACGCTCGCACAGCCGCTGGCCTCGCCGCAGCTCAGCCGGGCCGGCCGTCCCCGCAGCGCCGAGGTTTCCGCGGCTCCGCCCGCAGCGGAGGGGAGGCTGGCCGAGCGCGCGCCGAGACGGGGTCGCGGGAAACCCTCCCCTGCCCCGGGCCGCGGCCCTGCGCAGACATCAGCCCGAGGCGGCGGCCGCGGGACGCGGGAGCTCGGAGGAGCGGGCGCCTCCGGAGACAGAGGCAGCCGGGAGCGCGCGGCGGACACCCCTGCGGCAGGGAGTTGCTAGCTTCTGCTCGGTGCAATCGGATTTGATTCACCCTGCTGGCTCAGTCATCTGAACTTCATTTAATCACTTTCCAAAAATCAGATTGTCATTAAGCCTCGAAGAGAGCGGTCTTTTGGAATCAGAGCCTGATTTGGAGCCTGACTCTGTGACTTCCTATCTGTGTAACTTCATGCGGGTTTCTTAACCTCTCTGAGCCTCAGTGCCCCCTGGAGTTTCCATGAGGATGAAGCGCAGTTTTATACATAAAGGACCCAGCAACAGTCAAATCCCTGCTCTGGCACTTGCTGTCTGTATGGCCACAGGCAAGACACTCAGCCCACCCCTCAGAGCTTCAGTTTTCTCCTCCTCGGTAGGGGAATAATAATAATAATAGTGTCTACTCCAGGCACAGCGGTCTGCATCAAATGAGACAAACCCCTGAATTACACAAACGGTGTGCATGGCATGCAGTAGGAACTCAGTAAATGGTTACCGTAATTACAGTATGGTTGGAAATGGTGTCTATTATTAACATAACGGTTGGGATAACGTGGAATAAACACTGGAGCAAGTTTAATTCTCAGGAACTCTGAAATATTTCAGAAGTCCCTTCCCATCACCTCTGGTTCCCTCGATTCATTCATTCAACAAGTATTTCCTGAGCATCTGCTGTGCGATGTGCCAGCATCACTTTGTTAGGTACAGGGCACATGGCAGCAGGCAAAACAGGCATATTTGCTGCTCTCATGCAGCTTAATGTCTAGTGGAAGACTCAGGCGATCAAATTATTTTGTGGATTTCAGTTCAGTTCAGTCGCTCAGTCGTGTCCGACTCTCCGCGACCCCATGAATCACAACACGCCAGGCCTCCCTGTCCATCACCAACTCCCGGAGTACACTCAAACTCATGCCCACAGAGTCGGTGATGCCATCCAGCATCTCATTCTCGGTCTTCCCCTTCTCCTCCCGCCCCCAACCTTTCCCAGCATCAGAGTCTTTTCCAGTGAGTCAACTCGTCGCATGAGGTGGCCAAAGTATTGCAGTTTCAGCTTTAGCATCAGTCCCTCCAATGAACATCCAGGATTGATCTCCTTTAGAATGGACTGGTTGGATCTCCTTGCAGTATAAGGGACTCTCAAGAGTCTTCTCCAACACCACAGTTCAAATTCCCTAAAGTAACATGTGCTTTAAAGGAAAGCTTGGCAGCTTTGAGAATTTATAACAGGGGTGCTGGCTTGGTCTGGGGGGTCAGGGTGACGTCTTGAGCAAACAAAGCTTGATTTGAGGTCTGAAGATGAGGGAAAAGATGAAGGCTGTCGCTCAGTGCCTCCCGGGACCCTCGGGGGCTCTAAGGCCTGGCTGCCTTCATGCGGCTGCCACGCTCTGGGCGCTTCACCCCCAGGTGTCAGGTCAGGTTGTAATGCTCAATAATCTGCCTCCCTCCCTTCCCTTGGAGAGACGGGAGCGGACTGGAGAAGGTCAGCGGTGCAAGCACACTTTGCAGAAAGGGGAAGGTGTGTGACCCCTGAAAAGGCGGAGAACTGGATGGACACCCCATCTGAACAGGAAGCCAGGATCCAGGTCCTTCCCAGCTACTTTTATGGACCCAGCACACAAACCCCTTCATTTTTCCTGCCCTGACTTAAACTTTCTTGTGCTGGTGTGAAAACAAGCACAATGATGCTGAGGATGAAAGTGAAAGTCACTCGGTCGTGTCCGGCTCTTTGGGACCCCATGAACTATACATTCCATGGAGTTCTCCAGGCCAGAATACTGGAGTGGGTACCTATCTCTTCTCCAGGGGATCTTCCCAACCCAGGGATCAAACCCAGGTCTCTCACATTGCGTGCAGATTCTTTACTAGCTGAGCCACGAGGGAAGCCCAAGAATAGTGGAGTGGGTAGCCTATCCCTGAATCAAACTGGGGTCTCCTGCATTGCCGGCAGATTCTTTACCAGCTGAGCCACCAGGGAAGCCCCTGATGCTGAGGATGCTGGTTGCTAATTTCTCCTTCCAGGCAGGGCCTGGAGACTCCAGCTCGATGGAACTAAAGCAGAAAATGGCTTTGATCTCTCTTCAATGATTTGCAGAAATCTTGATTCCAACCAGAGGCCTAATCCCTCAGCCTTGCCCCTCTCAGAGGCAACCATTTCTGGAAGCTTCACGTCTCATTCAGGTTCAGGTGTCTCGTTAGGAAAAGCATCTTAAATTCCAATTTTGATCACCCACCGAATCCCTTCAGTTGCCTTCCCTTTTCTTAACTTTTTTTTTTTCCATTAACTTTTAAATAGCTACAATTACCTGGCATACAATAGTTACCTAGGTTTAAAAAAATTTTTTTTGAGAGGGCCTCATTTTAGCTAAGCAATTGCAAACAATAGCTGATTATACTTCTAAATTCTTCTGACACAAGCAAGTGCTTCTTTTCCAAAGCATGCTCTGAATACTGTAATATCTCTCTCAATAGCAGTTTTGCCTGGATCTCACCCACTGAAAAACCAGCTGCAAATAGCTGGCATTCCTTGCCCCTCTGGTCCTCCAGACAGTTTAACCTTCTGGGGCTCTGTGTGTCAGCCTTAAGCCTCCAGGAAAACGGAAAGGCCAGGATGTGTCTCTGGCCCTGAATCTCTGCTTCTTTATGAGCATCATTCCCTTTGGGGTGTCGGTTAGGATGTGGCCACAGATAAAGTCTCCAGTAGTTTGTGTGTGTGCCTATGGTTAAAAAAAGACATAACCTAAAATTTACCATGTTAGCCATGTTTCAGTGTAAAATGCATCGGCATTAAGCTGATCCATAGTGTTGCTCAACCTTCACCCCTTTTGCTGTTGCTCAGTCACTAAGTTGTGTCTGACTCTTTGTGACCCTATGGCCTTTAACATGCCAGGCTTCCCTGTCCTTCCCTGTCTCCCAGAATTTGTCCAGATTCATGTCCATTGAGTCAGCGATGCTATCTAACCATCTTATCCTCTATCATCCCCTCCTCCTCCAGTCTTCAATCTTTCCCAGCATCAGGGTCTTTTCCAAGGATTCAGCTCTTCGCATCAGGTGGCCAAAGTATTGAAGCTTCAGCTTCAGCATCAGTCCTTCCAATGAATGTTCAGGGTTGATTTCCTTTAGGATGGACTGGTTGGATCTCCTTTCAGTCCAAGGGACTCTCAAGAGTCTTCTCCAACACCATAGTTCAAAGCATCAGTTCTTTGGTGCTCAGCTTTCTTTGTAGTCCAGCTCTCACATCCATACATGACCACTGGGAAAACGATTATGAAACTTTGTCACTTCTTCACCACGACCCCTTTCCAGAACATTTTCATTTTTGTTAAGTTTATTTTGTCTGTGCAGGATCTTAGTTGTAGCATGTGGAATCTGGTTTCCTGACCAGGAATCGAACCCAGGCATCCTGCATTGGAAATTCAGAGTCTTAGCCACTGAACCACCAAGAAAGTCCCCACAATGTTCTCTGTTTTGTTGTGGACCATTTTTAAAGTCTGTATTGAATTTGTTTCAATATTGCTTGCTTTATTTTTGGATTTTTCACCACGAGGCATATGGGATCTTGGCTCCCCAGCCAGGGATCAAACCTGCACCATCTGCTTCGAAAGCAAAGCCTTAACCACTGGGCCATCAGGGACATCCCCCCAGACATTCTCATCATCCTGAATAGAAGCTCTGTATCCACTGAACAGTATCTCGCTGTTCTTCTCTGCCCCAGCCCTTGGTATCTGCTATTCTACTGTCTCTATGAATTCGCCAATTCTAGGTGTTTCATACGAGCAGAATTAGACAAGCGCTGTCCTTTTGCAACCAGCTTATGTCACGTGGTGCAGTGCGCTCAAGCTTCGCGCGCACTGTGGGCTGTGTCAGGGTTTCGTTTCCTCCTGTGGGGGAATGGAAATCTGCTGTACATTGACGCCCCTTGTTCGGCACCCGTTCGTCTGTTGTTGGACACACGTTGCTTCCCTTGACTTTTGTCTGATAACCTTTAACATCATAGACGGATCTCCTCTGTGACTTACAACCAATTGAACAACACCTTTGATCTCCTTTATTTCATTCTCTGGAACTAGGATATCAAACAGGGTCACCTGCATCAGGGCTGGGGTAGGTAAGCTAGGGGCTGCCGAGGGGGAGGCGTGGATAGCTTGGTTATGTATGGACCTTTGCAGAACTGGTCGGAGATCGCACCCTGGATGGAAGGGGCTGCACGACGCAAGGTTTCTGACTTTATAGTTAAAGAGACTTTTCCTTTAAACTCATTCACTTATTCATACTCATTCCAATATTATTGAACGCAGCAGTGAGCTCAGCCTTCCCTGAACTTTCAACCACTAGAAGCAAGAGACAAGTATTTAAATCACCACTGGGACTTCCCTGGTGGTCCAGTGGTTAAGACTTCAACTTCCAATGCGAGAGATGTGGGTTCGATTCCTGATCCAGGAACTAAGATCCCACACACCTCATGGCCAAAAAACCAAAACATAAAACAGAAACGGTATTGTAACAAATTCAATAGACTTTAAAAACAGTCCACTTTAAAAAAAAAAAGATATTTTAAAAACTTTTTGCTACTGACAGCACCTAAGGGTTAGGGTTTGGTGGAAAAGCATGGTGGTCTGGGGGACACAGAGGGGCCCCCACCTGTATTCGAGAGCCGCGAAAGTGTGTGGAGGAAGTCACACCTGTGCCAAGGAGAGGGCGGCAGAGGGGCCAGGCCTGCATCTGGAAGAGAAGTGCTGCAGGGGCTCAGCTGGGTGCCCGGTGGTTGGAGGTGGGGTTGCTGAGACTCCTGAAAGGCAGGAAAAGTGAAGCCACAGGTGTGGGCCAGGACCATTTGGGGAAGGACCTTGCATGGTGTTTGGGCTTCATCCTGGGGCAAAAGGCTTTGAAGTAGGAAACGGGCAGATCAGAAGAAAGAGATCCTATCCTTCCCTCACAGAAGGCCTCTGATGGAAAACCACAGGAGCCGACATCTGCAGCACACTTTCTGAGTGCAAGGTGCGGCTCTGTGCTCCAGGCTCACTCTCTCATTAGTCCTCACAGCAGCTGACCAAGATGAGTGACAGCGAGACGGAGGCCTGGAGAGAAACTCACCAGGGCCTCCAAGTGGGTGTGGCAGGATGCAGACCCAACCTCCGCCCAGGCTATTCTGCATGGTCCAGGCTATTCCACGTGGTCCAGGCTATGCGCATGATCTAGGCTATTCCACGTGGTCCAGGCTATTCCGCGTGGTCCAGGCTATTCTGCATGGTCCAGGCTATTCCATGCAGTCCAGGCTATTCCACGTGGTCCAGGCTATTCCGCATGGTCCAGGCTATTCCACGTGATCCAGGCTATTCCATGTGGTCCAGGCTATTCCGCATGGTCCAGGCTATTCTGCGTGGTCCAGGCTATTCCGCATGATCCAGGCTATTCCACGTGATCCAGGCTATTCCATGTAGTCCAGGCTATTCTGTGTGGTCCAGGCTACTCCATGAGGTCCATGGACCAGAAGCAACCGCCTCTCCTGGGAGCTTGATAGAAATACAGACCCTCAGCCCCAACCCAGACTTCTGGGTCAGAGCCTGCATTTTCACAGGGTCCCTGGGAGTTTCTCACTGACATCTCAGCAGCACGGATGGTGATTCCCCAAGCCGGCCACATGTTAGAGTCTCCTGGGTGGTTTTGAAAATCCTTGGTGCCCATCTTGCACTCCCAGATCAATTACATCAGAATCTCTGGGGCCATCAGCAGACAATTGGTTTAAGGAGATGGGGCACATATATACAATGGAATATCACTCAGCCATAAAAGGACTGAAATATTACCATTTTCAGCAATGTGGATGGACCTGGAGATTATCGTGCTAAGTGAAGTAAGTCAGACAGCGAAGTAAACACGAACATGAAGTGAGGGAGACAAACACTCGGCCATCACTTGTGTGTGGAATCCAAACAAGTATCACAAAGGAATCTACATACAAAACAGAGACAGATTCACAGACGCAGAAAACAAAATGTTGGTCAGCAAAGGGGAAAGGAGGAGACAGTACATTAGGAGTGTGGGGTTAACAGACCCGAACTCCTGTGCATAAAATAGGTGAGCAGCAGGGTTTACCATGTAGCACATGGAACTATAGTCAGTGTCTTGTAATAACTGAAATGGAAAATAATCTGAAAAATATATATGTAACTGAATCACTCTGCAGTATACGTGAAGCTAACACAATATGGTAATAACAATTATATTTCAATTAAAGAAACAAGGATTTCTGGGGCATCAGAATTTTTCAAAGCTCCCTGGAGCTCCTGTTTCCAGGGAGGGCAGGCTAACTCCCGCGGGGAAGCTGGACCTAAGCCTGCAGCACCCACCCAGCAACTACGGGCTCTGAGACTTTAAAACCCGGGGCTGGCTGCCGGCCTGGGGGGCCACCGGGGGCACCCAGCCCCGAGCAGAGGCTGCTCATCGGTGGTCTGTGCTGCGGCTGGCCTGGGCTTCCAACCCCAGCTCTGCAGAGCAGCCCGTGGCATGGGCAAGGCGAAGAAAGGGGGCCTTTGTGCCTTTTCTGAGGGAAGCATGCAGTTTGCAAGTCGGTGGAAACAAAGAGAGGAACTGTTGGTAGCCCTCATCCGGCTGCGCCAAGCAAACAGGAGGTCAGGAGGGCGCGGGACATGGCCAGACCCACTGCCCCAGGCGACGTCCACACGCCCTCCGCCGCCACCGGAGCCAAGGGTCTGCAGGGCCTGCCCCGGACAAAGCCAACCGGCAGGGCGCAGAGTTCCCTGGAAGTCCCCCGGGGGGACCCCGACCTGTTCCTTTCTGAAAAGCTGGGCTCCGCTGCTCCTGGCAGGTTGCTCCTGATGCCTGACGGACCTGGGGTGAGCCCAGCTCCCCCGGCCGCCCCCTGGTCAGGTCAGGCTGGGAGGCCCACGGTCACGTGAGGGCACGGAGTGAAACAGAAGCCTGTCAGGGGCCACGGCCGGCCTCGGGCCACAGGCTGGCTGGTGGTGAGGCGCGAAGTTAACGGTCAGAGGCCCAAGGTTGGGTCCGGGGCTGGCGGGGTGCAGCAGGCAGGGCCGGGCGGGGTGCAGCAGGCAGGGCCGGGCGGGGCCCTTAGGGAAAGCAGGCAGGCGGGCAGGAGCCGGGTGTCCCCTCTGCTCGGCTGGAGCCGGGGCCTCACCCCAGCCGTGCCCTTGATGGGGCCTCCAGGGGCGCGGGTGACCCCTGCTGGGCTTTGGCCCGAACACCAGAGACAGGGCCTATGACTGCTGAGCGCCCCCTTCTCCGCACAGTCCAGAGCGTGCTGTACCCACCTCACGTGGCGGGCAAAAACGGTCACGTGTTGGGGGCAGGTAGCAGGTGGAGATAATGTGGGCAGAAAGAAGAAGGTTGGCACTGATTGGCAGGCAGAGGAGGGAAGCTATTTTCAAGATAACCGGGTACAAGGGAAAAGGAAAGGAAGGCGCCCTCCAAGAGCAGAGAGCAAGGGAAGGCAGGCTCCCCGAGGGGGGGCGAGGGGGGCAGAAGCAAGAGGCAGGGGCCCCGGGCGGGGTTTGGCTAAAGGGCAGACTGAGGCTTGTGCAGAGTGAAACATCTCAAGCTGTCGGATGTGACTTCCCGCCACAGGGCTTGAACCCAGGACATCAGTTGCTGGCCCATGGCCTGTTTTATCTGTAAACCTGAGCATCTTTAGAAAATGGAAGAGTGTCAGGTGTGGCCCTGAGAGTTCTGAGACGCCAGCTCCGCTGCAGCAGGGCCGCTGAAGCCGGAGCCGCCTGTTCCCCGCGGGCCCGCTCACGCTGCCAGCATTTTGCCTTCCCCGCCCCAGCCCCAGCTTCTGCGCCCGCTTCGCATAGATGCTGCAGATCGCAGCTGCTCCTGCTGTTGATAATGGTGGTTCTCTTCTGTCGAGAGCCTGAGCGTGTGTACGTGTCTGTGTGTGCGTGAGTGTGTTCATGCACGCACATGCCAGACACACGGGTATGCCAACTTTCTCTTAACTTCAGCTAATCTCCCCCTCTTTCATCTGAGGATGCCAACTGCACAAGACTAAATGTACCTTTCTCCTGAACAGATTTTGCAGCCTTTCCAGGCGATCTGCCAAATTGCTAGATGGTATTTGCATTAAAAATTTTTTTCAGTGCATTTTCTTATTTTGGTTTTAAGGACTTCCCAGCCTGCCTTAAGGCGGTATTTCTTTTATGCCACAGTTTATAGCTTGCACAGTGTTTCTTGAACCCAGGTGAATTCATTTTATTCTTCCAGCAGCTGCGTGAGGTCAGGTAGCTGGGGTCTCCTTCCTGTGCTTCCTTGGAGAAATCACCTAGCCAAGAAGCTAAATGACTTCCCTTGGTCCTGCGGTGATTTTGAAGAAATTTGGGCACAGTTCTCTGGAACCCTAAGCTGAGTCCTTTGTGTGGACTCATGAAAAGCATAGCCTCTGATCTCCATCCAGAGTACGTGTGTGACTGCTGTTTTAGCCGCTCAGTAGCCATGAGTCTTTGGACAAAGTACTCAATATACCTGTGCTTTCTTTTCTGTAAAATGATAATCACCCTCATCCAGGGAGTGCTGTGTGGATTAAATGTGATGAAACATGTACAGTGTTTAGACCAGTGCCTGGCTCACAGTGAGCTTTCAATAAGTGTGTGCCACGTGCACAGTCGTGTCCGCCTCTTTGTGACCACATGGACTGCAGCCCACCAGGCTCCTCTGTCCATGGGATTCTCCAGTCAAGAATACTCAAGTGGGTTGTACTTCCTTCTCCAGGGGATCTTCCCGGCCCAGGGATCGAACCTGTGTCTCCTGAGGCTCCTGTATTGCAGGCAGATTCTTTACCTGCTAAGCCATCAGGGAAGCCCCCAATAAGTATTACTATCAGTACAAAATGATCACTGTCTGTTCCTTTGGGAAATGCTCCATATTATTTGGGGTACAGGCTAAGTTGTAACAAAAAGACCCCATAAAGGATAGAAGTGTATTTCTCCTTCACCTCATAGCTGAGAGGAGGCTAGTCAGTGCAGGACAGGTGAGCAGCTCTGCTCCGCGGGGTCGTTCAGGAGCCCAGGCTCCCTCCATCGCGTTGTTCCCATCCCCCACGAAGCCCTCCTCTGCACCCCCAAAGCTGGCTCAGCTTCACGTCCCCTCCTGCTCCCGCCTAGAGAAAGAGGAGGAAAGGTGGTGGACAGCCAACAGCCCCCTTCTCTTTCTTAATAATTACTTTGGTTATTTACTTACTTAATTTATTTATTTATTTTGGCCATGCTGCTGGCATGCAGGATCTTAGTTCCCTGACCAGGGGTTGAACCTGCACCCACAACAGTGAAATCGGGGAGTCCCATCCACTGGACGGACCACCGGGAAATTCCCAACCCTCTTCTGAAGACGTTACTCAGAGGTTGTTCATGTCTTCCCATTGACCAGAGCTTGGGCCCTGGAAGTTACAGGTGCGTTCTGGGAAACCTCCTGTAACTGGGCCAACTAAATATGCTCAACTCAAACTTCTGCTCTCGTTGAAAGGAAGGAAGGGCGAGTGGAAGTTGAGAGCGGTTTGCCGTCTCTGTGCCGGGTTGCCGGGGACGCGAGCTCGGAGTCTGAAGTCTTCGGCGCTGTCTCTGCCCATTTGTCAGCCTGTCGGGGCTCTGTCTCATCTACTGGATGCGTGCTTTCCTCTTGAGTTTCTTCTTTAGCAAAATTCAGGGGTGGCTCTTGGCTCCATATTTCGGATAAACACCTCTGCTGACAGTGAGATGCTGTCCAGCAGGCTGGTCAGACCGACTGGCCCCTGAATTGGGCAACAACCTGTTCCTTTGCTGCCCAAATCTTCCAGCAAAAGTGGCACTGGGCTCTGTTTTAAACGTTTTTTCCTTCTGGACTTTTTGATGACTTTCTTGGTGTTCTAAGTAAAGTCCATGCTCCCTTGTCTCTCTCTCTCCCTTCAGTCGCTCAGTCGTGACCGACTCTCCGCGACCCCATGAACCACAGCACGCCAGGCCTCCCTGTCCATCACCAACTCCCGGAGTTCACTCAGACTCATGTCCACAGAGTCGGTGATGCCATCCAGCCATCTCACTCTCTGTCGTCCCCTTCTCCTCCCGCCCCCAATCCCTCCTAGCATCACTAGAGAGTCACTATCCCTTGGATCTCGCGTCTCTGGTGGCTGGTTAAGGAAGGGCACCTGTATGTCTTCCATTCCCCAGGAGTCCATCTTTGCATGTGCTGATGAGGGAACCATATTCCCACCACATCAGGAATTATCTGTGAGCCCACAAAGCTGTGATAAAGAAGCCAGGTCATTTGTTGGGTGGATGGATGGGTAGCCACGTGGTCCTGAACCTCTGTGATCTTAGAGTTCAACAGTCATGATGTATACTTCCCTGAAGTCAAAGTTAAGGAACAACGTGGCTTGATAAAAGGAAGTGTGAATCAACATTCCATTCTCATTACTCCAAGAATTGAGATTGGACAGGTCAAGGAAGGGAGGGCCGGTTGTCTCAGGGGAACTTACTCCAGGGGCAGAGAAGGTGCAATGATGAGCTTTGCCTAAGAGATGAAGAAGGAAATTTGTATTTGTTGAGGGCCTACTATGTGCCAGGCACCTACAAGAAGCAGAAGTTGGAACAGTAAACAATATGGCAACTATTGGAGTTTACAACCTAACAGAATTATTCAGGGCTTCCCCCGTGGCTCAGCTGGTAAAGAATCCACCCGTGATGCGGGAGACCTAGGTTCGACCGTGGGTTGGGAATATCCCCTGGAGAAGGGAAAGGCTGCCCACTCCAGTATTCTTGGGATTCCCTGGTGGCTCAACTGGTAAAGAATCCTCCTGCAATGCAGGAGACCTGGGTTCGGGAAGACCTGGGTTCAATCCCTAGGTTGGGAAGATCCCCTGGAGAAGGGAAAGGCTACCCCCTCCAGTATTCTGGCCTGGAGAATTCCATGGATTGTGTAGTCCATGGGGTCACGGAGAGTTGGACACAACTGAGCCACTTTCACTAATCATTGTGTTTAATCCTTCCAAGCTCTGCAAAGGATTAATGTAAAGGATTTCATACTTCATAGACAAAAGTGTTGCGCTCAGAGAGGGAAATAGTAAAGACCTACATCTGTCTGAGTCTAAAAATCCTGCTTTTCCATCATTACTCTGTTGGCCCCCAGGCCCTTTCTTGTTGAAGAGCATCTGGTCTACATGAACGAGCCCTTGCTCCCTCTGCTAAGCACCTGAACGGATGGCCACAGTGACTCAGGGCCAGCCCGTTTGCCTACAGTGGTTATTGTCTGTCTCTAGCCTGCATCACCGTCTAACCACTCTTGTCCACCACCTGTCCTTCCACCCGGCTGAACCCCACCCCGGGACGTTTCTGCCGTGCTCCTTCCCGGGGTGCTGACTGGGGTGCTGACTGCTGCTGGTGGAATTGCTCGACCGTGACTTTCTGGGCCATTGCCTCCCTGGGGCGCAAGGAAGCCCTTCCAGCTGTCCCTCGGTCCTTCCCTGTCCGTTGCCACTGGCAGCCCCTCCTGACTGCTCCTCTTTCGTTAACCCTTTTCCTTTTTAGGGTTTGTTTATTGTTTATTCATTTGGCTGGTGCCAGGCAGGTCTTAGCTGCGGTGCTTGGGATCCTTGGGCTTTTCGGTCGTTGCAGCGTGGTAGCTCAGCTGCAGCACGCAGGCTCATTCCCCAGCCCGGGATCAAACCCAGGCCCCCTGCATTGGGAGCTTTGAGTCTTAGCCACTGGACAACCAAGGAAGCCCCCCATCAGTGCTTCTTCTTTTTTAAAATAATCTTTTAAATTTGTTTATTTATTCATTTTTTGGTTGTTCTGGGTCTTTGTTGCTGCTCGGGCTTTCCTCTAGTTTCAGCAAGGGGGACTACGCTCCAGGTGTGGTGTGAGGGCTTTTCATTGCGGCGGCTTCTCTGATGGTGGAGCACAGGCTCTGGGGCACTCAGGCTTCAGTAGTCGTGGCTTCCGGCCCCAGAGCACAGGCTCAGGCGTCGTGACCCATGGATGGACTCAGCTGCTCCGAGCACACGGGCGCCTCCCAACCCGGGGATCGATCCCGAGTCTCCTGCACT
Organism: Moschus berezovskii; assembly: GCF_049115385.1. Taxonomy (NCBI): domain Eukaryota; kingdom Metazoa; phylum Chordata; class Mammalia; order Artiodactyla; family Moschidae; genus Moschus; species Moschus berezovskii. The sequence goes on along the minus strand of NC_142468.1, from coordinate 740,326 downwards.
GGTGAGCAGATTCCTCACCTGGGCCAGTCCCCAGGGCCGCCCCCCACCCCTTCTGAACTTCTATGTCACTGTCATTGCCACTGACGGGGAGCCCGTCTTGTCCATTGATAAAGCTGAACAGAATTAAGGTCCCAAGAAACTCTCTCCAAGTCCTCCTGCCCAACCCCTCTGCCCCGGGCGCCCCAGCCCACGGCCGCTTCCCCCGTGCCCCTGGAGGCTGCAGTCGTTTCTCTCCTGTCTTCAGCCTCTGCTCCACCGAGACTTCTCATCGGTACGTGTTCAGTCTCTCCAGCCTGAAACATCCCCCGTTCTTGACCCCAGACTTCTACCCTCTCTCTTCAGTTTCCCTTTCCCTCTCCCGTCGTGGCCAGCCGTCTTGCAAGACTCACCTGTGCTGCCTGGCTGGCTCGCCAGCCCTCCACCACCCATTGCAATCTGCCCTCTGTTCCCAGGATCAGTGCCCAGACCGAAGTCACTAGACAGAGCCATACTGCAGGTCCGGACGGTGCTTTTCCTCCCGGCTCTGACTCCCTCCTTCTGGGGGCAGAGGTGTGTCCGAGTTGGGACTGCAGCACCCCGAGTGGCTGGCACACGGGGAGTGAACGTGGAGAGGAGCTGGGAAGGTAGCCAAGAAGTGGATCGGGAAGGGTGCTGTGATGACTGAGGGATGCGAACTCCATCCAAGAGCTGAGGGAGGCGGCTCTGAGCAGGGCTCCCGTCAGAGCCCCCTCCTGCTCCTGGGTGCTCCCCAAGCGCCCGGACAGGGAGTCGCTTCGGGGCCTCCCTCTCCCTCCCTCCTGGGGCCAACTCCCAGCTGTCAAATCAGCTCCCACGGCGCCTCCAGACCGTGACTGCCCGGCCCTGTCATCCCAGTGTCACGAGCCTCTCTCCACAGTGGCCGTTCCGAGGCTCATGCGTGTTGCCCGCACACAGAGGGTACCCCATAAATGGCCAAAGAAACCCATCTTTTTTTAATTAATGAATCTGTGGATGGCTGCATCCTGTCGCAGTGGTGGCTCTCTGGGTCTTCTGCGGCGGCGGGCGGGCTTCTCCCTCGGCAAGGCACCCGGACTCAGCCGCTGTGACTTGTTCCCCTGCGGCTCATGGACTCACTTCCCCAGCCTGGGATCCAATCCACATCCCCTGCCCTGGAGGCAGCTTCCCGACCACTGGACCATTTTCTCAGAAAGCTTTCACTCTTACTCACAAAGCCCAACGCACTAAGTGAAGGCGCCTTGTCACAGCTCTTCCACATGTGTCTGATTTTTAAATAGAGGCATCTTTTGGCTTTAATAATCAGACGTTCAGGAACCGCACATCCAGCTGACCCAGGACGCGACAGCAGCCCTGACTACCGCGCTCCCAGGGGTCAAGCAGAGGGACGCGCCACGGGCCCTTCTCGCAGCTGCTTCGTCTGGACTCCAGGGTCCCGCACTCATGTGTGATTGCATTTGGCTCAGGGTTCACATACAGCAGGACTCAAGGCCCAAGGTTGGAACTGGGGTCCCTGTGCGGGTAGCTGCGTATTGATTTCAGGCAGATTCGAGTTTCTGCCAACAGCCCGGCTTTCCCCCTGAGGCTGGACAAAGTGCTGCCGGAAGGCTAGGGAGGACGGCCAGGGACCCCGCCGTGTCCCAGGAGGGCTGGTTGCAGGTCTCTGATGCTGTGGTCAAGCAGAAGCAAAGCTTCGTGTTTTGCAGAAGATGGCCTTGTTTGTCATTATGATGCAGTGTTACTTACTGTACTCGAAATGCGCTTGCTTCCCAGTATACTCTGCAACGCTGAGGCTCTCTGCAGTCTCGGGTCATCCACTGAGCGTGTCCAATAAGGCAACTGGCCGTCTGTCCAGCTCGGTGGACCGAGGCAGGTCCAGTGGCCCAGACCCCGAGAAGTCTTACTCCATCACCACTGGGACCTCTACTCTCCTGTGAGCCTGGGCTCCGCCGTGGCTGAGAACATCTGCTGGGACCCGACACCTGACAGAGTGTGTGCGTCGGGACCCGGGAGGTTTGCAAGTGACAACTCCGACTCAGATTGACTTCTGCAGAAGAGGTGAATGTACTAGCTCAGAAGTCTAGAGGGAGATCTGTGTTTAAACATGGTTCCTTGTAGGTCCAGAGCGGACATCCTTGAGGCCGTCTCTCCCTTATATCCTTGCGCCTGTTTCCTTCTCTGTTGGCTCTTTCACAAGCCAGCTCTCTCCTGGGACTGTCTTAGAATGTTGGATCCACTGAAAGAAAAATAGCACGGATGAGGTGGCTTACACAGTAAACCTTTACTCTCACGGTTCTGGAGACGGGGAAGTCCAAGACCAAGGCGCCGGCAGACTTGGTGTCTGATGAAAGCCCAGCTCCCAGTTTGTAAACGGCTATCTTATCGTTGTGTCCTCACGTGACAGAAGGGGAAGGAGAGCTCTCTGGGGTCTTATCAGGGCGCTGATTGATTCATGAGGGCTCCACTCTCATGCCCAAATAACCTCCCCGAGGCCCTGCTTTCTAACAGCAACATATTAGGGTTAGGATTTCAATATATGAATTTTGGGGACACAGAAACATTCAGTCCATTGCAGTGACCATCTCAAACCAAACACCCGATCATGGCGTTGGGGTATTTTGGTTGGTCACCTGGGTCTGAGACAGTGATCAACAGCCCCACCGAGTCAGAGACAGTCTGAAACTGTCTGGGCTCCTGTTAGTCTCTTCCAGCTGCTGCAACAATTCACCACAAAACGGGCGGCTAAGAACAAGAGAAATGCATCCTCTCGCGGTCCTGACGGGCAGAAGCTCTAAATCAAGGCATCGGCAGGTCTGCACTCCTGCAGCCTGAGGGCATGACCCTCGCCTCTTCCCGCTCCTTTGTTGTTCCTTACTTGCTGCGGCTGCTAAGTCGCTTCAGTTGTGTCGGACTCTGTGTGACCCCATAGACGGCAGCCCACCAGGCTCCGCCGTCCCTGGGATTCTCCAGGCAAGAACAGTGGAGTGGATTGCCATTTCCTTCTCCAATGCATGAAAGTGAAAAGTGAAAGTGAAGTCGGTCAGTTGTGTCCGACTCTTCGCGACCCCATGGACTGTAGCCCACCAGACTCTACCATCCCTGGGATTCTCCAGGCAAGAACAGTGGAGTGGATTGCCATTTCCTTTTCCAGTGCATGAAAGTGAAAAGTGAAAGTGAAGTCGCTCAGTTGTGTCCAACTCTTTGCAACCCCATGGACTGCAGCCCACCAGGCTCCTCCGTCCGTGGGATTTTCCAGGGAAGAGCACTGGAGTGGGGTGCCATTGCCTTCTCTGTCTTTACTCGCTGGGTCGTGTCTGACTCTTTGTGACCCATGGACTGAACCCCCCCACCAGGCTCCTCTGTCCATGGGATTTCCCAGGAAAGAATGCTGGAGTGGGTTGCTATGCCCTCCTCCAGGGGACCTCCTGACCCAGGGGCAGACTGGCATCTCCTGCCCTGGCAGGAGGATTCTTTACCGCTGAGCTGCCTGGGGGCCCTCCAGCGTCTTTGGCCCCAGGCCATCCTTGGCTTCCAGCTGCATCACTCCGGTCCCTGCCTCCGTCTCCACATGACCATCCCTTCTGTGATTCTCCTGTACTGTCTCTTTTGTCTCCTCTTATGAGGACACCTGTCATTGGATTCAGGACCCAGTGGATTAATCCATAATGATTTCATCTTGAGATCCTTTGCTTAATTACATCTGTAAAGATCTTTTTTTCCAAATAGCATCACATTCGCAAGTACTGGTTGTTAGGACTTGAACAAATCTTTGGAGAGGAGTCGAGGCATAATTCCCTGGAGGAGGGGGTGCAACCCACTCCAGCATTCTAGCCTGGAGGATTCCATGGACAGAGGAGCCTGGCAGGCTACAGTCCACGGGGCCGCACAGCGTCGGGCATGCCTGAGGGACTAGGCACACACACACACAGAGGCATATTCAACCCTTTACAGGGCAAGAGTAGTAGATGTCCGCTCAGCTCCGCTCCTTGACTTGCCAGCATCCATCCACACCCTTTTCCCATACGAACAATTTCAGAAAGGCACCCTGCCCCTGTCCCCATCATGGAGCGGGTTGCTCACATAAAAGGCAAGCCAGCGGATATACAGTCTTCTGGATCAGGCCTGAGTGCTGCTCTTCATAGTCTGTTAACTGACAGCTAAATGATAATTTTAAACACCCCCGGCATTTAACAGCGGAGGAAAGGAAGATACCTGGAATAAAAACCACCTGCTTTTAGTAAAGGGGAGACGGGGACCCGGCACCTGCAGGCAGTCCCCGACGTCCTGCAGAAGAGCACTGGCAGGGAGCCACAGCTTAGTTCCTGAAGGACGTGAGCTCCTCCGTCCGCCAGAGCCACCTGGGGCTCTGTCGCTGGAAGACTCTCCTGCGTCCATGGCCCTCCTTGGTGCATCAGAGAGAACGTCCTTTCTGGAAACTGTAGATTCTAGCAGGCCACTCACTGTCTGAGGACGTCAGTCCAGAAGTCTGGGTCTGGCCCCGGTGGTTGAGCAATCTCGTGCTGCGGTTGCAAGACTGAGATGGCTCTGACAGTATGACTCTCTAAACTCTGAGACAATCGCTGGGAAGTTAGTGTCTGATGATTTCATGAGCTGCACCCAGAGCCAGAACCCAGACGGGCCGCGCTCTGGAATCAGGAGCCTGCCCTCACCACATCCGTCTCCTGACAGCCATCTCTGTGCCCTGCCGTCGCCCAGCTTTCCTTCCGACTTCGTCCACTCGGCCTCTGCCCTGGACACACTGGGCTGGGCTGGGGGAGGCCCCGTGCCCTCCGGCTGGGCCGCTGGGGCACAAGATGCTTCCCGTGGGCAGGGAGTGCGCGCAGGGCAGCTGGAGGAAGACGCCCCCCAGGGTCCCTCTCCCAGCCCCCTCCGCGTTTTCCTTCTCCAGCCAGTGCCTGCACCAGCGTCAGCCCAGCGCAGGACCCTGACTGTTGCAATCCTAAAAAAATTATCTTCTGACCCTCAGCTCAGTTGAATTTCTGGCCCCAAGCAGAAAGAGGCTTTTGTTTTCCCTTTCCCCACTTTCAGAAAGGCCCAGCTGAGACTCAGTATATCTTTTCTTATAGAACCTCACTAAAGGTTGAAGAAATTGCCAACACACTCCAGTAACCTGACTTTGAGAAAAGAAAGAATACAGGTCCTCTAAATTTCCAACCTCACCAGGTTCAAGTGGAGAGAGTTTACCGACTTTGCTTCACTTTACAGATGCGGCTGGTGTCCTGGTAAGAGGGGACGCTTCACACTGCCCTGCCCTCCACCCCGATACAGCCGATTTCCAAAGTCCTGCTCCTGGTACAAAATTCTCTGCTACTTAGGACCGTTTGATTGTGCTTGGATCTACAGCGGTCTGCTCACTGGGAATCGGGAACGGCTAGACCCAGACTCTCGGTGAGGACTTTGTCTCTCTCTCACCCCCGTCTCCTTGCCTTCTGTGAGTCTCTGGTCCGCCTTTTGGGCTTCCCTGGTATCTCAGATGGTGAAGAATCTCCTCCTCTGAAGGCAGGAGACCTCGCTTCGATTCCTGGAACTGGAAGATCCCCTGGAGAAGGGAATGGCAACCCACTCCAGTATTCTCGTCTGGAGAATCCCACAGACGGAGGAGCCTGGTGGGCTGCAGTCCAGGGCGTCACAAAGAGTTGGACGCGGCTGAGCGACTAAACACCGTCCTCCTTTCTGCTTTGCTCTCAGCGGGGCTCTATTTTCAAGCCGATTTTCACGGGGCCTGGGCGGACCGTGTGTCCGTTCACGTGTAGTAGAACCACTTCTTTCTTGTTCCAACAGGGCAGGAATGGCTCTGACTGGGACTGGCTTGCGACCTCTGCTAATCCCTGTGATTAGCTGCTGAGGCCAGACAAGTAGAAATACTCCAATCAGCTGGCCTGAGTCACAGTTAATTGTGTGTGCCCGAGGCCCACAGTTGATGTGACTGGTGATGCCACAGGAATGACAGCCCCTCCGAGATGGGAGAACGGTAGTTTCTGAAAGGCAGAAAGTTCTGGGGAGACCAAAATCAGTGCTGTGAGGGGCAGGTCTCTGCACAGGCTCTTGATTTGCATTTTCCTGTTAGTCAGGACCTCACAGCATGCCTCGCCTTTGCCTTCAGCCTCAGGGGATTCAGCCCTGTTCTCATTTTGACCCATTCTCAGCCATCATGGAGAAGCTGTTTATCCTTTCTTTTGATTTTTTAAAAATTGTGCAATATATCACGCACACACATAAACCATATGGCCGGCTTAAGAATAGAAAAAGAAACACCTGCATCCCCACCACGGAAGGCAAGACGTGTCAGTTTCTTAGAAACCTCTGAATGCTCCTCCCCGGTCATGTGTCCTTCTGTCAGCGGGAAACTACAGAGTTCTGTGTCCATCATCCCAAGCTTTTCTTTAGAGTTTTTCTGCAAGCACACACACACACACAAATCTCTAAGCAGTGTTGTGTTTGATTTGGCAGAATACAGATACCTATTTTTAATGCTATATTTAAGAACATAATATATATTCTTCTGTGACTTCTTTTATTCAACATTATGCTTTTGAGATTCACTTCTGTTGATGCGAGCAGCTGAAGCTCACTCTTCACTGCTGTGTAACCATCCAGTATATCATTAGCTCATGTTGCATGCATTAATTCTACTCTTCAGAGTCCATACCTGAGTGGAACCAATGTTCAAACGTGCTCACACCTTCTGCTCTACTCCAGCTCTACTGGATATTACTAATTATCTTACCAAAGTCATTATAACCGTCGACATGTCCACCAGCAATTGATGATAGTGTTTTGGTTGATCTCGTTCTTGTCAGCTTTAATTTTTGCCACTCCAGTAGGTATGGTCTGTGTCTCATTACAGTTATAATTTGCATTTATCTGATAACTACTGAAGTGAAGAATCTTATCGTGTTTACGGACCATCTCTTTTTTACCCCTACTGTGAAATGCCTGTTTAGCTCTTTCCCTCTATTTTCTAATGAGCTGTGGGTATTTTTCTGTTGATGCTTAAGAACTACTTATATAGTATGGATTATAATTCTGTATTCGTTTTTTTTTTTTTACAGGAATCATCTGCTTTTTCAAAGAATTGATTTATTTTTATCTGTGCTGGGTCTTCACTGGTGCACCCAGGCTTTCTCTCATTGCAGGGCACAGGCTTCTCGTTGCGGAGAACAGGCTCTAGGCATGCGGGCTTCAGAAGTCGCATCTCATAGGCTCAGTTGGTGTGGTCCACGGGCTTAGTCGCTCCTCAGCAGGTGTGATCTTCCCAAACCAGGGATCAGACCCATGTTCCTGCACTGACTGTAGGATTCTTACCCACCGTACCACCAGGGAAGTCCCATAACATAGTTTTCATATGTTCAGATATTTACTTGGAATTTGGGATTGTCTTTGCATGTATGGTGACTTTTCGATAGAAGTCCTTAATTTTCATGTCAAATGTACCTTGTCAAAGAAAATTTTCCCAACTTGAGGTCATAAAAATAATTATTTTTTGTGTGTTCTAAAAATTTTCTCATTTTGTCCTTTATATTTAGTATTTAATTTTTCATGTTTAAGCATTTCATCTACCTGGATTTGGTTCCTGTGACTGTTGTAGAATGATTGACTTCCATTTTTATTTCTCCCCTCACTTACCTGCAGCGTCCTGTGTCAGATAGCAAGCTCTGAGTGTTTCCCCCTGCTAAACTGAACTCGTGTTTCCTTTAATCCATTGCAGATCAGTATTTTCGTAGATATAATAAAAATTAATTACGAAAAGATAAAATTGAAAATATGTATAAAATAAAGGCCTCAGTTATTTATTATTAAATTCAGTAGGTATAAACTCACCTTGTAAAATTGTTACAAAAGTTTCTGAATGCTTGCTGTCCGTTTCTGTACTGATCGTGGGCCCATGACAAGGAATTCAGAGATGGTAACCAGTGTACACATCACATTTGAGTCCTGCTACTCTGAGGGCTTCCCCCATGGCTCATTGGTAAAGAATCCACCTTTGATTCAGGAGACACAGGAGACGTGGGTTCATTAGGAAGATCCCCTGGAGAAGGAAATGGCAACCCACTCCAGTATTCTTGCCTGGAGAATCTCCATGGACAGAAGAGCCTGGCGGACAACAGTCCATGTGGTTACGAAGAGTCAGACATGACTGAGCACTCACACACAGACACACACACACACACACACACAGTCTGTACTACCCTACTGATAAGTTTGTTTATTCATGCTCTACTATCACTCAATCTTTTTTATTGTGGTCAAATATATATAACATAAAGTTTACCTTCTTAACTACGTTTAAGAGTACAGTTCAGTGGCATTAAGTACATTCACATTGTTGTATAACCATCGCCGCCATCCATCTCCAGAACTTTTTCAGCATCCCAAATTGAAACCCTGTCCTTTTAAATAATAACACCTCGTTCTTCCCCCTCTAGGCCCTGCTAACCACCATTCTGCTTTAAAATATTTTTAAAGTATTTATTATGTATTTAGCTACGTCGGGTCTTAGTGGTGACATGCGGGGTCTTTCATCTCCGTTGCAGCATGCAGGTTTATTTTTTTTAGTTGTGACGTGTGGGTTCTTTTTAGTTGCAGCATGCAGAATCTGTCGGAGAAGGCAATGGCAAGCCACTCCAGTACTCTTGCTTAGAAAATCCCATGGACGGAGGAGCCTGGTGGGCTGCAGTCCATGGGGTTGCTACGAGTCAGACATGACTGAGCTACTTCACTTTCCCTTTTCACTTTCGCACATTGGAGAAGGAAATGGCAACCCACTCCAGTGTTCTTGCCTGGAGAATCCCAGGGACGGGGGAGCCTGATGGGCTGCCGTCTATGGGGTCACACAGAGTCGGACACGACTGAAGTGACTTAGCAGCAGCAGCAGCAGCAGCATGCAGAATCTGTAGTTGTGGCATGTGGTATCTAGTTCCCTGACCCAGGGGTTCAACCTGGGCCCTCTTCACTGGAAGCACAATTCTTAGCCACCCGACCATCAGGGAAATCCCCCCGGCATTCTACTTCTGCCTTTACAGATTGGACTTTTCCAGGTACTTCATTTAAGTGGCATCACATTTGTCCCTTTGTGTCTGGCTTATTGCACTTAGCATAATGTCTTCAAGGTTTATTTATGTTGCAGCACCTATCAGAATTTCTTTTTAAAGCTCAATAATGTTACATTATATGCATAAGCAGTTGCTCAGTCATCTTCAGCTTATGTGATCCTTTGGACTGGAGTCTACCAGACTCCTCTGTCTGGGATTTTTCAGGCAAGGATGTTGGAGTGGGTTGCCATTTTTCTCTGCCAAGGGATCTTCCTGGCCCAGGGGTCAAGCTCGTGTCTCCTGCGTCTCTTGCTTTGCAGGGATCAAGCTCGTGTCTCCTGCGTCTCTTACTTTGGAGGCAGGTTCTTTACCTGCTGGGCCGCTGGGGAAGCATCATGTGTGCACCATATATTTCTTATTCAGAAAGCAAAGAGCAGCTAAACAGCCTCTTGATGAAGGTACAAGAGGAGAGTGAAAAGGCTGGCTTAAAACTCAGCATTCAAAAAACTAAGATCATGGCATCCAGTCCCATCACCTTGTGGCAAATAGATGGAGAAAAAGTGGAAACAGTGACAGATTTTATTTTCTTGGGTTCCAAAATCATTGCGGATGGTGACTGCAGTCACAAAATTAAAAGACACTTACTCCTTGGAAGAAAAGCTATGACAACCCTTGACAGCATATTAAAAAGTAGAGATATCACTTTGCCAACTAAGGCCCATATAGTCAAAGCTATGGTTTTTCCAGTAGTCATGTATGGATGTGAGAGTTGGATCATAAGGAAGGCTGATCTCTGCAGAATTGACGCTTTCAAATTGTGGTGCTGGGGAAGACTCTTGGGAGTCCCTTGGACTGCAAGATCAGGTCAGTCAATCCTAAAATAAGTCAACCCTGAATATTCTTTGGAAGGACTGATGCTGAAGCTGAACCTCAAATACTTTGGCCACCTGGTGCAAAGAGCCGACTCATAGACATAGACCCTGATGCTGGGAAAGACTGAAGGCAGGAGAAGAGGGTGACAGAGGATGAGATGGTTGGATGGCATCACCGACTCGATGGACATGAGTTTGAATGAGCTGTGGGAGATGATGAAGGACAGGGAAGCCTGGGGTGCTGCACTCCAAGGGGTTGCAAAGAGTCGGACACCACTTAGCGACTGAACAACAGCAGCATCAATTGATAAACGTTTGGTTTGGTTCCACCTTTTGTCTATCATGAATAAAGCTGCTATAAACATGGATCCACAAACATCTGTTTGCGTTTCTGCTTTGCATTCTTTTGGGGTGTATATTCATGAGTTCAATGTATAGTTTTTTGAGAAACTGTTATACTATTTTCACAGAAGTTACACCATTTTACATTCCTACCAGCAAGGAACCTGGGTTCCAGTTTCTCCATGTCTTTGTCAATGCTTTTTATTTTCTGGTGTTTTCTTTTTCCTTTTTTAAAAAATAATAGCCCTCCGACTAGGTATGAAGTGTTGTCTCACTGTGGTTTTATTTGCATTGCTGTAATGATCAGTGACATTGAGTATCTTTTCATGTACTTACCGACCATTTGTGCATCTTCTTTGGGGAAGTGTCCATTCAAATCATTTGCCCATTTTCTAATTGGAATTTTTGGTTTTTGTTGTTGTTGGGTTTTGGGAGTTTGTCCAATCTTAGTTACTATGGTAGTAGAATACGTTTTGATATCTGGGAAAGGAAATGTCCCCTCCCACATACACAGACACATACACTTGTCTGCTGTTCTTCTTTAAATGTGATTTGGCATTTCTTGGATCTTTGCTCTTCCAAATAATCAGCTTGTTGAGTTCCTTTTAAAAAATCTTGTTAGGAGTCTGATTGGAATTGCCTCGAATATATACATCAGTCTGGAGAGAAATGATGTATTCACAGGATCAAATCTTCCTGTCATGAACATTTGTTTGTCTTTTTTTAAAAACTTGCAGCCAAGTTTTTCTCTAGACAAGGCTTACACATGTTTTGTTGGATTACTCCTGGATATCTGATATTTGTTCATGCTATTATGGGCTTCCCTGGTAGCTCAGCTGGTAAAGAATCTGCCTACAATGCAGGGGACCCCAGTTTGATTCCTGGGTCAGAAAGTTCCTCTGGAGAAGGGATGGGCTATCCACTCCAATATTCTTGGGCTTCCCTGGTGGCTCAGATGGTAAAGAATCTTTCTGCAATGCGGGAGACCTGGGTTCAATCCCTGGGTCAGGAAGAATCTGCCTGAGATTCAGGACACACAGGAGACACAAGTTCGTCAGGAAGATCCTCTGGAGAAGGGCGTGGCCACCCACTCCAGTATTCTTGCCTGGAGAATCCCCATGGACAGAGGAGCCTGGTGGGCTACAGTCCATGGGTCACACAGAGTTGGACACGACTGAGCGACTACGCACAGCATGTTTTTAGCAGTTACTGGTGAATAGAAATACAATTTACTTTTCACAGTGGTTTTTGTATTAATACCTAGAAGATTTCTTGAATTCTCTAATTTTAATAATTTATTTCCAAATAATGTTGGGTTTTCCATGCTGCAATCACAAGATCTGCAAGTTTTTTCCCTTCCTGTCCAATCCTTGCCCATCTTCATTTGCTTTCTTTTTCTTGTTTTGCCACACAGGCTGGTACAATGTGGTGTTAACGGGGCCTCTTGAGTCTTGTCTCAGCTCTTAAAGGGAGTGCTTTCAACATTTCACTGTTAAGTGTGATGTAAGTTTTTTGTCCTTCTTGTCTTTTCTTGCTAGATGTTCTTTATCAAGTTCTAGTTTAAAGTAACTGAGTTCTTAAAATTTTCAATGGATGATAAATACTATTTTGTTTTCTAATTTTATTGAGGTGGTAAGTGTTTTGCCTCCAATCTGGTAATATGATGAATTCTATTAACCACTTTTCTAATACTAAACCAACCTTACACTCCTGGCATAACCCTAACTTGGTCATGACATAGTACCTATTTTGGCACATTGCTGGATTTAGCTTGCTGATACTCTGTTTGGGGTTTTGGCATCTATATTCATGAGTTATATTAGCCTGTCACTTTCCCATCCTGTTTTGCCCTCCTTTTGTTTTGGTCCTGAGGGTTTCTTTGACCCTGATAAACTTTGTTTCCTGACGAAGTAAGAATAGTAGATTGGTGACTTTTGTTAACTTGGTAACACATCAGCAACATATGAGGATTTGCATTTTGATGAACCATGATTTTGAATTATATTCAGACCATGTGCTGAGCAGCCAGCTCGTGAGTAGGCTTGATGAGGGCTCAACAAACTTTTATGTACAGGATGATAGCAAATACGACAGGCTTTGGGCAACATATACATCTCTGTATTAGTCATGGTTCTCCAGAGAAACAAAACCGACAGGATATCTATACACGTGTATGCGGTGGTTTAGGCACTCGGTCATGTCCAACTCTTGCAACCCCATGGACTGTAGCCCGCCAGGCTCCTCAGTCCATGGGATTCTCCAGACAAGAACACTGGAGTGGGTTGCCATTTCCTTCTCCAGGGGATCTACACATGTATAGACACGTGGAATTGACTCGTGGGATTATGGAGGCTGAGCAGTACCAGTCTGCTCTCTGTTAGCTGGAGGCCCAGGAGAGCCTGTGGAGTGGTTCCAGCCCGAGTCTGAAGGCTGCGAACCAGCCTTCAGGAACACTGGTGGTGGAGGTCCTCGTCAGAGGTCAGGGGAGGACCGCGGTCCCGGCTCAGGCAGTGGCAGAGCAGTCTGCCTGCCTCTGCCTCTTCGCTCTATTCAGGCCTTTGGTGGACTGGGCAGCGCTCTTTCGCGCTGGGAAAGGCAGTCTGCTTCACTCGGTCTGTCAGTTCAAACACTAATCTTATCTGGAAACGCCCTCACAGGCACACCCAGAAATAATGTTTAACCCAATATCTTGGTACTGTGTGACTGCGCCAAGTTGATGCATGAAATTAACTATCACTTAGTTATTATTTCCCCTCCCCCTCCTTCTTTTTAACAACATTTAAAAATATAAACGTTGGGAGATGCTGGGAAAGATTGAAGGCAAGAGAAGGGTGTGACAGAGGATGAGATGGTCGGATGGCATCACCGACTCGATGGACATGAGTTTGAGTGAACTCCGGGAGTTGGTGATGGACAGGGAGGCCTGGCGTGCTGTGATTCTTAGGGTCACAAAGAGTCGGACACGACTGAGTGACTGAACTGAACTGAAAAATACACAAACCGTTCTTTTTTTTTTTACACTTTATTGACTTTATTGTTTGCTAACTACACCTCAACTTTTAAAAGGTGCAGAAAGTTGTATGTACTTTTTCAAAATTGTTTTCTGAGGTATGTTAGGAAAAATGTTGGATATCACTGTTCTAGGCACTTTACAAAAATAATCGTTTCTCTGAACCACACAACATAATCTACTTTATACATTAATTAACTTAAGTTTTTTCATTGATAGCTTTAACATCTTTCTAATAGCCACCTTGGATTTTGATGCCCAAGAACATTCCCTACCAGAAAACAACAGTAAGAAATTAAATAAAATGGATGTATTTCTACTTGTACTGCTCCCTCCCAGATCCTCATCTTTGAAGACAGAATGATTAACTTCTCTTTTAATGTTAATGGTCTCCAAATTGATAATCTAGTTCTAAAGAACTTATTCTCAAATTCTATGAGTTTAGAGGTAAAACTGTCCTAGAAGATAAAAGTTTACATGAATAAATGAAAGTATGAAACGGGTCACCCTGCGTAGAGATGCTCAATACTGATATTTGGACACATGACCAGCTCTGTTAACATCTGTCTGTAACTCATGGATTCAGCTATGCTACAAAAACCTTAATAACCAACTGAATCTCTTTCTTGCAAATAGGACAACAAGCCCCAGCCTTCTTTAGTCTTCTGGCACAGTGAAAACAAGTGACAAGATGGCCTGTCCTCCCGTGAATAATGTTCCCGTCTCGTGGTCTTTTCTCACACAGACTACATGGCTTCAAAAGATTCTGGCAATCCTCCATGTTTTCTGTATCGTTTCTCTGTTCAGAAAGGTTATCTGATTGTTCTCCCATGCTTGATACGGTCTCTTGGCTTTCAGAACTATGAGCCAAATCCAAGAATTCCACCGAGTTGCAAGGATCAAAATGTTTAGAGTTTTCTTCCTTTATGTATATATCTTTAGGTCTAACAACTGGAGCTGATACAGTTCTTCTGCAGTCAGGGACATCAATCCCTTCACTTTCTTGCTTTTCAGGTATGGCAGTGATATCAGATGTGGAGAGAGAATGGGTTAACTTAGAACAATCTGAATACCAATCCTTCCTCAAGACCCAGCAACGAAACCAGTACCTCTTGCTTGGAGAGTTAAATTTCTTGCATTCAGTACACTGCCACTCATCCTCAGAGGTGACTTCTCTCTCAGTATCATCACGTATGGGTTTAGGGTCCTCAGGGTCATCACTTTTTCCCACTTCAGTCACCTTTTTGTCTCTCACCTTCCCTACTTCTTCACTTGTTTGTTCAGGATCAGCAGCTTCAACTTTTATTCCAACACCAAACTGCTCTGACACTGACTCATTCAAAAACCACAAGTCATCTGTGGTGTCCGAAACAATGGCAGTACCTATATCCTGATTAGTCTGTAAATCAGTTGAGCCATTACTTCTAGGTGTATAGTTATTTCTCAAGTTTCCTAAAAACCACCAAGGCAAGCCAGCTACATCCCACTCCTCAAACCCGAGGTCCAGTCTTGACGTCTCTTCTTGAGTTAAATTTGCTACCAAGTCTTCATCTTCCCTAGAATTTCTGCATTTATACTGTGAGGTAGGCAGTGTGGGAATATTGCCTTCTTCAGTTCTTTTCCTGGAATTGGGACTTTCCTCTACACTTTGCTGCAGTAGCAGTAGCTAATGTGACAAGATTCTTTCTTAGCATATCATAGAGAGGGCTTGGATCTTTCACAGAGAAGCTCTGACGACCTAGTAGTTCTCCCAAAAGATCTCCACCGCAATATACCATATGCTGCTCCTGCTGATCATGAAGCTGCTTCACCATGATATACTGGCCTAGATAACGCACAACCTCTTTAACAGTGAAATTTCACCTCGTGCACCTGCTGCCTGCAAAATCTTCGAGAGGCAGTTTTGGTCGTACCTGATCGGTTTGTTCTGGAGATATCCTGCAAGCACTGTCAGATGCTGTACGCGGGGCAGAGGTGGAAAATCATGTCATTTTGGCAGTGAAGTGATGTGAAGTCTGCTCACGGCCATTCCATGAGTCGCTCTCCGCCGAGCCCGGGGGTGTGGGGGCGTCACTCAACTGTCCCTAAGGTCCAGCAGCATTTTGAAACGGTGAGTACTGAGGGCGCAACTTCCGGCCTCCCCGACCCATCGCCCACAGGAGCTTCCCCACAAACCATTCTTAACTCACAGGCTATACCAAAAACTTTGCCAACCCTTGGTTTATACTATCTCCTAATAGCTACGTTGCAGTTAAGTTTTGTTGTTTTCGACAATAAAGCCACACTTGTGTGATTGCCTAAAGTAAATAATCTGTGAAAACCAGGAGTCGGATAGACAGGACTAATATACACTCACTCAGCATGTGATCAATATTGCTAGACTGCGTCTACCAGGCTTAGGATCTCTTGAAATCAGTACCAGCCCGGACATGCCAAGTAAAGGCCCCTGACTTGTCAGCACCGTGACTCTAACGGCTGCAGAGTCCGTCTCTGGCTCTCTTTTGCTGCCCCCTCCTGGCTGTCCCGTTGTCGAGGCTCAGAGGAGAGTCCTGCTGGCAATCACACGGCTCATGATAAACACCGTCAGGTCTGGTTGCAGATCTGTAGACTTTTCAAAACCTGCACCAATAGAAAACAACAAGCAGGGACCCTAACACTGGTTGTGATGTAAGTTTATCATTTTTCACAGGGTCTTAAGACTTTTTGAAGAGTTATCACATAGTGAATGTTTCCTATCCTATATGCCAATTATTGCTAAATATGTGTTATTTCATTTCATCCTTATAACAACCACACGAGCTCCATGTCCTTTGACTGTCATACACTCCCTTTGTACAGGTGATGAAACTGAGACCCAGAGAGGTGGAATGCTCTGCCCAAGGTGCACAGTCTGTAGGCGGTAGAGTTGGAGCTAGGGTGGTCCGTCCATCTGAGTCTAAAACCCACGTTCTTAACTGTACCTGAGGGTCTCAGTAGTCGCACATAGATGTGAGAGTGGGACCATAAAGAAGGCTGAGCTCTGAAGAATTGTTTTTGAACTGGGGTGCTGGGGAAGACTCTTGAGCATCCCTTGGACAGTAAGGAGATTAAACCAGTCAATCCTAAAGGAAAGCAACCCTGAATATTCTTTGGAAGAGCTGATTGACACTAAAGCTCCAATACTTTGGCCACGTGATGCAAGGAACTGACTCATTGGAAGAGACCCTGATGCTGGGAAAGATTGAAGGCAGGAGAAGGGAGCAACAGAGGATGAGCTGGCTGGATGGCATCACCGACTCGATGGATGTGAGTTTGAGTGAACTCCGGGAGTTGGTGATGGACAGAGAGGCCTGGTGTGCTGCAGTCCACGCAGTCACAAAGAATCAGACACAACCTAGTGACTGAACGACAGCAAAGGTTCTCAGTCTTTCGTACTGAGCCTAATTCAGAGGAAAACTATGGAGCCGACATTTGTGTGCACTCCAGGGTACTGATACAGGTGTCCCAAACATCTGCACTTGGAGAGCACTGCTTCCCGTAAATAGGAGCTGCACTGCTTCCAGTGGAAGGATCTAACTATTCAACACGAGAAGTGTCATTCTTGGGTAAATAAAAAATGCTGGCCTTCCCATATTCTTTGGGTAAAAGAGGAGACGAGAAGAGGGGATAAAATGTAAAGGCATCTCTTCCTGTCCCTCAGCTAAGCCCCAGACAAGCACTGCTCCCTCAGGTTTACCTCGAGAGGTGCTACTTTGCTGACAAGCAGCCCTGAGCAAGTAGACACTGGTGGTGTGATGACACCCCACACAGAAGGGGAGCTTGGCTGCTCTGAAGAAAGATCGCATGTCTTCACTGGAAATGTGTACCGAGCCTCCCAGCAAACCCCCTTTCCTTTCTTTAATAAGGCAGATTGTGCCTCATTAGGCAGAGACAAAAGGAAAACGCCTTTGTTATAATCTAACCACAATGAATTCGCAATGAAACAAAGCAGCCTGGGCTGCAACCATTCCTGGGCATGCTCTGGCTTTCTAGCAGCAAATCTATGTTTGGCAAAGAATGGGATGGAAACTTCCCCCCCACACCCCGGAGGCCAGTGTTCTCTTGAATTTCTTTATCTCTTTGGCTCCTGGGTGGGGTTGGCCACCATCCTCACAACTGGGGTTGGGGTGGGGTGGGGCACGTGGCCGAAAGTGCTCAGCGAGAAGAAACATAATAGGTGAAAGAGCAAAACTATGCCAACCATTTGCTGGGTGTTTGATGTGTTTTAATCTTCCAATAACCCAGAGAGGGTCGGGGTTATATCTTCATTTGAAAAGCGACAAAACAGAAGCCCAAAACTCAAAGTAACTTGCCTAACGGCACTCAGATCACAAGGAGTAGAACCAGGAGTCGACGCCAGTCCTCGCCCTCTGCCCCTGTCGGGGACCCTGCCCTCTGTGTGTCCCTCGGAATAGAGACTCTATTCCAATCCAAACAGGCTCCACTCACAGGCCTTGGCCAAAGGCCACTTGCCCGTGGGTCCAAGAATAATGTAAATACAATGAACCATTTTTTAAAAATGAGATTACATATGTCAAGCCCTTAGCTCAGTGCCCGGTGCTTTTTAAAGTACTCAGCAGACCTCCGGGTATTGTCAGGCCCCTGAGCCAAGTGTGCTCCTGGCTGCAGGAGGCTCCCTGACCGTTTGGTAACAAGCACATTGCAAGTGACTATAATGGAAGGGAAAATAGCCTTGGACTTAAGAAATTTATACTGGGGTATTGAAGAATTGACTGTTTAGAAAAAGAAACCAGAACTTATTAATAGTTTATAGACCGTACGGAGTTGATATCATTTCTGGCCCTGATCTTATTACCCACTACTGAATGTGTTGCCCCAGAGAAAACGATTTCACACCTTTTTGGAGCTCAGTGTCCTCTTTGGAAAAGAGGAGACGCTGCCAGTCTCAAAGGATTTGATAGTTCAGAGCATGCAGATGGTCACCACTTCATAAATGGTGCACGGGGCTGGAGATAAAGGGTGAGACAGAATTAGGTGAGCTTCCTTCAAGACCTAACTTTGCAACTGAGCTCTGAATGAGGCGAAGGGTCTGAAACTAATAGAGAGGAAGTCATGTTCCAGGAATTTGTTTTTTAATCTTCATGTTATAGGAAATCCAACTGAAACTGGTTTAAACACAAATGAAATTGATTGACTTGGAAAATGAAGACGCTCAGAGATAGGGCTGGCTGGGGAGGATCCAGATGCTGATGCTCCCGTCACTGCGGCAGCAGTGCTCCCGGCAGTGCTCCCAGTGGTGCTCCTGGCTGTGCTTTTGGTTACTTCCTGTCTGTGTCAGTTTCACCTGCAGGCTGCTCCCCCACACACACACTTATTTAAAATGTGCAATTGAGTACTTGACCTATTTTACCTTTTCATCTTTATTAGGGTATGGCTGACAAATAAAAACTGTTCATCTGTAGGTTGTATCTATGGGCTTCCCTAGTGGCTCAGATTAAAGGGAGACTTGGGTTCGATCCCTGGGTTGGGAAGATCCCCTGGAGGAGGGCATGGCAGCCCACTTATGTCTTCTTGCCTGGAGAATCCCATGGACAGAGGAGCCTGGTGGGCTACAGTCCATGGGGTCGCAAAGAGTCAGACACGACTGAGCAACTAAACACGGAGGCTGTACGCTCAGGCTGGCTTTGCTTATGACAGTCAGGTGACTGGAGGCGCCGTCCACACGCTGCATCCATAGCCCTGAGGACCTTCTCTTCCTCAGGAAGCACCCCAGGAGCCGTTCTGATTGGACCAAGCTGGGTCACATGAACACAGAAGATGGGATTATGAGACTAGCTTAGCTTCGGTCACGTGTTCCCTCCACCTTGGAGGAGGGACCGGTTCCTTGGAAGCACATGACTCCCCAGTGGGACCTCTTGGGCGCTCCTGACGCGTGGAGTTTGGCAGAGAGACGCCACAGTGCTGGGAAACTGCTTTTGGACAGAGGAAGCTGTGGATGAGAGCGAGGCTCCAGGCCTGTTGGGGGGAACAGAGTTGTCCAGGGGGAGCCGCGAGGACTGGAGGCTTTGAGGGGGAAGCAGCCCCGGGGGGCTGTGGGGGCCTGGCTGGCCTTCCTGAGCCAGGGTTTAACTGCAGCACACACCAGCAAGTTCAGGGAGTGGGCCCTTCCTTAAGTGATAAAGGCTAATCCTTTTCTCATTAACCTGTAGTGACTCCTTCTGAAAACGTTCAGTATGGAGATTAGACAAGCAGGGAGCCCCCTGTGTGTGACTCTGGGTAGGAGGCCCTTTCTCCTTCAGTGCCCCTCGAATCCTCTGGGACAGGAGGCTGCGCCCCACTGGCAGGCAGGGTGGGAGGGAAGTGGAGGCCAGACGTGAGTTGCTCCACTGGTGGGTGGCAGTGGGGAGCCTGGAGGGCCCCCAGCCACGCAAACAGGGCACCTCGCTGGAATCTCCTCCAGCCACGGAGAAGTCCGCTGTCCTGGGTCAGCAGTCCCCAGGGTGATGACCTTCTCGCCCGGGAATGCCTGTTTCGGAGCAGGAGCCTGTTCTCAGCTACACTGGCTGTGCCCGCGGGCACCGCGGGAGTCAAGAGGCTGGGCAGCTGGTGAACCGGGCTCCGCTGTGCCTGCGGGCCGAGAGTGGGAACGGCGGTGGGGCTGAGCATCCCTGGCCGAGGCGGCGTGGTCCCCCTCTGGTGGGCCTGCCATCTGCAGTTCCTTGATGGGTCAAGCAAGAGCCAGTGTGAGAGCTGAGGGCAGAGCCTGCCCCCGGGGCCCTCTAAACACGCCAAAGACGAGGGCATTGACCTCTGGGAGGGTGCCCACGGGTCTCACATGGCTGGCAGGTGACTGCGTTGGAATCTGAACCCAGGTTCTGTCTGAATCCAGAGACTGGAATAAGCGCTCGGCTGTGAGGGGCTTCTCAGTGGCGCTAGTGGTGGAGAACTGGCTTGCCGATGCAGGAGTCATAATAGACACGGTTCCGTCCCCCCTGGAGGAGGGCCCGGCAACACACGCCAGTGTCCTCGCCTGGAGAATCCCACGGACAGAGGAGCCTGGCGGGCTGCAGTCCACCGGGTCATAAAGAGCTGGACACGACTGAAGCGATTTAGACGAGCAGTGACCTTCCGCGGAGCCCTGTGGCCTTGTGGGCCCTCCCCAAAGAGGTGTCAGGAGAGCGCCTGACCCCTGTTGTGGGAGTGAGCACAGTCCTTTCCTGTGTTCTGACTGGCGGCACCTCCCTCTCCCCTCCCCCAAGACCTGAGCAGGCCCCCGAGGACGCGTTTCCTGGGTGGGCTCCCTCCTCCCCAGGGACCTCACACCTGCAGCAAGTAGACAGCAAACCTCCTGGAGCCTGGGACACGTTACCCCCAAGACAGCGCAAATGCTGACAGCAAGCCTTTTACCTTTTAAAGGCCACGTCCAGCGTGGAGACTGGGAACCGAAAGGTCCACTGAGCAATCTTAAGGTTCCACAGCAGCTGAGGGAGAAGGGGACTACTGGGAGGTGACTCCCCACTTTCCTGTATGTTCTGTTTTTAGCCCGTGTTTTTCAGATCGAGTAGGTGCCATGGTGACAGGTTCCATAGAAATAGACGAGCACACCCCACAGCGTTCCCATGGAAACACCAGACAGCCGCGCTGTGCTCTGGGGTCGAGCGGGGCAGGCCCCTGAAGGAACAGCTCCACTCGCCACCCTTGTGGCAGGGCAGAGGCTGCGTTAGGGTGGCCCTGGGAGGCTTGTGGCATTCTCCCCGTGATTGTCTAGGCTCTGACTGCACACCACCCTCCAAGGGCGCCCGGGGCCTCCCTCCAAGTCGACCCAGAGACTGCTAATGGAGCCCTGGCTTTCAACTGGGCCAGCTGTGTACACTCAAGTCGCTCAGTCGTGTCCGACTCTTTGTGGACTCATGGATTGTAGCCCACTAGTCTCCTCTGTCCATGGGATTCTCTGGGCAAGAATACTGGAGTGAGTTGCCATTTCCTGCTCCAGGGGATCTTCCTGACCTGGGAATCAAACCCATGCATCTTGCATTGGCAGGCAGATTCTTTAACAGCTCTGCCACCTGGGAAGCCCTCTGGGCCAATCAGTCAGTTCAGTCCAGTCCCTCAGTCATGTGGGACTCTTTGCAACCCCATGGACTACAGCACACCAGGCTTCCCTGTCCATCACCAACTCCTGGAGCCAATCGTGACTTCTAAACTATACTCTGGGCCAATAGCAACCTCTAAACTAACACTGCCAAGGTTCCCATACCCACTGAGGGGACAGGGAACAGTGCCTGGTTTTATGCAATGGTAATAAAGAGCTTTTACAACTGGGATCGAATCCCAGACATTTGGTGGCCAGGAATACTCAGAAAATGAAATCTCAGAGGATCTCAACCAGAAAGCAGAGTGGGGAGGGAGTATTGACGTTGCAGGTCGTGCCTTCAGTCTGTGAACCCTCCCCCCGGCAGTTCAGACGCAGGCCCAGGCTCAGCTGTCTCTGGATGAGTTGAAACGCCCTTTGAAACATCTGGTTGAGCCACCCCATAGCACCCTCTGACCACCTCGGCATCGCTGTCCGTAAAGTACTTGCCAATTTGCTTCAGTCATGTCCAACTCTTTGCGACCCCATGGACTGTAGCCCACCAGGTTCCTCTGCCCATGGGGTTCTCCAGGCGAGAATACTGGAGAAGGTTGCCGACCCCTTCTCCAGGGGATCTTCCCAATCCAAGGCTCTAACCCCAGTCTCCTGTGGCTCCTGCATTGCAGGTGCTTCTTTACCACTGAGCCACGGGGGAAGCCCATCGGTGTCTACTGCTGCTGCTGCTGAGTCACTTCAGTCGTGTCCGACTCTGTGTGACCCCATAGACGGAAGCCCACCAGGCTCCCCCGTCCCTGGGATTCTCCAGGCAAGAACACTGGAGTGGGTTGCCATTTCCTTCTCCAATGTGTGAAAGTGAAAAGTGAAAGTGAAGTCGCCCAGTCGTGTCCGACCCATAGTGACCCCATGGACTGCAGCCCACCAGGCTCCTCCATCCATGGGATTTTCTAGGCAAGAATACTGGAGTGGCTTGCCATTGCCTTCTCCAATCAGTGTCTACAGATGTATGTAAATGATCCTTTTGGAACCCAGCTTGTTTTTGTTTGGATTTAGATCAATTATGCATCTTCTGAAATATAACCCGTATGTACACACGCCCTTTAAACCAAACTGTCTTATATAAGACCTGGCATAAGAGGATCAAGTTTAAAGGACATGCGTTATACTTGTCCTGTCATGTTTGCGTTTGCAGTAGGGCTCTGTTATATGGTTGCTTCCATGCATTTGCACTGTCACATGGCATACATCCTTCAGGGCAGCATGAGGATAATTCTGGACTAAAGTATACTTCTGAGACAAGTCATTCTAAGTAATGACAAATTCAAATTAATCTTTCTCTCAATTAAGAAACACACATGTACTCTTAACAAAGGAATTTTAAAAAATTGATAGTCCTAACACTATCAACTCATGAATTACTGCCTAGGTAGTTACAGATTATGAAAATCATAGCACTGGGGGAATTCCTGGTGGTCCAGCGATTGAGACTCTGTGCTTGCAACGCAGGGAGCACAGGTTTGATCCCTAGTCAGGGAACTAAGATCCATGTGGGGTGGCCAAACAAAACAAGGAGAAAATCATAGCATCGGAAGGCTCTAAAGCAGTGTCTGTCCTGGCATATCTGGGGCTTGATGTGAGGAGGCTGAGCCCCAGTGAGTCGAAGAGCTTGGCTATTTAGCTCAGCATATCTTCTGTGGATGCAGGCAGAGCGTCAGGTCATTATCGCTCGGCCAGTCCTGTCCCAAACAGGGGACACGCATGGAGCCTTCAGCTCCTCGAGCCAGAGAGTGGTGACCTTGAAGTAGGCTTGTAGGTCATGCCATTGGTGGAGCTGTGAGATGAAAGTGCAGCGTATTAAAGCAACTTCCTGGTTTACCCCTAGGACTCGTCTGTGAAATCACGTGACTCCACACTCGCTGTTCGTAGCATCGTGCATGTAAACTGCCTCTGGGTCCCCTGTGTCCTGTTTCGTGGCTACAGGAATTTGGCGTGACCGAGCACTGCAGAATCTCTGAACTAAATAAGCAAACACGTGTGCTCTAGTTTTTCAGGCCAAGCAAACTATGAAACAGACGGGCTTGCCTTTCTCGCCCACAGCACTGTCATACCTTGGAGTCCTGCCACTGGGTTGGCTTGCTTTATTTGGTTTAGTAACTACAAGCAGATTTGCTTTGAAGAACAAGGCTCTCAGATCTTCTAAAACTCTCTAAGAATGGACATTCACAGTCAGGTTTGGCAGAAAGAGTTTTCCCAAATTTTCACAGAGTCATAAAGTTAATGTTTGGCCATGTGAAACAAACACAGAAACCTTCCTTTCTGAGATAAGATTCTTTCTATGGCATTGGAACAGGAAGCCCGAGTTAGAGACTATTTGATATTTAATTCAAGACACGCATAAATGCTGGTGTCACTTTTCCCACGAAGTTTGAAACTAAACATTTAAAGTGAAGGTAACTTAACAATTGGTTTCCTTTTTTAATTTAAAATTTTTGTTGTGGGAAAATATATGTATAACACAAAACTTACTATCTTAACCAGTTTTAAGTGTGCAGTTCAGTGACATTGAGTACACACACACACACATTGTACAATCGTCCCCACCATCCACCTCCAGATCTTTTTCTTCATCCCTGTCTTAAAATCGTCCCCATTAAGTCCTGCTTCTCCACTCCCCCGCACCCTACCTCTGTGTTACCAGCCAGAGTTCTTGGCCTTCCTCGGTCAATAGAAATTGACTGTGGGGGAAAAGTGGAAATAATAGAAGGTTTTATATTCTAGGGCTGCAGAATCACCCCGATGGTGACTGAAGTCATGAAATTAAAAGATGCTTGCTTCTAGGAAGAAAAGCTATGATAAATCTAGACAGCATATTAAAAAGCAGAGATATCACTTTGCCAACAAAGGTCCGTATAGTCAAAGCTATGGTTTTTCCAGTAGTCATGTATGGATGTGAGAGTTGGACTATAAAGAAAGGTGAGCGCCAAAGAATTGATGCTTTTGAACTGTGGTGCTGGAGAAGACTCTTGAGAGTCCCTTGAACTGCAAGGAGATCCAACCAGTCCATCCTAAAGGAGATCAGTCCTGGGTGTTCATTGGAAGGACTGATGCGGAAGCTGAAACTCCAATCCTTTGGCCACCTCATGCGAAGAACTGACTTATTGGAAAAGACCCTGATGCTGGGAAAGATTGACGGCAGGAGGAGAAGGGGACGACAGAGGATGAGATGGTTGGATGGCATCACTGACTCGATGGACATGAGTTTGAGTAAACTCCGGGAGTTGGTGATGGACAGGAAGGCCTGACGTGCTGCAGCCCATGGGGTCGCAAAGAGTTGGACATGACTGAGCGACTGAACTGAACTGAAAAGGTGGAAGTAATGAAGATAATGGCGACCTCCTTCCAAAGGTCCCATTCTGACCTGTGCACACTGCTATGTTTATTTATTTTGGTTGTGTTGGACCTTCATTGTGGCGCGTGGCCTTCCTCTAGTCGGGGAGAGCAGGGGCTCCTCTCTAGCTGTGTGGGCTTATCACTGCAGTGGCTTCTCTGGTTGCAGAGCACAGGCTCTGGGCACATGGGCTTCTGTAACTGCGACTTGCTGGCTGCAGGGTGCATGGGTTTCAGCAGTTGTGTGGAGGGGCTTAGTTACTCCATAGCATGTGGAGTCTTCCCAGATGGGGGACTGAACCTGTGCCCCCAGGATTGGCAGGCAGATCCTTAGCTACAGAGCCACAAGGGAAGCCCCACGTTTTAATGGAGATCGGTATTTAGAATCCAAGATCTGGACAGCAGCTGTGCTCTTTCCTATTGAGATGTTGCTGCTCCCTGGCAAAGCTAAGGGATGTACAGACATATACGCAGAAACACCCCTTACCCTCTGACGCCACATGCCAGGCTACCATTCCTCAGCCCTCTGAGGAACCTGCCCCTTACCCTGGTCAGCTGGTGACAGCACAGGCTGGGCCACCCTCCCTGCGTAAGTCCTCCTTGCCAAGGGGGCTCTGACCCCGCTTGGGGCCTCCATGGCCTCCTGCCTCCATCCCCACCGTGAACACCCACCTCTCTGCTCCACCTGAGGCCTTTGGTACAGAATTGTTTGGGAGGAAGAATTCAGAGGGACCACTGCAGACTTTGGTTCAGAGGATTGATACTTGTTGTTAACGGTGCTTTGCACACTGGGTGTGCTCAGATCTGACCTATTAGACAATACTAATCGTGACTGCCAGCATTTCCCCTCTTTTGTCTCTGCTATTGCAATGAAAAATTTTTATGAAATATTTATACAGCTAGGATGCCTTCTTCCTTATGGCAACATCTATTTTGCAAATTTGCAGTTGTATTTAAGCAACTCTCTTGGCAAACGCTGAGCAACTCCCACCTCAAGAATTAATGAGTGAAGACAAGGCCTGTAAACCTATTTATTCCATGCTTTCATTATCAGGATATAGGCCTCTAGGGAAGTGATCCAGGGGAGAGCTCCCGAAACCAGAAATGGAGCTTGTAATACTGTGAACTGCCTATGCTGTGAATAACGAGATCTTCCCGACTCGCCTGTGAACATCAAGGAGATGGGCTGCATCCTTACTGAGTTTGTACCCCTCAAGGTCGGGTCCTAGATACAATCTGTATACATATGTGTGTGATGCTCCCGGAGCTTGTTGGCTGACAGAGCTGTGACAACATCGTCATGGTGGTAGTCACAAAATCTGATGGATGCCACTTGGACTGTATCCTCCCTGTCTTCTTTCTGGCTGTGCTGGGACTCTGTTATGGCAAGCAGGCCTCTAGTTTCAGCGACAGCCTTCTCCAGCTGGGGTGCACCGGCTCCAGAGCGCAGGCTCAGTGACTGCAGCGTTTGGGCTTAGGTGCCCCACGGCGGGTAGGATCTTAGTTCCCTGACCGGGGATAGAACCGGCGACTGCTGCATTGGAAGGCAGATTCTTAACGACTGGACCGCCTGGGAAGCTTTTATCCTCCTTGAACTTCGCGGCCACAAACCGCTCCTTGAAGTACTGGCGTGTCTGGCGCTCTGCCGGCCCCCACCTCCACGACAGTGAACCCCTACTGGGTGCCCTGCTGTTGGCGCTGGAGATACAGCAAGGAGAGAAGCAGGCCCAGAGGCCTATCCTGGCAGGACCGAAGGGACTCAGAAAGCCTCTCCCTGTGTGTGCGATCCCTCTTAACCTCCGCGGAGCACGGGCTGGCCCGGCAGGCACACGGCGGGTTAAGCAGTCTCTCCCCTGCAAGGTTCTCTTCCGGGAGGGAGACTTTCCAGATGCTCCTCTCTCTGACCTGGCGGCCTCTCTCGTCTGCCTGCCTCCAACTTTGCCCGCCCTGCAGGCCATCTGCTGCCTGCAGTCAGTGCCGTCTTCGTAAAGGGCACGTCTTACCGAGTTGCTGAACGCCTTTGTGGGTTCCCGTTGCTCTGGGGATGAACCCAGACCCCTTCCGAGCCGGCCTCTGCCTGCCCTCCCTGCTCCCAGCTCCCCGCTCCCCCTCCCTTGCATCAGGCGCTCCGACCTGGAAGCTCAGTCCCTCCGCGGGCCTGCCTGCCTTTGCTCAGCTGTGCCCTGGCCTGGAGCACCCTTCTCCCCACCTTCTGCTACTCAGACCCGACTCTGCCTTTAGGCTCGGCGTTTTTTCCTCCTCCACCTGCAGTCCTGTGGCCCAGGAGTGCTCAGCACTTGGGGTGATAGTTACCTATTTATTTTTCTGTCTCTCCCTGGGAGACAGACACAATGGTAATTAAGTGTTTAACATCTGCCTCCAGGGATGGGAAACTCTCTTGCGCGTGGGCTGGGGCTGTCTCATTCCCGCTGTATCTGTAGCATGCTGGGCTGGGCGGGGAGTAATAAACACACACAATGCTGGCACGGTGAGCCCAGCCAGGAATTGTTCTAAGAACCTCACAAGTGTCAGCTAATTTCATCCTCACCACAACTCAGTGAGAAACAAACTGTTATTAGTCCCTGTTTACAGATGAGAAAATAGGCACAGAGGGTTAATGATCCCCTCTGAAGTGTAGAGGCAGGCTTAGCATCCAGACAGTCAGCCCCGAAACCACGCTCTGTTGCTTGGGCCCTGGGCTCCCAGCGGGCACTCAGTGAGTGATAGCTGATGATATGCACACTCCCAGGCATACATGCCTTTCACGGAGGAGTAAGACCTCTTTCACTCACCTCTGTGTACTCAGCATCCCCACTGGTTGGGACTAAATCAGTATTTCCTGAATGAATGAAAAAAAATAAACAACCCAAATCCTCAGAAGTATAAGGAATAACGTATTTTATCATAATGACCTCATTCTACCTTCCTAGAACATGTTTAAATTTAAATTTCATTTTCTATTACATAATACGTGTTGTACTAGTAAAGGTTGCAGAGCCCTTATTCCACCAGGACCACCTCATGGCACAACTCCAGAGGGCGCCATTCACAAAAATTTGTGTGGCAGCCACTGATGCTGCTCAGGCCCCCATGCTCCCAATTTCCCTCTCTGCAGCCACCGCTGATACCAAAGGTCTCCATCCTTCCAGAGCTGGTCTCCGTGCGTTTGAACTGACCCATTGTATGGGTGTTATTCAACGTGGAATTCTTCATCTTGCCTTGTTCATTTTACACCTTTGGGAGATTGTTTCATTGTGTATAGAGTTCAGTTCAGTTCAGTCGCTCAGTTGTGTCCAACTTTTTGCGACCCCATGAACTGCAGTACGCCAGACCTCCCTGTGCATCACCAACTCCCAGAGTCCACCCAAACCCATGTCCATTGTATCGGTGATGCCATCCAACCATCTCATCGTCTGTCGTCCCCTTCTCCTCCTGCCTTCAATCTTTCCCAGCATCAGGGGCTTTTCAAATCAGTCAGTTCTCCGCATCAGGTGGCCAAAGTATTGGGGCTTCAGCTTCAACATCAGTAGGCCCATTCTTTTAATTGTTGCATATTATCTATGGGTGGTATGGATGGATAGTATGGATGTAACACAGTTTAGCTTTCCTCTGTTTAACCAGTCCTCCATGTACTTAATCCTCCTCTCGTTTCTAAATTGTTTTTATTACAAATAGTGCGGCCACATGCCGTTATTATCCCATCCACTTTTTAAACACATCTGAAGGTTATATTTGCAGAATTGGATTGCTTGGGTAAAGCAGAGGAACGACTTTCTAACAGTAGAATTTCAGTCGTCTGTGATAGGCACGGATGAGACGTATTTGTACTGGGGCCTTGAGTATGTCAGATTCTGCTAGGAATGGATTGTCCATCCCCCCACCCCCATATATTCCATGCTGGGGAATGAGTTTGTGGATTTGATGGTTTGTTATTCATTAAAGAGAAAAGAGAGCTCTCACAGAAAGTCACAGAAAGGTGGCTTCTTGGAGTCTGACCACGGCTCACTGGTTGGGTCCCATCCTACCTCACTTCTAGAGTAAGACCTGCTAGGCAATAGAGTACCTGGACCACTCAGCAGTGAGTTCACTGCAGGTCCTGAGAAGCCTGAGTTCAGGGATCAGTCCACAAAGAAACATGTTTGAACTCTGGCCCCAGAGTCACCTTGTGGGGAAGAGGGAGGTCATCGCTGTTCCTGAGACTCTGAGGATGTGACTCCTATTAACACCACGGGATAGATGACGGACAGGCAGATGAGTGGATGGATGGGAGGTGGACACGTGGATGCATAGGTATCGATAAGCAGGTATCGATCAGGCAGGCATGAACTTAGACTTGCTTTTGAATTTGTGCGCTGCCACTTCCAATTTATGGAACTTTAGGTAACTTCTTTGATCTCTCTGAGCCACCGTTTCCTTGTTTGTAGTGGGATCGCCTTCTCTGTGAAGCAGCACCAATGGTCATAAACCAATGAGGGTAAGCGGCCTGGCACAGAGCCTGGCCCGCAGTGGTCTCTGTGTGATTGTAGCTGCTATCATTTATTTTATGACTGGACGGTCTCTGGATGGTATATGGACAGCACCTCTTTGGCAGCAGTCGGTGGGCATGTACTTCGTGCTCTGTTTGGCCCCAGCCTCTGAAGGAATGAACCTGCAGGGTGTGGTTCTTGGCCTTCTCTCCCTCCCAGCGTGCTTGGCCCGTGGCATTCGAGTGCTCGGCATGCTCCCAGCATGCATTGCACAGGGCAGGATTTCTAACTGCATTCATCTGTCTCCAGGCTAGGAAAATAACGTTATTATAGGAATTACCCAGATCCACTGAAATCTATGTTAAAACAATAAATAAAGGAAAGGCAGTGACCCTCAGATTTGGGTCTCCTGGCTACAATTTATTTGCAAAACAATATTGAGCTTGCACCTGCTGCCTTATAGACCAATGATGGGGGTGAAGGCTAACAGACACTTGTGGGGTGTCTCATTCCATTGGGTTTGGATAAACTCCATTCGCTCTCCAGATGTGAAGTGAGGTCGGTTATCACAGGGGTCCGGCCACTGTTCCCACATGATTACTGAATGGTTCTCTCTTGTAAGAGGACACTTTGCTGAGTGCCTGGCCAAGGTGCTAACCACCCCCACCACCCCCCGCCACAGGGACCTCAGGGAACCACAGACGTCAGGGCTTTAGCTGGTACATTGGCTGTCTGGCTAAGAGGTCAGGCCTGCCAGGCCCAGGTGGGCTTTCTTGGTCCAGCAGGCAAACACAGGCTTGACCTGCCAGAGCAGCTGCGTTAAGCCCCTGTGTCTTCAACCAGGCTGTGGAGACCAGCCTCACCTGACCCTCCCAGCACCCCACCCCAGCCCACAGGGACCGACTGTTCTCGCCTCTGTGCCCTCACAGCATGTGTCCTCGCAGCTATTAGAGCACCTGCTGTAAGCTTAAATACCTCTCTGCATCACTTTGCCGACAAAGGTCCATCTAGTCAAGGCTATGGGTTTTCCAGTGGCCGTGGACGGATGTGAGAGGTGGACCATAAAGAAGAGTGAGCACCGAAGAATGGATGCGTTTGAACTGTGGTGCTGGAGACTCTTGAGAGTCCCTTGGACCGCAAGGAGACCCAACCAGTCAATTCTGAAGGAAGTCAACCCTGAATATTCTTTGGAAGGACTGGTGCTGAAGCTGAAGCTCCAATACTTTGGGCCACCTGATGCAAAGAGCCAACTCATTTGAAAAGACCCTGATGCTGGGAAAGACTGAAGGCAGGAAAAGGGGACGACAGAGGATGAGTCGGTTGGATGGCATCACCGACTCAATGGACATGAGTTTGAGTAAACTCTGGGAGTTGGTGACGGACAGGAAGGCCTGGCGTGCTGCAGTCCATGGGGTCGCAAAGAGTCGGACATGACTGAGCAACTGCACACCACCACCTTCCAAGGCAGTATTTTTTATATTTTGTTTGTTAGAGATTTTATAAAATCTTGAATTCTTCATGAAAATGGCAGTGGGCTTTACATGATCTTCTATCTGGGAGGTTAGAGTTGAAAACAACTCATTGGTAATTTGGAATTCCATTGGGTTCTTCTCTGTAGATAAAAAGAACTGTGAGAAATCAGGCTTGTACAGAACCTTCACTATGGACACTGCTCTTGAATTCTACTTTCATCCATTTTCAGTCAGTCATTCAAAACACCTAGCAGCTCTCACTTTTGTGCTAGAGCCAGACGCTGTGCTAGGCATATGGTATAATTACATGAGGAAGACATGGGCTGTGCCTTGGAGGCCAACACAGTGTAGCTATCGAGCCCTAAATTTTGCTGACACATTGACACCTCTTTCCAGAGTATAAGAAGTCAATCTGTAGAATTACTTTTGGAGCATAATTTCCTGGAGCTTTGAGACTATCTATTTTTAAATTTACAGTATGTATTCATTCACCAAAAAATCTGTGTAAAACACTATAGCAGTGGTGAGAAGGGGATATAAAGAAGAAAACATAAAATCTCTACTTTCCAGGACCCAGATCAAAATAACGGAAGTCATGTGTAGACAGAAAATCCAGCCTGTTAATTTCAGTTTCTCATAAGTACGTTTGGTGTGTGCTGTGTGCTCAGGCTGTGATAAGCACTTCGGGGCCGGTGGAAGAGTCCTAAAATTAGTCTTACCCTCTTGGCACTCGGGGTTCTCCCTGGGAGAGAAAAGCAGGATTCAGAGGCAAGTAGAACATGCGGCCAATTGCACCTGCAGACCGAAACCGGTGGCTCACATAATGCTTCAGCGGCAAGGCAGCCCAGAAGCAGGCAGTGAGAGCCTGTTGATGCTTCGTGGAGTCAGGAGATTCCGAACCCGTTCTGAGGAGCAGAAAGGCCTTCTGGAGAGAGGCAGGGAGGACATTCCAGGCCAGGCCAAGGGCACGAGCAAAGCTCTTGAAGTGTCAGGAGTTTCTCTTTAGAAACTGAGATGTGAGGGGATAGAGTAGGGGGGAAACTTGCTGCAGACAGCAGCCATCCCAGGGCAGCGCCAGGAGCAGCCCTGGGCGGGCTGGGCGGTGGTCCAATGCTGACCCTGCCCCTTCCGGGGAGCGGTGGGCTCTCATCCGTTCCTCTCTGTCCGTGCCCATTCAGGGACGGCATAACGACCTTCACATTCCACCTGAAATCCTGTCTTCCTTCTGCCTTCCCTGTAGAGTTTGATTCTACAAAAGAAATCAAACATGAGAAATATGTCCAGCATGAGTAGGGGTTAGTGGTGCTGGGTGTTAAAAAAAATTCCCTGTTAACACCAGCCATGTCCATTCCCAGGAACTCTCAAGATTCCCAGCTTCTAAGTGGGAGACAGAAAGTCAGAGCTGAAGGAGATTCTCCTTGGTCACTGCTTAACTTTCTAGAAGGAGCTGATGCCTTGGACCAGACTCAGCTGTGAAGTCTCGTACCACCCAGCTCTGCTCGGTGCCCACAGATCCACAGGGAGAGAGAACCCCCATGGCCTCTGATGATAAGGTTTTCCCTCCTGGGAGAAGTTTTCCCAGATTATGCTACATTTTAGTTTAGTTTTGATTGAGACCATGTCTCCTCACATGGACTGGTCTTCCCTACACTATATGCCAGGAGTGACACTTGAGGCTCCAAAAGTTCTAGCACCAGCTGGAAAACAGATGTTTTCTCCAACCTAAGTCCCAGCAAAGTTTCACAATAAGAAAGACATTTCTGGTTATGGTGAAAGCGCGAGCAATACAGATTAAAATACTAAAGTGGGACAATGTTCATTGTTTATGGACATATCTGTCCTCTGTTCCTATTTACGGGCAAACAGAATCTGTTGTTTCCTATCAAAGCAACCCCAAACTTGGTGGCTTCGACTATAATTCTCGTAATCGACACTGATGCTGTCAGCGGCGTGGTTCCTCTGCTGCACATGGTGTCTCCTGGGCTAGCCCACCAAGCTGGTGTCTCCCGCAGACATCTGCAGTGTCCACGGACATGACTGGGACCAGCCTCGCACTCCTCTCTCTAGGAAGCCTCTCCAGCAGTGGAGGCCAGAATTCTTTTCAGAGTATCTCAGGCCTCCACGGGAGACATTCCAGGAGAACAAGCCCTAATGTGTAAGCACATGCCCAGCTTCTGCTTGCATCACACCTCCTAACGTCCCGCTAGCAATGCAAGTCATGTGGCTCAGACCCACATCACGGTGGAGGGGCTCAGGTGTGAGCACTGGGAAGCTTGCTTTAGAGTCAGCACGTCACAGTCAGCCCTCCTCTGACATGACAGGCCGACAAACAGAGCTTCACCAGGTCGACCTCCTCCCACTGGAGCCTGGGGGAGGGGAGCCAAGGGAACAGCGTGGCTCCTTACTGGCCGCCTCTGTGGGCAGGCCGTCTGACCTCTCTAAAATCAGAATATATAATTCAGTTCAGATCAGTTCAGTTCAGTCGCTCAGTCGTGTCCGACTCTCTGCGACCCCATGAATCACAGCACGCCAAGCCTCCCTGTCCATCACCAACTCCCGGAGTTCACTCAAACTCATGTCCATCGAGTTGGTGATGCCATCCAGCCATCTCATTAGGAATGTTTAAAGGCTTTTGCTTCTTCCTTTTCTCTCTCGTTATTAAATTAAAAAAAAAAAAAAACGGAAAACATTGCTCTTTGGGTAAAAGGACCCAGAGGACTCATTTCATTCCTCTCTGCAAAGAAAAGGCTGTCATGACCTTAGATGGAGTCGGAGAGGGCAGACCACAGAGCGCCCCTGCCTCACGTTTCCACAGCCCCTCCAAAGGGGCACCGCGGAGTTATTTGTTCCATGTCCTGTTACTGCCGGGGACGACGCAGGGACTCTCTATGACTGGCAGTCTAGGTGAGCAAAACCAAAACACCAAGACTTCAGAAATTCACTTAATTAAAAAGGAAACAGAGAAGCTTTGTGTGCATTTACCTCGTGATTTATGGTAGTCATCCAGTTTGCTCTGGAAACAGGCTTCAGAGGTAAGAAAGGGGTGGCTAGCGGTGGGGGGAGGCCTCCAGGCTGGCTGAATTCCCTCCACTCAGTCTATTTTTGGAACATGCTGGGCTTGCTTGAGCCATGCATCCAGCTTCCTTGGGCCTTCGGCAGCAGCGGGTGTCCTTGTCCTCCTCTGGAAAGTCTGTAGCCCTGGCAGGCACTGCAGGCTTTGAAGGAATGAGCTCCAGGCAGTCAGAGCGGGAGCCAGCCCAGACTCGTCCTGCAGAGGACTGCATCTGCCTCACGACTCCATCCCCGAGCGGGTGGTGGGCCCGTGGGGGTGCCCACAGCCCAGCGGTGACCTGAGAGGGACGCGGGGGTCCCCTGTCTGAGGCATGACCCCTCCACACACCAGCTGTGTGGCCTCGGAGAGTCCCTCCCGCTCACTGAGCCTTACATGCTGCTTATATAAAGTACAGATGATCCCACACATAAATTTCTTAAGACAGAGAGTCTGGCACATAATAAACACTCAGAGAATATTAGCTCATATTAACTGATATCTACTGCAGAAAGAAACGTCCACACGTTGATAGAGCAAGTCTGGCGTTTGGGAGATTTGTCACCAAGATTATTACTCTAAGAGTACAATTATGTTTTTCTTTGGGGTGATCTTCTTTTTAAAGGAAATAGCCTTTTTTGGGAAACATAACTTTTCTTGTTTGTTTTTCCTCCAGTTAGATTGATATGTTTATTGCATAATTTTTAGCATATTAAGTAAAGCATAAAAAAGAAAATTAAAATCACCCACAATCTTGTCGTGGAGATAAACATGATGAACATGAAGATGTGTTTCCAGTTCTCTTATCGTCTTTAAAAAGGAGAATATGCTGAGACTACTATTTCCTTACCTAGTAATGTTCCTTGGAAGGACTGATGCTGAAGCTGAAACTGCAATACTTTGGCCACCTCATGTGACGAGTTGACTCACTGGAAAAGACTCTGATGCTGGGAAATGTTGGGGGTGGGAGGAGAAGGGGACGACCGAGAATGAGATGGCTGGATGGCATCACTGACTCTGTGGACATGGGTTTGAGTGTACTCCGGGAGTTGGTGATGGATAAGGAGGCCTGGCGTGCTGTGATTCATGGGGTCGCGGAGGGTCGGACACGACTGAGCGACTGAACTGAACTGAACTGAATGTTCCTTTAATGATACATCCCAAACTTCTTTTAATATCATTAAATATTTCCTCTGTACCTTGAAAGTGTGTTAGTTTCTCAGTCGTGTCTGACTCTGTGCGACGCTTTGGGCTGTAGTCCATCAGGCTCCTCTGTCCATGGGATTCTCCAGACATGAATACTGGAGTGGATAGCCATTCTCTTCTTCAAGGGATCTTCCCAACCCAGGGATCGAACCCAGGTCTCCTGCATTGCAGGTGGGTTCTTTACCATCTGAGCCACCAGGGAAGCTGCTTCTGTACCATAATCTTATTTTATTGGCCATGCCATGTGGCACGTGGGATCTTAGTTCCCTGAGTGGGGATTGAACCTGCATCCCCTTCACTGGACCCACTGGACCCCCAGGGAAATCCCTATACAGTAATTTTTAATGTCCTCACAAGATTTGCTGAATGAATGTAACTCCAGCCCCTACTTTCCTAACCCCCGTGTGCTGGGTAATTTACGTATAGGAAAGTTCTCTTTGAGGTAGGTATGATTGCTGCCATCTAATCCATGGCAAAACCAAGCCCAGGGTCATTGCACTGGTCAGAGGCAGAACTGGGATTCAAACCCAGTTTGCTTGCCTCCAGAACCAAAGGACTTCCCATTCCAGAGACGGGCTGGTTGCCCCCAGAGGAGAATGTGGCGTGGTAGGCGCAGCGGGGCGATCTTCCTCTAAGACCGTCTGGAGGGAGTCAAGGCTTCTACAAGCCTGCTCAGTTAAGAACCTGCCCAGAAAAAAATGTGAACCATCTCTTTCCCAAAAAAGATACCCAAATGGGCAATAAAACATACAAAAAGGCACTCATTTGCATTACTCATCAGGGCAACGCAAATCAAAATCACCATTTGATGCCACTGGAAAGGCTGGAATGAACAAGGCAGGCAGTACTAAGTGTTGAAGAGGATATGGAGCAACCAGGAACTCACATGCCCCTGGTGGGAATGCCAATCGGTGAAACCAAGACAGGCTGGGACCCGGGCCCCTGTGCTGGAGTGTTGGACTGCTTGCACCTGGACAAACGTCTCCTCAAGCAACCAGATGCGAAGAAACTACACGGGACTAAACACAACTGCGTGCCTGCGCAGCTGGGGCAAATTCGGGGCAAAAATACAAAAAAGACCAAAAATCCAGCTGCCACTTCGAAAGAGCTGGGAGCAAACACTGTGTGTCGGGAGCAAAAGCAGGGTACTTCACATGCCCCCTGCACTCAACACCATAAAGAGGTGGGCAAAACAATGAAGCCACCGTCCTGCTGACCCCTGGACACCCCCCCACCTTCACCCCATATGAGGAACCAGCTCACCCAGCCTCAGGGAGCAAGCAAAGGGACCTGTTACTTGTCTTCGCTCCCTCCTGAAACTACAGGAGCCCCAATAAAGCTTTGTCTGAATGTCTTGGCCTGGCCTCATCAATTTCTGTTGTCTGGGGAAGGCCAAGAACCCTGGTCAGTATCACCACCACTTTGGAAGCTGCTTAGCAGTATCTACTAAAGCTGAGCAAGTATATTTCCTAATTGTAGGTGTGCCAAACAGCACCAGGATGTGTGTGCCCAAAACGCACATACTGAAGTGTTCGCCATTGCACCATTTGTAAAAACCCTATGCTGGAAAGGATTCCGACGTCCATCAGCAATAGTTTGGGATAAAAGCAGTGTGGTGAGGAGAGTGGAAACGCTGGCTTGAAGCTCAACACTCAGAAAACTAAGATCATGGCATCCGGTCCCATCACTTCATGGCAAATAGAGGGGGAAACAGTGTCAGACTTTATTTTTTTGGGCTCCAAAATCACTGCAGATGCTGACTGCAGCCATGAAATTAAAAGACGCTTACTCCTTGGAAGGAAAGTTATGACCAACCTAGATAGCATATTAGAAAGCAGAGATATTACTTTGCCAACAAAGGTCCATCTAGCCAAGGCTATGGTTTTTCCCGTGGTCATGTATGGATGTGAGAGTTGGACTGTGAAGAAAGCTGAGCGCTGAAGAATTGATGCTTTTGAACTGTGGTGTTGGAGAAGACTCTTGCGAGTCCCTGGGACTGTAAGGAGATCCAACCAGTCCTGGGTGTTCATTGGAAGGACTGATGCTGAGGCTGAAACTCGAAAACTTTGGCCACCTCATGTGAAGAGCTGACTCACTGGAAAAGACCCTGATGCTGGGAGGGACTGGGGGCAGGAGGAGAAGGGGACAACAGAGGATGAGATGGCTGGATGGCATCACTGACTCTATGTACATGAGTTTGGGTGAACTCCGGGGGTTGGTGATGGACAGAGAGGCCTGGCATGCTGTGATTCATGGGGTTGCAAACAGTTGGACATGACTGAGCGACTGAACTGAACTGAACTGAATGAGTGTATCTAAAGGAAATCAACCCCGAATATTCACTGGAGGGACTGATGCTGAAGCGCCAATACTTTGGCCACCTGATTCTAAGAGCTGACTCATTTGAAAAGACCCTGATGCTGGCAAAGACTGAAGCTAACAACAGAAGGGATGACAGAGGATGAGAAGGTTGGATGGCATCACCGACTCGATGGACATGAGTTTGAGTAAACCTGGGAGTTGGTGATGGACAGGGAAGCCTGGCGTGCTGTGATTCATCGGGTTGCAAAGAGTCGGACACGACTGAGCGACTGAACAAGGAGTGTACCACACATCAGCAAGAATGAACCCACTACTGGTGAACAAAGAAACGTAGCCTTAAAAGACACACACTGTGTGATTCACAGTGTGAAGAACAGGCAAATGTAATCTGTGGTTTTAGAAGTCAGGGCAGTGGTTACTCTCACGGGGGGTGTGGAGGAGGACGACTGGAAGGGGCGTGGCGGGGGAGATTCTGGGGTGCTGGTAACACTCTGTGTCCTGACCAGGATGCTGGTTCCACGGGTCTGTTCATTTCATGAAAGTTCATTAAGTTGTACACGTAGGTGCATTTTTCTGTGTGTGTTATGCTTCAATTAAAAGTTGAATTATAAAGCCTTTACAAAAAGGAACAGACTGCATTCTTCCCTTTTCTCAGCAAACCCAAGGATCCAGCCAGCTAGTGTGGTGCTTCTGCCCAGGTCCCTTGCTCCGGGCTTTGACAAGTTCTGCTGGGCCTCCCAGGTGGCGCTAGTGGTAAAGAACCCGCCTGCCACTGCAGGAGACATAGGAGACATGGGTTCTATCCCTGGGTCAGGAAGATTCCCTGGAGGAGAGCATGGCGACCCACTCCAGTATTCTTGCCTGGAGAATCCCATGGACAGAGGAGCCTAGAGGGCTAGTCCATGGGGTCTCAAAGAGTCAGACATGACTTAGCACGCATGCCAGGCCAACAGTGGCCCTCTGCCGCTGTGGGGCTAAAGTGAGCCAGACAAGTGGACACTGCCCACCCTGGCCACTGTTCCAGGCACCAGGTAAATTGTGTCTGATTCTTTGCAACCCCATGGACTGGAGCCCGCCAGGCTCCTCTGTCCATGACATTCTTCAGGCGAGAATCCTGGAATGGGTTGCCATGCCCTTCTCAAGGGGATCTTCCAAAACTGGGGATCAAACCCGTGTCTCTTATGTCTCCTGCGTTGGCAAGTGAGTTCTTTACTGTCAGCACCACCTGGGGAGCCCGTGGTATGTATATATGTGCATATATAAGATGGCATATTACTCAGCATAAAAATGAAATATTGCCATTTGCAGCAACACGGATGGACCTAGGAAATATTATAGTGAAGTCAAACAAAGGCAAATACTATGTGATATCATTTATACATGGAATCGAAAAAATAATACAAATGAATCTATATATAAAACAAAGAGACTCATAGACCCAGAAAGCAAACTTATGGTTACCAAAGGGAGGGGGAAGGAGAAACAAATTAGGAGCACGGGATTAACAGATACAAACTTCTATACATCAAATAGATAAGCAACAAGGATTTACTGTGTAACACAGGGAATTACATTCAATATCTTGTAATAATCTGTAACATAATATAATCTGAAAAATATATAAAACTGAATCACATTGCTATATACCTTAAACTAATGCAATGTTATGAATCAATTATACTTCAATAAAAAAATTATTTTCATTAAGATTACTCGCTTCAAAATAAAATTTTCAAGTGAGTATTTTCTCAGTCAACAATTATAGTAATAATTGTGATCATATGGGTGTCTGAGAGATTTGTATTACTATTATTAATAATGGAGAAGCTTATCAATAAATGGTAATGAAAAAAGAAAGTAAATTGGGGAAGCATTCCAATATGAAATAGTCAGACAAAGGGTTAGAGACCTAATATAGCCTGAAAAAGAGGATATTCTTAGAGGTACGGCATAGGATATAGGGAAAAATGAGGCTGGAAAGGCTGGTAGATGCTGGGTTGCAGACTTACTAAAACCACTGCCCTTTATGTTTGAGTTTACCAATATTTTGACTCTAAGAACATTATGATGTCAGAAACTGTACAGATAGTTTATACTTATGTGATAGTAATTGTATATTTAGTGTTCACTGATTAAGAAAATATATAATGGAAAAGGTTATAAATCACAAGTAATTTTAAATAAGTTTTTTAAAATTTGATGGAGGCTAATTACAATCTTGTGGTGGTTTTCCCATCCATTCACATGAATCAGCCATGGGCGTACATGTGTTCCCCATCCTGACCCTAAGTAAGTTTTTATTTTATTCATCACCATAGCACCTCAGACTTTTTTTTAAAAAGTGGTGAGATTATGCAGAAATTATTTATTCAATATATAGACGAACATTAGTGAACAAATAGATTCATGCCTGCCCCCACGACAAACTGAAAACCACGGCTACAGTAATAGCAACAGTAGTAGCAACACTACTTTTATTAATTTTTATTGGGTTACAGTTGCTTTACAAGGTTGTCACTTTCTAGTGTACAGCGGTGAATTAGCTACACATATACATATATCCCCTTTTTTTGACTTCCGTTGCATTTAAGTCACCAGAGTATCAAGTAGGGCTCCCTGTGCCCTACTGTACATTCTTGGTATTATGTTTTATACACACTGTCAATACTGTGTGCATGTCAATTCCGATCTCCTGACTGCTCCCACCCCTCCTTTCCTGTGTGATATCCATACATTTGTTCTCTACATCTGCTTTGCAAGTAAGGTCATCTGTACCGCTTTTCCAGACTCCGCACATACGTGTTAATACACGGTGTTTGCTTTCTTTCTTCCTTCACTCTGTCTCTAGGTCCGTCCGTGTCTCCACAAAAAATTATGGTTCACGAATGTACGTGTCATCCTTGCACAGAGGCCAGGCTAATCTCTGCACTGTTCCAATTTTAGTATGTGTTGCCAAAGTGAGCACAGTAGCAGCTACATTTATTGAATATTTGCTAAGTGCCTGTTCTAAGCACTGCTGTATTAACTCATTTAATTCACACAATGACCATATCAGATAAACCTTATGATTACCCTATTTATAAGTTTGTTTTTGCTTCCTTATACTTTTTCTTCGTTTCTTTTACTAAGACTCAGAACTACTAACCTAATCTGTCAGATCATAGACTTTCAAGGGACTTGCAATCTGTGCTGTTACTGTGTACTGTTACTTAGGTCCCAAACTTGGATTGATAGTCAGGAAGTGCAGAACCTTGCTAGGAGTTGGAAGCTAGATGGAGCTCTAGCTCCAGAGAATCCCGAAGGTTAGAGCTTACTCAGGAAGTACAGCGGGCTTCTTCCTCTGGTAACGCTAGCTCTCAGTGGACCACAGAAGGCTCTGCAATGGCTTTTGTCCCAACTCCTTAGATATTCTTTCTGTGGAATCTGTGGGAGTGAACTGGAAGGACTGGCCCTAATAACTCGAGGACAAAGTCGCCTTTTCCCTCACTGGCCAGCCCCTCACCATCTCTTTTGCTGTCGCTTATACTGGCGTGCTGATGCTCAGAAGGGACATCTCGGTTGCTGCTCATCCCTTCATGACTCACCACTTCTCCTGCGGTC
Source organism: Moschus berezovskii (assembly GCF_049115385.1). NCBI lineage: Eukaryota > Metazoa > Chordata > Mammalia > Artiodactyla > Moschidae > Moschus > Moschus berezovskii. The sequence goes on along the minus strand of NC_142468.1, from coordinate 699,485 downwards.
AGGACTGCACTCAGGAATGTGTACAGGTGCTTCCCCGACGAGTCCTGCTTGGGACCGGAAATCTACTCTGCTCTGCCCCGGGTGGCATCGGAGAAAAGGACAAATCAAACAAAGTTCTCTGTGGGAAGGAACTAGAAATCAACCTGGGATGCCATCAGGTCTACCCCTGGTGCATCTCCACCCCGCCTGGGTGGTTGAACTGGGAGGGACGAGTACAGCACCTGCGTCAGGAAGGGGCAGACTAAGGCCGACCAGGGAAGGAAAGCTTCGGTGGAGAGCCTGTCAACATCCCCATCCAGAGCAGGGAGGGATGCCTGCGGTGGACAGAAGCCATGGCTGTGGATGCCACCTTTTTCTCTATTACAGATGGGAGCTAACAGTTCTAGAACCACTCCTTTAAAATGTATTTTAAAAAACTGGGACAGTTCTGATCCCCAGAATTTAAAAAGACACGCCTGATCTTCTTCTGTGATACTGAATGGCCACAGTCTCCTTTGGAAGATGGGGCACACTGGCCGGTTGCAGGGTCTTAATTATGATACTGTTTTACACTAAACCAGTTTTGTAGAAAACAAGAGAAATGAGCAGAAGCGCCCTATGTGGTGCTCTGCGAGACACGCCAGGCTTGTGTCCTAAGGGTGCAGAATTGGGCGTAAAAACTTCAGCTGCCTCCTGTCCTCTTACTTTGCCCCTGTATCTGGGGCTCCCACCTGAACAGGCTGAAAATCAGGGCACTCTTCTAGGAGGGGTTGCCTCAGTCTTGGTAGAATTTCAAATAGTCCCAATTGTGGTCGAGACTATCTAGAGGATCCAGAAAGTACACAGAAGCCTTTATAGGACTAACTTTATGAGCTTATTCGGAGAAACGTGATGACTCCTGACTCGAGAGCTCTAGTTTAGGGAAGCTCCTACTTTTGAAGATGAATGGCTTGACCGTGAGACAAGGGAAAAGAGAGAACATCAAATAGCCTTCCTTCCTCCTGGGAGCCAAGCGGTTCCCGTAACAGAGCCACTTTGTCAGATGTATTCTTTTGCAACCCCCATGGACCGTAGCCTGAAAGGCTCCTCTGTCCATGTCATTCCCCAGGCAAGCATATTGGACTGGGTTGCCATTTTCTTCTTCAGGGCATCTGCCTGACCCAGGGATCCAACCTTCATCTCCTGCAATGCACAAGGATTTCTATCACTGAGCCACCTGGAAAGCAATCAATACGGCACTTATATACTGTCTTGATGACATCTGGTTTGGGCTCTTTAATAGGGAGAAGAGCTTGAAGAGGTAACCATCAAAGCAGATTAAAAAAAGTTATTTTCCCCTGGGGGATGGGTGGAAAGAGGATTGGTTTTCCAGCTTCAGCCACTGACTAGATGCATGACTCTGGGCAAGTTATTTCCACATCAAGGGAAGAGTTAAGCACCTGATGGAAACATGTCTGTGAATGCGAAAGTAATAACATACTTTCCCATGCCAGAATCTCACATGAAAAGGAGAACACTTTCTGTAAAGAAACAGTAGCATCTTAAGCAGTTAACATCACTTTACAAATTAACTTTCAATTGTGAGGTTAAGCAAAGCAAGGCAAATACGAAATTGAGAAAAGGATAGGTGAATCCATTATAATGAAGGATTTCCCATTTTTTTCTTGCTTTCTTTTTTTGCCAAAGTATGGTTGTCCTTCGAGGCAGTCCTTTCTTGACTCTTATGAAACCAGAGCAAAGGACTCAAGCTTGATGTGACGTAAATATCAATAATTTTGATGTTTTTAGTTTTTGTATCTGTGGGAGAGAAATCATCACTCTTTGACGGTTCAGTAGTTTTTCCAGGCTACTCTACAACTATTAGGCGGGTCACTTTACTTTTTAAATGCATAGGAAGCACAGAATAATTATTCTATGACAAGTCTTTCCGCCTCAGAATCATACCACTCTGATCTCAATGAAAATATCAAAGTTTTTGCATTTGGGGGGTTTTATGCTCATGTATATTGGAGAAGGAAATGGCAACCCACTACAGTGTTCTTGCCTGGAGAAGCCCAGGGACGGGGGAGCCTGGTGGGCTGCCGTCTATGGAGTCGCATAGAGTCGGACACGACTGAAGTGACTTAGCAGCAGCAGCAGCAGCATACTCATGTATGTTCTTGATCCTGAGATCTGAAGAAAATAAATCAGCACCACTTTCCCCTTAAACAGGATAGAGCCGATAACTTAAAACTTTCACGCAAGGGCAAAGTAAATATGCAGAGAAAACACAAAGTAGGGGCTTGTTCTGCATCACTTTGATTAAAGCCGACATATAGCTACAGTTAGCCTGGAAGCCTATTATAACATAAAAAGCAATGATATTAGACACCAATGATCCGAATTCAAGCCTCATTCTGGCTCAAGATACAGGACTTTGAGAAAGTTTCTAGGACATCTTCGTGTTCCGATTCCTCATCCCTAAAACTGTGCTGCTGAGAGGATAACACGGAAAACGGTTTCCCTTGTGACTCAAATGGTAAAGCATCTGTCTGCCAACACAGGGGACACTGGTTCAATCCCTGGGTCAGGAAGGTTCCCTGCAGGAGATGGCAACCCACTCCCAATATTCTTGCCTAGAAAATTCCATGGACAGAGGAGCCTGGAGGGCTACAGCCCATGGGGTCCCAAAGAATGGGGCATGAATTGGCGAGTAAACAACAAAGCATGCAGAAACAATTTGTAAGAGAGCTATTATTTCTCTCCTAGAATGTGCTTGCTATCAGTAACAGCAGGAGTTATTATTCACTGCGGGCAGCTTCTGGACTTTCTACTTGGAAGCCTAGCTCGAGGCAAAAGCAGCAGCGAGTTTAGGAACAGTTTCTAAACGCTCACCCCGTCTGAAGTTCTTTCCCTCAGTGCGAAAGCCTTGGAAACCAGGCTGGCACCACCCTTTCAGCCATAAAGCTTAGTTCTGGTTCTTCGTGCTCATCTCCGTGATATCTGGGGCACTGCCATCTCACGGTCGTTTGCTTTTGGCGGCTGCTTTCTCTTCACGATGTCGGCACAAGCGAGAAGATCTACTGAAGCAAGTACAAGCTCCTTCTTGTCGCCCCTACTGCCCGCAGCTCACCTAAGTTTTCCCTGCATAGCGGTCGCAGCCTCAGACGTCCTCAAAACCGAAAACTCAGAGGCCTTGACCATGGGCCAAGGGTACTGACCAGGTAAAAGCCGAAGGCATTCCGGTTCCAGGACAAGAGCTCACCCAGGCAGCCAAAACGAGCACACAGTCCCACACGGAGCTGACCCTCGCGAGACAAGACCGCGAGCAGCGAGAGAAGTCCAGCGTCTCGCGAGAAGAAGAGGCGTCGACGGAAACTGGGAAACGGCTCCCTTGGCGACCCGGACCCGCCGGTGGGCGGGGCCAGAGTTAAGCCCACCCCTTCCGGCCTCTTTCCCCGCCTCCTAGCCCTGAGGGGTCCGGCCTGCGGCGCGGGCGCCGGGCGCTCCGGGTTCCGGCCCGCCGGCGCAGGGTCTGGAGGGAAGCCTGGGGGCCGCGCCTCGGCCGGCGCTGAGGGGGGGGCGGGGAGGGGCCTGCGGCTGGCGGCCCCGCCCCCGGCCCCGGCTCGCGGGCGGGCGCGTCGGCCGGCCCCGGGGCCGCGTCCCCCGGGCGACTCCTCCGAGGCGGCCTGGGCGTGTGCCCGCGGGTGTCGGCGCAGAGGCTGCGGGGCGCGGCCTGCTTCGGCCCCATGGTGGGCTTCGGGGCGAACCGGCGGGCCGGCCGCCTGCCCTCCCTGGTCCTGGCGGCGCTGCTGGTGGTGATCGCGGTGCTCGGCTTCAACTACTGGAGCGTCTCGTCACGCCACGTCCTGCTGCAGGAGGAGGTGGCGGAGCTGCAGGGCCAGGTCCAGCGCACCGAGGTGGCCCGCGGGCGCCTGGAGAAGCGCAATTCGGACCTGCTGCTCTTGGTGGACTCGCACAAGAAGCAGATTGACCGGAAGGAGGCGGATTACGGCCGCCTCAGCAGCCGGCTGCAGGCGCGGGAGGGCCTGGGGAGGAGATGCGAGGACGACAAGGTAAGCGCGCAGCCGCCCCGCGGTTCCCTCAGCCCCGAGGCGGGCGAGCTCGCTCGGCCGTGGCTGCCCCTGCCTTCCAGAGTCGCAGCCTTGAGGCGCCCCTTGCCGCGCGCAGCCGTGTTTCTGCCAGACTTTAACTGCTCGCCAAGGCCACGTTTTCCGGCCCCTGCCAGACGAAACTGAGTGTCTGGTTCTCCAGGGTGGCCTCTCGGTGGATGCCGCCTTTCCCCCCGGCCGGGCTGCTGAGCTGGCAGTCGTGATGATCTGGCCCGCCTGTGTGGCCGGCCGCCTTACGTCTGCAGATACACAGGGCTGGAGACTGCCGGATTTGGTGTGAGTATTGTTGCCCTATCCTTTATTCCATGCCCACTGATCATTATTAATTTCTTTATTTAAAGAATGTGGCGGCCTCTAACCCGTCTACTTACGGCGATCGCAATATATTTTTTAAGAAGTCTAACTTCTCATATCTCTATAGGGCTATGTATTAAGCAGTTAAAGAATCAGAATTACTGCCTTTTTTTGTGATCAAAATATTTTTATAGGTGGGCTGTGGAGCCATAGATGAGCCACACTTGTGACTTGGACATAGATAATCCAAAATTATGTACTCAGTTTGAATTGTTAGTGCAATTAACCCAAAAGATAGACTCTAAAAATAACGTTCTAGGCAACAGAATCTCATGTCATTGTCCTAATTGATCTTCAAATAAAAATACACTTTTGTATGCTTAACTTTTAGGGTTAGTGTTGGAAAGTCATGCTAAGTTTAAATTGTGAAAGTTTAAAGCTATACTGTAACTGGGCCGATGCTGAGTACTTTATTCTCACCAGCGCATCGGGAACTATATTATTAGCTTATGACCTATGCAATTTTTGTTGCTATACCAGACCTGTGAAAATTTCTGGATGGGATAAGTATAATAGATAGCTTTCTTTCTGGACCCTCTTTTGGTAATCTTCACAGGGTTTTTGTGTGTCAGTGTGTGTTCCCATTGTAAGTTTTTATTTTGTAGGTCAATTATTTATAGTCATTATAAATTAAAATCTCCTGAGCTCCCAATTTCCTTATTGTCACCAGCCTCTACTTTGTTTCTTATTTCGTGAAGATTGAGGCCCACAAAAGCACTTGAGGTAAGTGCTTTTCAGTAGCCTTCACCATAACATAGCTTCACCATAACATAGCTTCTGAGAGGAGCAACAGATCAGCAAACTTACACTACATACTGAACTCTATAGACTGAAAAGTTCTCTGGGGTGGAATAAACAGATATCCATGAAATTTTGGAGTATTAAAAGGAGATCTTCAGACTTGAATGGTTGCTGCTGCTACTGCTGCTAAGTCACTTCAGTCGTGTCCGACTCTGTGTGACCCCCATAGACGGATGGTTAGGCATTACTATTCAAATTCTCTACAATCTGGAAAGAGAGATAAGTCTTTTCTAGTGATTTATACTCTTGATTCCATTTCTTTCATCTACTGGACTGTCATTATCAGTTTCTTTCAGTAGGTTTTCACTTTTACCTTCAACCATATGTAGGTGTTCGCTGTTCTAAAATTTTTTGTATTCTTCCATATACTCCATTCTCCTGATCAACCAGTGTCTTTGTTTTTACTTTCACTGCTAAACTCTAGTTATTGGTGGTCTATAAATGTTTCATGCATTTCTTTTTTCATCCCCATCCTAATTTTTTTTCATTCTCTATACCATCCTTCTTTCCTCCTCTTTTCTGAAGCTATTTTCTTGAAGGTCACAAATGGCAGTCTTCCTGATCAGATCAAAAAGCATTTTTATTCTTATTCTGTTCAATTTCTCAATAATTGTCTGTAACATTTTGGGAACTGTCTCCTTTCTTGCTTCTTTATCATTGAATTCTCTGGATTTGCTTCCTACCTTCTTCAGCATACTTATTTTTTGCTGATTTCCCCCTCCTCCAACTGTCTAATAATAATAAACTATATTCTTGAGTCTTTGGTTTCCCCGTACAGCAGTATTTCTCAAGGTGGTGTTAAACAGAATACTGTCCTAGAAATTGTTCGTACATGGTCAGGACAAAAACTGAAAACCTTCTTTTTTGGAGGAAAATGTTAAACAGTGTAAGTAGTATATCCTCCTCTTCAAATTTATAATCTTGCTAGCATATAAAGGCTCTGAGAGATGTTAGTAAAGAAGCCTGTTTAATTTTGTTTAATTTAGTCTGTATCAGTTAATTTGATCACAGATTACTATTTTCATGGCCTCCTTGTTACCATGGTACAGAAGAATGTAGCAAAGCACACTAGTTTGGGAACTGTTTCCCTAGGTAGCTAGATGAGCTATAGATGAAATTTGTCTTTTAGAGGTGTTTCCTTTATTCCTGCTACTCCCTCAAGAGCTGAGAAGAGAGATTTATCATGTGTAAATGATCTAAAATCCTTCTGGATGGTGATAATGTTGGAGAAACAAGTAAATTGATGATTAAAATGTCTTCCTTTTTAGACTAGACTTGTTTTGAGTTTATTCACGTTAGTGAATAAAGGCTGTCTCTGCCTTTCAGGGTTTTTACCTGTAGCACACTCGTGCTGACCCCTACAGTAGTTATTTGTACCCCTTGGTTTGGTATATATCCTTCCTGATGACTCAGGGTTGTGTCCTGATTGATCTGAACTGATTACAGTACTTTCATTATTCCCAGTGCTTAGTTTAGGAAGGGGCTGGCTTCTGAGTTGCAAGGGGAAGCTTCCTTGCTCCTTAGAAGAGTCATACTTCCACCTCAGTGATATTCTTCCCCCAAATCAAAACTCTCCAGTCTAATCGTAAGAACGTATCGGACGAACTCACTTTCAGGGACATTCTACAAAGTACCTGAGCAGTACTCTTCAGAGAGTCACACTTGAAGAGGCGATCGGTCTCTTCTGCCAGATGTCATTGCTTCACTACGTGATACCTGGAATCAGGGTAACCAGAGTGCCGGAAAAGTTAGCTAAGGAATGGTTGAGGCACTGATTTGGCAGAGTGTAGTGGAACAATAGTATATCGGCACTAAAGAAACACTCCTGGGGCTTCCCTGCTTCCCTGGTGCCTCAGTGGTAGCCGTCCTCTAGAGCCCAGGAGGGGCAACTTCCGAGACCACGTGCTGCAGCTACTGAAACCTCTAGGTGCACCCAGCACCTGTGCTCTGCAGCAGGAGAATCCGCCACAGTGAGAAGCCTGAGCACTGCAACGGGAAAGTAGCCCCCGCTAGCCACAACTAGAGAAAAGCCAGAGCAGCATCGAAGACCCAGCACAGCCAAAAATAAATAAAGTTTTAAACATTCCTATTGTGTAAGCCAGGCACGTTGAGAGTTCCTTAGTTACAGCCTAACTAAGGTACCCTGACTGCTCAGACTCTCATTGTCACAGTCGGGTCTGAGATGTGGGTTAAGTCTTCTCTATCCCCGGGGCAGTGTGGGCAGTGGCCTCAGGTCTGCGTGTGGCTTGAGGCTCCTCAAGGGACTTCGCCTTAAGATCAACAGTGGTGTTTGGGTGCCTGACTCAGTCGGCACTTGCTTCATAGGCTTTTGGAGGTCAGGCTCCTTAGCTGGCATCACCTCCCTGTATACCCTTGCCCACTCCATGGGTGTTCCCAGCCAAAACTCCCTTTGCCCTGATGAGATAGCTGCCTTAGGTGTGATGTGTGTGTAGGGAGTTTTGGTAAGGCAACCCTTTTTCAAGTTCAGTTCAGTTCATTTTAGTAGCTCAGTCGTGTTCGACTCCCTGTGACCCCATGCACTGCAGCACGCCAGGCCTCCCTGTCCATCATCAACTCCTGGAGTTCACTCAAACTCATGTCCATTGAGTCGATGGTGCCATCCAGTCATCTCATCCTCTGTCGTCCCCTTCTCCTCCTGCCTTCAATCTTTCCCAGCATCAAGGTCTTTTCCAAATGAGTTGGTTCTTCAAATCACGTGGCCAAAGTATTGAGTGTCAGCTCCAACATCAGTCCTTCCAATGAATATTCAGGATTGATCTTCTTTAGGATGGACTGGTTGGATCTCCTTGCAGTCCAAGGGACTCTCAAGAGTCTTCTCCAGCACCGCAATTCAAAAGCATCAATTCTTTGGTGCTCAGCTTTCTTTATAGTCCAACTCTCACATCCATACATGACTACTGGAAAAGCCATAGCTTTGACTAGACAGACTTTTGTTGGCAAAGTACTGTCTCTGCTTTCTAATATGCTGTCTAGGTTGGTCATAGCTTTTCTTCCAAGGAGCAAGCGTCTTTTAATTTCATAGCTACAGTCACCATCTGCAGTGATTTTGGAGCCCCCCAAAATAAAGTCTCTCACTGTTTCCATTATTTCCCCATCTATTTGCCATGAAGTGATCGGACCGGATACCATGATCTTAGTTTTGTGAATATTGAGCTTTAAGCCAACTTCTTCACTCTTCTCTTTCACTTTCTTCAAGAAGCTCTTTAGTTCTTCTTTGCTTTGTGCCATAAGGGTGGTGTCATCTGCGTATCTGAGGTTATTGATTGTTCAAGTTACCCTTTTTTAAAAAAAAGTTATTTTAGAACATTTAAGATCTATGGGATTATTGCAAAGATAGTACAGACAGTTTCTTCATACCCCAGACCTAGTTTTTCCTGTTATTAAGTGGCACATTTGTCATAATTAATCAATCCCTACTGATGCATTAAAAAATCATGGCATTGGGTCCCATCACTTCATGGCAAATAGATGGGGAAACAATGGAAACAGTGACAGACTTTATTTTCTTGGGCTCCCAAATCACTGCAGACAGAGACTGCAGTCATGAAATTAAAAGATGCTTGCTCCTTGGAAGAAAAGCTATGAGAACCCTAAACAGCATATTAAAAAGCAGAGACATCACTTTGCTGACAAAGGTCCTAGATTTTTCCAGTAGTCATGTATGAATATGAGAGTTGGACCATAAAGAAGGCTGACTGCCGAAGAATTGATGCTTCTGAACTGTGGTGCTAGAGAAGACTCTTGAGAGTCCCTTGGCCTGCAAGGAGATCAAACCAGGCAATCCTAAAGGAAATCAGTCCTGAATGTTTATTGGAGGGACTGATGCTGAGGCTGAAGCTCTAACACTTGGACCACCTGATTTGAAGAGCTGACTCACTGGAAAAGACCCCGATGCTGGGATATATTGAGGGCAGGAGGAGAAGGGGACGACAGAGGATGAGATGGTTGGATGACATCACCTATTCAATAGACATGAGTTTGAGTAAACTCCAGGAGATGGTGAAGGACAGGGGAGCCTGGTGTGCTGCAGTCCATGGGGCGGCAAAGAGTTGGACACGACCGAGTGACTGAACAACTACAGTTGATGCATTAATAATAACTGATGTCCATAGTTTATGTTTTCTCAGTTCTTCCCTAATGTCCTTTTTCTGTTCAGGATCCCGTCTAAGGTTCCACATTACATTTAGTTGTCATGTCTCTATAGGCTTCCTGCAGTCATGACAGTTTTTTCAGACTTTGTTTTTTATGATCTCAACAGTTTTTGCTTTTTTCCATAATTTTTATGATTATTTTTGGCTGTGCTGGGTCTTCGTTGCTACATGAGCTTTTCTCCAGTTGCAGCAAGTGGGGGCTTCTCTCTAACTGCAGTGCTCGGACTCCTCATTGCAGTGGCTTCTCTTATTGTGGAGCCTGGGCTCTAGGGTGTGTGGGCTTCAGTAGTTGCAGCGCGTGGGCTCAGCAGGTGTGTCTCCCAGGCTCTCGCGCTCAGACTTAGCTGCTCCATGGCAAGTGGGGTCTTCCTGGCTCAGGGATCAGACCTGTGTCTCCTGAATTGGCAGGCGGCTTCTTTACCGCTGAGCCGCGCGGGAAGCCCTGATCTTGGCAGTTTTGAGGATTACTGGTCAGGCGTTCTGTAGAATGCCACTCTGTTGGCATTTGTTTGATCCTTTTCTCAGGATTAGACTCAGGTTATGGTTTGGGGGAGGGAGACTGCCGAGGAAAGCGCCTTTCTCATCATATCAGAGCGTCTCTCAAAAGTGACTTACCACTCAGTACTGACCTTGATCGCCTGGCTTGAGGCAGTGTTTGTCAGGTGTCTTCACTGTGACGTTACCGTCAAGGAAGAGAATGCATTTGTTTCTTTCTTTTTTTTTTTTTGTGGACAGCTGGCCTGGATTTTTATTTTTATTTATTTTTTTAAATTTATTTTATTGGAGGCAAATTACCTTACATGAATATATTGGTTGGTTTTGCCGTACATTGACATGAATTCGCCCCGGGTGTACATGTGTTCTCTTTCTTGAACCCCCCTCCCACCTCCCTCTTCCCCATATCCTCTCTCCATGTCATCCCCATGCACCAGCCCCATGCATCCTGTATCATGCGTCGAACCTGGACTGGTCACTTACGATAAAATACATGCTACAATGCCGTTCTCCCCAATCATCCCACCTTCACCCTCTCCCACACAGTCCCAAAGACTGTTCTATATGCCTATGTCTCTTTTGCAGTCTCGTATACAGGGTTCAGGTTACCATCTTTCTAAATTCCATATATATGCGTTAATATACGGTATTGATGTTCTTCTTTCTGGCTTACTTCACTCTGTATAATTGGTTCCAATTTCATCCACCTCATTAAAACTGATTCAAATGCATTCTTTTTGATGGCTGAAAAATACTCCATTGTGTTTATGTACCAAAGCTTTCTTATCCATTCATCTGCAGATGGACATCTAGGTTGCTTCCATGTCCTGGCTATTATAAACAGTGCTGCAATGAACATTGGGGTACACGTGTCTCTTTCAATTCTGGTTTCCTCGGTGTGTATGCCCAGGAGTGCGATTGCTGGATCATATGGCAGTTCTATTTCCAGTTTTTTGAGGAATCTCCACACTGTTCTCCATAGTGGCTGTACTAGTTTGCATTCCCACCAACAGTGTAAGAGGGTTCCCTTCTCTCCACACCCTCTCCAGCACTTATTGCATGTAGACTTTTGGATAGCAGCCATTCTGACTGGTGTGAAGTGGTATCTCATTGTGGTTTTGATTTGCATTTCTCTGATTATGAGGGATGTTGAGCATTTTTTCATGTGTTTGTTAGCCATCTTTATGTCTTCTTTGGAGAATTAATTGGGTCACTTAGTTTTCTGGACGGAGAAGGCAATGGCTAGCCACTCCAGTACTATTGCCTAGAAAATCCCATGGATGGAGGAGCCTGGTAGGCTGCAGTCCGTGGGGTCGCTAAGGGTCGGACACGACTGAGCGACTTCACTTTCACTTTTCACTTTCCACTTTGACACATTGGAGAAGGAAATGGCAACCCACTCCAGTGTTCTTGCCTGGAGAATCCCAGGGACGGGGGAGCCTGGTTGGGCTTCCGTCTATGGGGTCACACAGAGTCGGACACGACTGAAGTGACTTAGCAGCAGTTTTCTGGAATTGAGCTGCAGGAGCTGCTTGTATATTTTGGAGATTAATCCTTTATCAGTTGCTTAATTTGCTATTATTTTCTCCCATTCTGTAGGCTGTCTTTTCACCTTGCTTAGAGTTTCCTTTGCTGTGCAGAAGCTTTTGATTTTAATTAGGTCCCATTTGTTTATTTTTGCTTTTATTTCCAATATTCTGGGAGGTGGGTCATTTGTTTCTTCCTTTTCCGCACTATACTCTTTGAAAGGAGGTCTCTGTGTGCAGCCAACGCTTAATGACTTGGGAGTTGTATTCTGTCTCCTTAAGGGCAGAGTGTCTGTGTACATTACTTGCAGTTTTTCTGCATGGACCTTAGTCTCTTCTCCCTTATTTATTATTCAGTTATTTATTTATATCAGTATGAACTCATGGATATTTATTTTATACTTTAATTTATAATCCACTGCTACTCAGTTTATGCTGTTGCTCAGATTGCTCCAGCTTTGGCCTTTGGGAACGCTTTCATTTACCTCCAGGCATAATACCCCATCACTGTCACAAACCCCTTCCTTAGTTTCTGTCACTACAAGATGCTCTGACTTATCTTGTGTACTTGCTGCCCCAGTCCTAGAATCCTTCTCCACAGAGCCCTAGGTCCTTTTATTGGAAAATGGTATTAGAGACCAAAGTCTAGGTGAGAGGTATACTCATTGCTACGGTCAGACTATCTTTGGAAATCTTGAAATCCCTGCTCCACAGATATCAGGAAGGTGACGTTGGATATCTTCCGATTTATTGTTCTGTCCTCCCATTTTCAGTTTGATACCTGGGCTGTTAGAACACAGAAATTCTTTTTTTTCCCACACTTCAAACTTTTTATTTTGTATTGAGGTGTAGCGGGTGAACAGTGAAGGGACTCAGCCATACGTGTATGTGTATCCGTTTCTCCTCAAACCTCCCTCCTGTCCAGGCTGCCGCAGACACTGAGCAGTTTCCTGTGCTATACAGTAGGTCCTTGTTGGTTATCCATTTTAAATATAGCAGTGTGCACATGTCCTTCCCAAACTCTCTAACTGTCCCTTCCATCCAGCAATCATAAGAACACAAAATTTCTTTAAGGGAGCCTGAAATTGTCCTTGGAAGTGAGAAACAAGCTCCACTTCTCTGGGATATAAAATTCATTTATATGCTTTGAACATACCATATTGATAAAAAAAAATGTTTAGTAAGTTTTATGTTAGCTATTATTCCACAACTGCTTCCTTATTTCTGACCGGCCTTCTTTCCAGGATGTGATTCCACCCGCGTTCCTGCCTAAGATCCGGTCCCAGCTCTACTCGGCCTGCCTTGCCCTTTGCCCCGGCTGTCTGACTCCACCCTTGCCACCTTTCCTGGTCCTTTTCTAAACAGGCGTAGTTGACTCCTCTCATGCCTGTCTCAGCTGACTCCCCAACACCTGCCTTTTTTTTGGTTGTTTAGTCGCAAAGTGTCCGACTCTTTGTGACCCCATGGACTGTGGTCCACCAGGCTCCTCCGTCCATAGGATTTCCCAGACAAGAATACTGGAGTGGGTTGCCATTTCCTCCTCCACTGATGCCTGCCTCTGTAATTTGAAGAGCAGCCTTGTGCAGTTTTTCTAACACTCTACACATGAATATTCCTGCCTTTGCCTTCCCCATCATAACCTGGCCAAATTCTAGCTGTCATTTAATTGCCACCTCAGTTTATTCATAAACCATACAGAGCTCATGCCTCCTTTCCAGACTGCATCCCTTTCCTGCCTTCCTGGTCCCTGTAACGCTCATGCAGCCATTACTGAGACTGAGGTTAGAAATTTTGGTATCATCTTTGATTCCTTGAGCATCAACATGCAGAGGAGTTACTTGGTCAGATTGAAGTTTTAAAAAATCAGTCTGGTTGCAGAACAGAGAGTTGGTTGGAAAGGAAGCAGGAGCTTCCTAACCAGTCTCCTTGCCCTGAACTCTGTCTCTTTCAGTTAGTCCTGCGCCCCCCAAGCAAACCAGCTCTCCCTCCTGCCTTCCCTCTGGAGTGGTTGTGTCACTCACTGTGTCAGATCAGAATTCTGCCGTCCGGCCTTTAAGGCTTCCATGGAGGGCCTCTGTCGACTTGAGTCCCACTGTCTCCTGACCCAGACGCATCCAGATGTGTTGCTTTGCTAACCTTGTCTCCTCGCCTGCCTTTCTGTGTCATGTCAATTCCTGTTCCTATACTTCTGTTCTGTTATCTGACTCTTAGCCTCTTGCCTCTTTTTTCTTATACCAGCCTTTTGGTACATCGACCATGAAGCCCTCTGACTTCTGACCTGGCATGTGCTTTTTTTATACACAGTTAACATTTACTGTTTGAAGCACTCTAAATTATTTTGTTTTTCAAAATAGCTTCCTAAATGTTAACTTTGTCTTCTCAACAAAATTTTTAAGTTACTTGAGGAAGGACCATCTTTAAAATTTTTTCCAGTGAGTTCTTGATAGTCATTAGTGCCAATACAAAGTGTTACGGTTTACAGGATTAGCGTGGACTCTAATCCAGTTTCTTGTGTCCTTATAAGAAGAGGAAATTTGGATACATAGACACAGGGAGGAAGGCCGCATGGAGATGGAGGCCTTGACTGGATTGATGCATTTATAAGCCAAGCAGTGCCAAGGATTGTCAGCAGCCACGAGAAGCTAAGAAAAGGGCAAAGAAGAATCCTCCTTTAGGGCCTTCAAATAGAGAGCACGGTCCTATAGACAACTCAGTTTTGGACTTCTAGACTGCAGAACTGTGAGAGAATATTTTTGGTTCTTTTAGTCATTGGGCTTGTGGTTTGTTTTGTTGGTGTTTAGTTGCTAAACTGTGTCCAACTCTTTTTCAACCCCAGGACTGTAGACTGTAGAACTGTAGTCCCCCAGGCTCCTCTGACCTTCGGTTTTCCCAGCCAAGAATACTGGTCAGTCAGTCAGTACAGTTGCTCAGTTGTGTCCGACTCTCCGCGACCCCATGAATCACAGCATGCCAGGCCTCCCTGTCCATCACCAACTCCCGGAGTTCACTCAAACTCATGTCCATCGAGTCGGTGATGCCATCCAGCCATCTCATTCTCTGTCGTCCCCCGTCTCCTCCCACCCCCAATCCCTCCCAGCATCAGAGTCTTTTCCAGTGAGTCAACTCGTCGCATGAGGTGACCAAAGTATTGCAGTTTCAGCTTTAGCATCAGTCCTTCCAATGATTGAGCTCCTTTAGAATGGACTGGTTGGATCTCCTTGCAGCCCAAGGGACTCTCAAGAGTCTTCTCCAGCACCACAGTTCAAAAGCATCAATTCTTCGGCGATCAGCCTTCTTCACAGTCCAACTCTCACATCCATACATGACCACTGGAAAAACCATAGCCTTGACTAGACGGACCTTGGTTGGCAAAGTGATGTCTCTGCTTTTTAATATGCTATCTAGGTTGGTCGTAACTTTCCTTCCAAGGAGTAAGCGTCTTTTAATTTCCTGGCTGCAATCAGCATCTGCAGTGATTTTGGAGTCCAAAAAAATAAAGTCTGACACTATTTCCACTGTTTCCCCATCTATTTCCCATGAAGTGATGGGACCAGATGCCATGATCTTTGTTTTCTGAATGTTGAGCTTCAAGCCAACCTTTTCACTCTCCTCTTTCACTTTCATCAAGAGGCCTTTGAGTTCCTCTTCACTTTCTGCCATAAGGGTGGTGTCATCTGCATATCTGAGGTTATTGATATTTCTCCCGGCAATCTTGATTCCAGCTTGTGCTTCCTCCAGCCCAGCGTTCCTCATGATGTACTCTGCATATAAGTTAAATAAGCAGGGTGACAATATACAGCTTTGACGTACTCCTTTTCCTATTTGGAACCAGTCTGTTGTTCCATGTCCAGTTCTTACTTTGCTATAATGGCTCTAGGAAACTAATATAAAATTCACTAAAAACTCTGGCAGACTTTTGAAGGTTATTTTATTTTTTTGGTAGAAACTGACAAGCTGATACTGAAATGTATGGAAATACAAATAACCTAGAATAGCCAAAACAATTTTTAAAAGAACAAAGTAGGAGAACTTATACTCCCTGATTTCAAGGCTTGTTATACAGCAGTGTGATCCTGTATAGATATAGTAGTCAAGGCTGTGGAGTTACTGAAAAGGTTGGGCGGGTAAGTCACTAGGATGGGATAGAGTCACAGACAGACCCACAGATATACGGTCAGTTAGTGTTTGGGAGAAGCGCCAAGGCAGTTTAATGAGGAAAGGGAAGTCTTTTCAACAAAAGATATTGTTGAAAGCAACTGGATACCTTTATGGTGGTGGGTGGGTGGTGTTGTTCTATAACTTGTGCTACTTCAGAACATAAACAAATAAAATTGGCTTGGATCATGGACCTAAACGTAAAAGGTAAAGCTATAAATCTTCTGGATGACAACACAGGAGAAGATATCTGTGGCTTTGGATTTGTGTGGGTTTTTGAGGACATAAAAAGCGTGAACCGTAAAGAGAAAAATGATGAATTTGACCATCGAAAGTAAAAGTTGTGTTCTTCAAAAGGCACTATTTAAAAAAAAAGAAAGAAAAAGCAGGTCATGGGTTGGAAGACATATTTAGAATAGATGTATCAGATAGAGAATTGTATCAGTGCAGCCCCCTGTACCAGGACCCAGCCCACCTACTAACAGGCCGGCGCCAGTCCCGGGGCCCCAGCCCTGCCGAGCATCAGGCCACCACCAGCCCTGAGACCCCCAGGGCCCTACAGTCAGAGCCCCGGGGCCCCAGACTCACCTCCCAGCAGGCCAGCACCACCTTCAGCCCCTTAGCTAGCTAACCTCCCAGCAGGCCAGCACCACCTCCAGCCCCTTAGCTAGCTACCCCAGTGTCCAGCCCCACCCAGCAGCGGGCCAGCACCAGCCCCTCGGGTTCCAGGGCCCTCAGCCTCACCAACCAGGGGCCAGCAGCCTCCACACAAGGAACGGCCTGGCAACCGATGGAAGTGGGGCCAGCCGCACCTGTCAGACGGCCCCCAATAGACCACCACCACGACCCACACGGCCCAGACGTGGGGCTCCCCTCGAGCACATGGCTCTGATGACCGGAGGGCAGTGTCCTGCTACGATGCAGAGGACATCTCCAGAAGCCTGCTTTTCCAAGGTTGGGAAATGAAACCAACCTACTAGATACTTAGAAATAAAAATAGTAAATTAGGCAAAATGAGGCAACAGACGAGCATCTTCCAAATGAAGGAACAAGATAAAACCCCAAAAGAGCTCAGTGAAGTGGAGATGGGCAACCTGCCCAATAGAGGGCTCAAGGTAATGGGTGTAAAGACCTTCAGAGAACTCGGGAGAAGATCGAACGAGCAGAGTGAGAAGTTAGAAGTTTTTGACAAAGAGTGAGAAAATATAAAAGAAGAACCAGATGAAGCATACAGTAACTGAAATGAAAAACACACCGGAAGGAATCAACAGTAGATTAGATGATACAAAGGAACGGCTCGGTGAGCGGGCAGGCAGAGTAGTGGAAAGCACTGAAGTTGAACAGGAAAAGGAAAACACTGTAAGAGAAACTTAAAGCATCACGAGAAACTAAAATTACTGCATGCCTTGCCTGTGCCAAGAGGAACACAAACTTCAGTCAAACGGAACGTTAATTCTCTTACAAGGAAGCCAAAATGCGGAAACCTTTGGTCTTCATTCACAAAATATTGTTCCTTGCTTAATGAAGTTACAGTTCAAGTATTCCCTGTTGTATCAGAGGAGATACACCGCATCACCACATTATATGAATTGTTTCTTTCCTCTCTGGAGTGGGTGGAAGGAATCTCCTTGATTGTTCTTTTAGGTTTTTCTCTGTTTAAATTGTAGCCAACATTTTTCAAGAATCAGTTTTATGATCTTCATGGAACCTCCTGAGATTACTCTGACCCTTATCATGGGAGCAAGAAGAAGCAGAGAAATAAGGAAATGAGAAAGGAAGATGAAAGAAACGCGGGGACATGTGTCTAAGATCTTTGTAGTACAGATAATCGATATATTTTTGTCAATTAAAATGTTAGGGTTTTAATGTAAGATCAGGGACTTCCCTGTTGTTAGGACTCCATGCTTCCGCTGAAGAGAACACGGATTCCATTCCTGGACAGGGAGCTCAGACTCCACAAGCCACGTGGCACGGCAAAAAAAAAAAAAAAACTCTTCAAGGTTAACTCTTCCAGTACAGGAAATAAAGGAACTAATGTTATTAAATGTCAGTCTGTAGTGGACAGGCTTTTATGTATTTCCATTAATTCTCACTTTATGGTTGAAGAAACAGGCTTCAGTTCAGTTCAGTCGCTCATTCGTGTCCGACTCTTTGTGACCCCATGAATCACAGCACGTCAGGCCTCCCTATCTATCACCAACTCCCGGAGTTCAGTCAAACCCATGTCCATCGAGTCGGTGATGCCATCCAGCCATCTCATTCTCTGTCGTCCCCTTCTCCTCCTGCTCCCAATCCCTCTGAGCATCAGAGACTTTTCCAGTGAGTCAGCTCTTCGCATGAGGTGGCCAAAGTGTTGGAGTTTCAGCTTTAGCATCAGTCCTTCCAGTGAATACCCAGGACTGATCTCCTTTAGAACGGACTGGTTGGATTAGGTGAGAAAATGGCAGAATCCTAAACTCAGATCTGCTTGATTCCATAAAGCCTTTCCACTAAACTGCATTGCCACACATTATGTACCTATATCTATATAGTTTTAAAATATAGAGAGCAAAATTATAAATTATTATATAAGAATAGTTATCTTGCCAACAAATCAGATAACTCTTGAGTGTTCACTGTGTGTATTAGTTTCTTAGGGCTGCTATAACAAAGAACCACAAACTGGACAGCTTAAAATAACAGAACTTGATTGTCTCGTGGTTGTGGAGAGTAGATAGACGTCCAGAATTAAGGTTTTGGCAAGACTGTGCTTCCACTGGAGCCTCTAGGGGAAGAGTCTTCTATCTGTGATAACCTCAAGTGTTCTTTGGCTTAAGGCAGCGTAACTTCAGTCTCTGTCACCATCTTCCATGGCTGTCTTCCCAGCATGTTTGTGTATCTCCGTCTCTTCACGTGGAGTTATTTTCCCTAATTCTGTTTTATTTTCTTACAAGGGCTAGTTATTTTGCATTAATCGAGGATTGCACGTGTGTGCTCTGTGCTGAGCCACTTTGGTTGTTTGTATTTGACTCTGGGACCCTGTGGACTGCGGCCTCCAGGCTCCTCTGTTCATGAGATTCTCCAGGCAAGAGTACTGGAGTGGGCTGCCATGCCCTCCTCTGGGGATCTTCATGACCCAGGAAATGAACCCATGTTTCTTATGTCTCCCGCATCAGCAGGCAGATTGTTTATCATTAACACCACCTGGGAAGCCCATATTGGATTAAGGCCTACCCTAATTCAATATGACTTTGTCTTAACTTGATTACATCTACAGTGACATGATTTCCAAGTAAGGTCACAGTCACAGTACTGGGGGCGGCAGCTGTTAGGACTTAAACATAACCTTTTAGGGAATACAACTCCAGCCAAAGTCAGTCTCTGTAAATCAGTTTGGAGTGAGCTGAATCTTCCCCGTATTGATTATTACAATCCATGAACACGGAGTGTCTCTGTTTTAGATCTTCTCTGTATTCTTGCAGCACATTTTACACTTTCCAAGTGTTCAAGACTCACATATTTTATTACATTTATCCCCAAGTATTTCATGTATTTGATGCTATAAAAAATGGGATTGTGCTTATTCCATTTTCCACTTCTTCTTTGCAGGTGTGTAAGTAGTGCTGTTACTTTTTGTATGTTGATTGTTTCCCTGCGCTCGGACTTACTAGTTCTGGCACTGATGGCATCCACGGAATTCTGAGGATTCTACAAAAAGCCATAGGACTCAGTATTAGCAGTTTTCCCGGTAGATTCTTTAAAATTATTTCTGGACAAGGTCATGTCATCTGCAAATAAAGACATTTTTCCCCCTTTCCAGTTGGTTGCTTTTTATTTTTCTTCCCCATACTGTACTGGCTAGGACCTCCAGTACAATGTTAAATAGAAGTAGTGAGATTGAATATCCTTGCAGTAACAAAGTTGAACATGCATTCATGGTAAAAACTCTCAGCAAAATAGTAATAGAAGGAAGCTTCCTCATATTCATCAGAGGTCTCCATCAAAACCCCATAGCTAACATTATATTTAATGGCAAAAGACTGAATGCTTTCTCCTACAGTTGGAAACATGGAAGGACTTTAAATAGAGGAGTTACTTTAGCAAATTAAACTTAAAACCTCTGGCTGCAGGATAGAGAAGTGATTAGAGAGGTGAAAAAGTAGATACAGGAAAAATAAATATAGGGTTTTATTAAAAAATTTATTTTCAGTAGTGCAGTTGGAGGATAATGGAGTTTTCAACTAAGCACATCGTGTAATTCTGTGCTTACCAGCCTCAGGAGGCATATTCGTTAGTATTGATGACTGGGGAGTGGTAATGGCTTTAGGTGTGGAGCCAGGAATGGTAGGTGTTCTGTATTGCAGAAGAGAGTCCCGACAATGAAGGAGTGTTCTCCTTCAAATGCTAGTGGCACCTTGATGGAGAAGCACTGGGTCATTAAGACAGAGAAGCAGAGAGAAATAGAATTAACAAGATTTTGTAATGCATTCGGTGTGTGACTGGGGAGGCAAAGATGAATCCCATGGTACTGGTGACACTGATGGTGGTGCCTACCCGAGGTAGGAACCTTAAATTAGAAGTTAGTTTGAGAAGAGTGCAAGTTTAAGTCGAGTTTGAGGAATCTATGAAATATTTAGTAGGTAGTTGAAAATGCCCTTTTGGAATTCAGTAGAAAGGACAACCTAGGAAAAGATTTTGGTTGTTGAAATAGGAATGGTCTGGGTTATACAGTGAGATGATGAATATGTAAGATGGAGCTTTGCAGCATTTCAGCGTATAGTAGAGGAGAAGCAGGTTTAAATGATTGACAGTAGGCAGAGAGGAAAAGAAAAAGCTGCATCGTGTGGTAGCGTGTCGGCCAAGGGGAAGAGTTTTGAGGAAGAGTCATCAGTGTTAATTGCTGTAATTACCTACTTAGGATTATCTCTCCATAACTTGATTGTGGGCCAGATAGGGCTATATGTTTTGTTCATCTTTGTGTTCCCACAGTTCCTGGCATAACAATACTTAATTCTTGAGCAGAGTCCATATTTCTTAATCTGCGTATGTTTTAAGTACCTGGTTTATACCTGGTTATTGAATGTTGAGTGTATAACTGTATCTGTACATTTATGCTGGATCTTTTTTTTCATGTCTTCCAGTTTTATGTTGTGAATTTCTTGACTCTGAAAATCATCCAATCTAAATTTTGTAAACACCTAACATATTTGTTACTATGCCCTACGTGTGGACTCAGTAAATATTTGGTGATTGATTCAGCAATTTGCACTGGCTCTTAAAGCATGTGTTTATATGTGCTGGGCTGCCAGGGGTATTATCCACATATCTGATTACACTACTTTTCTGGAAGACATGATCGAAATATTCCCATGTAAAGGCAGTCATTATCAACTCATTATCTTTTTGGCTTTATTGAATGTATCTTTTCCTTGAAACATGTAATAGTACATCTAGATTAGTATTTTGTTTAGTTAGAAGCTCAAAAATATTTTCCTGGTTCAATAGCATTAATATGAAGAGAAGACAACCTTAGAATTAGTTAATGGGCACATAATAAAAAAAATTCATTTGTCTTATGTACTGCATATCATCAGGGACTTGTTTCATAAACTGAAAACTATTAATAACTTAAATTCACAAAGGGTAAAACTAAATAAGTTATTTTCCTGATATAGTGCTTTATGACTTATCAAAGTACATGGTATACATAAGTCACTTATTTGGGAAAGTTGAGTGTTTACCATGTACTGGGTGCTAGGAATAGAAAGATAAGGTTCAATGCTCAAGGAACTTGATTTAATGGCGAAGACATACAGAGACAAGATCCATAATGCACGATTAAATGCCACATTAGAGCTGTCTACAAAGGGGTTTGAGACTATAGAGGAACAATTGATTTAACTGCTTCAGGAAGTCAGGAAAGAAAGGACTCGCTAAAGATGAATCCTAATGGATGAAGAGTAGTTCACCAGCCAAACTTAGAAAGCAGTGAGGACAGTGGGGACACACATGAAGCCAGGGAAGCTTGAAAGTCAGTTGTCCCCCTGAGGTCAGTTTGATAGGAGAGTGAAATGCCGGGGTACATGCTGTGGGAAAGGAAGGGAATTTGTGGCTGCAGATAAAGCTATTTAGGACCAGACTCTTCATTATTAATTTTTCTATTGTGGTAAAATTTACATAACATACAATTCACTGTTTTAACCATGTTTAAGTTTACAATTTTTTGGCATTGAGTACATTCACAGTGTTGTATGACCATCACCACTATTTCCAGAACTATTCACCACCCTAAGCAAAAACTCCTTGCTCATTAAGCAATAACTGTCCACCTCTTCCATACCCTGGTAACCTGTATTCTTGTTTTTTGTCTCTATGAATCTGTCTAGATTCTTCATATGAATGGAGTAATACTGCGTTTGTCCTTTCTGTGTGGCTTATTTCACTTACGTAATGCTTTCGAGGTTTATCTGTGTTGTAGCATGTATCTGAACTTCATTCCTCTTTAGGACTTTATACATTCCATTGTATGTATATACCACGTTCTCTTTATCCATTCTTCTGGCTTGAATGTTTCCACCTTTTAACTGTTGAACGCTGGTGTGTAAGTCTTTGTTTGAATCTCTATTTTCTGTTCTTTTGGTTATATACCTAGAAGTGGAATTGCTGGCTCATATGGTAATCTTATGTTTAATTTTTTGAGAAAGCACCAGACTGTTTTCCACAGTGGCTGTACCATTTTAGACTCCTGCCAGCCTTGTACAAGGGTTCCAGTTTCTCTGTACCCTTGTTAACACATGTTATTCAATGCCCTGGTTTTGAAATGACAGCCCATCCTCATGGTATCCCACTTGTGGCTTTGATTTGCTTTTCTCAATGACTAATGATGTTTAATCTGTTTTCATGTGTTTCTTGACCATTTTTACCTTCTTCCGAGAAATCTCTAAGTCCTTTGCTCATTTTTGAAGCGTTTTCTGTTGAGTTGTGGAAGTTCTTTATGTAGCCTCGATAGTAAATCCTTGCCAGATACATGATTTGAAAATATTTCCTCCTCTGTGGGCTGTTTTATCACTATTGATAGTGTCCTTTGATGTACAGAGTTTTAAACTTTAATAAAGTGTAATTTTATTTATTTCTTTTGTTGCCTGTGCTTTTTGTATCATATTTAAAAAACCATTACCAAATCACAGGTCATAAAGATTTCCCCCTATGTTTTCTTCTAAGAGTTTTATAGTTTTAGCTCTTAAATTTAGGTTTTTGATCCATTTGAGTTAATTTTCCTGTATCGTGCTGGGTAAGGGTCCAACTTCATTCTTTTGCTCTGTGAACTTTTTCTAGATCATTCATTAAAAAGGTTAAATATGACCAGTTGCAAAACTAATCTCTTATTCCCTGCTGTTTATTATCCTCCACCTGAGAAAGTAACTATGGTATAGTGGAAAAAATACTGGATTAGAAATCAGAAGACCTAGGTTTTAGTTTTAACATTTGGTATGAGATGAGAGGAAAATCACTTTTAAAAAGTTTAGCTTTCCCTATAAAATGGGAAGTGCAAGCCCTATCTGCCTTACAGTTTCATGATAAATACCAAATTAGTCAGCCTTTCAGGTCTATTATTCTCTATTCTTGCTGCTGTTATTTTAAGTTTTAAGAAAGATCCAGAGAAGAGCAGCTAAAATCAAGGGATGAAAGAGAGTTACTAGAGAACAAAGTAAAAAGACCTGGGAAAAACCTTGAAAGACTATAAGACTAAAGAATATAAATATAAACTTTCATAGCAAGTTCTACAAGGTAGTTTTGTGCTTGTACATAATCTGCTTATCAATGACCCCTTCCTGTAGCTTATGCTGCGCTAATGCTGTGCAGTATCTCTTACCTTAACTGGAGGGAAAATGGGAAACTATTTTACAGCTTAGTGAGTAAAGTTTTTTAACAGGTTTTACTTCCTTAAATGGTGCCCCTCCCACAAACAAAACACATTTTACTCCTCAAATATTGTTACGATATCTGTCGTGCCTCCAGTTATTTATTATTATAGATTTATTTGCCAGCAGGATGTGTTGTCTGTAAAAGAATTTTTTTACTTGTCATTTAAAAACCCCACATAATGTAAAATTTACATCTTACTCATTTTTAATGAAATTTAATCAAATTTACATCTTAATCATTTTAAACAGTAATGTTAGCTGGTGGCTCAGATGGTAAAGAATCCCTCCGCAATGTGTGAGACCTGGGTTCAATCCCTGGGTTGGGAAGATCCCCTGGAGAAGGGAATGACTGCCCAGTATTCTTGCCTGGGAAATCCCATGAACAAAGAAGCCTGGCAGGTTACAGTCCTTGGGGTTGCAAAGAGTTGGACACGACTGAGCACCCTTCACTTTCAGCGTTAGCTACATGTTGTGCAACAGATCCCTAGAGCTTTTTCATCTCGTAGACCTGAAATGCTGTACCTACTCAACAACATTCTCCACTTCCCTTCTTCCCAGCCCGTGGCTGAAAATGAGTCTTTTTTTTTTTAGTAGGAGAAAAAACTTTAATATAAAACCTCTTGTAGTGGCATAAAATTAAATCACATTTAATTACACATAGAAAGAATTCCCCTCGTTAACAGAACAAAATTCTATTAAATTGAAACCTTAGAAAATTGAGGATGTACTCACTCTAGGTGCTAAGAACTGAAGTGAGCTTTCTAATACAGTTATTTCTGGAGAAATCCATGTCAGAGGACCAAGGACTAACTCTGTGATCAATTTTTTTTACTTGAAAATAATGAGTGTAACTGACGTAACGTTCACAGAGAGTGAGCTGAAACCCGTTGGCCTCTTGCGAAGTAGAAGGACTGCTGTTGAAAGTAAATTCCTCTGGTAGCCTGTGCTGGAGAAAGCCTAGATATGTTCCCCTTAAATCCTTTCTTATCAGGTTTTGCCCCTGCCATAGCACCAGTGTCCTTTTCAAGGTACCAATGATTTCAGTGTTATTAAATTGACTTGTTAATTCATAGTCATCACCTTACTTACCTATAAACAGCATTTGATAAGTTGGTCATTCTCTCCTCCTCTTCCTTGAATTAGGCTTTCAGGAAATCAAGCTTTTCTTCTGCATTTTATCCATTCCTTCTCATTCTTTTTTTTTTTTTCCTTTTTCTTCTCAAAGGAAATGCCCCAAGACTTAGTCCTGGGACGTCTTCCTTATCTATACTCAGTCTCGTGGAGAGCTCCTATTGACACGTAAATACTACCTATATACTATCGAGTTAAAGAAGGCTGAGCACCGAAGAATTGATGCTTTCGAACTGTGGTGCTGGAGAAGACTCTTGCGAGTCCCTTGAACTGCAAGGAGATCCAACCAGTCCATCCTAAAAGAAATCAGTCCTGAATATTCATTGGAACGACTGACGCTGAAGCTTCAGTAGTTTGGCCCCCTGATATGATGAGCTGATTGACTGGAAAAGACCCTGATGCTGGGAAAGATTGCAGGCAGGAAGAGAAGGGGGTGACAGAGAATGAGATGGTTGGATGGCATCGCCAAATGAGTCACGAGTTTGAGCAAACTCACAGACGTAAGTTTGAGCAAACTCCAGGAGATAGTGAGGGACAGGGAAGCCTGGCGTGCTGCAGTCCCATGGGGTTGCAAGGAGTTGAACACGACTTAGCAACTAAACAACAACAAACTGTTCTCTTGAATTCTAGGCTTGATATCTCCAGATATCCCTTGATATCATCTTGAACTCCCTACTCATTTTCTCTCGAATGGCAACTGTGGTTTTGGACTTAACCTGTCCAAAGCCAAACCCCTGGTATTTCCCCAATCCTAGAATGTCTACTCACAACCATTCCCGAAGAAGTTAGTGGTGACTCCTTCCTTTATCAGGCCAGAAACTTTGGAGTTGTTCTTGACTCCTCCTTTCTTACCCCTCCTTCCATCTTATCAGCAAATTCTGTTGGCTTCGCTTCGCAATCCATATATCCAGAGCCCAGACAGCTCTCCTGACCCCCATTACTACTATCTGCTGATATAAATGGACATAGGAAAGAGGAATCTAATCATTGTAGATGGTTAAAGCTAACCTGACTATGTCAGAGAGACCGTTTCTGATGACTGGATAGAGAAGGTGGTGCCCACTTTGTGGAAGGCATTAAATCTTCAGTAGCAGAATTTTATATTCTACACACTAGGAGTAATAGTATTCTGTCGTTGGATCTTGACTAGTCGAAAGACTTGATGGAAAACAGAGTTTTTCCAAAGATGTTTCTTGCTGCTGTTAGGAAGTAAGTAAGATCAGGAAGAGACACATGATAGATTAGATATCTTCGTTTATTTATCTGGTAATAATGTTGAGCTTATGCTCTGGTGCAGCTCTGTGAAAATGGCCCCTGTAGGTGGTTGGCATGAACAGAGGATAAGTTAAGGGTCAGGTCTGAGAGGCGGTGCAGAAGAACTGGCAGGACTTCGTGATAATTTTTATTTATTTAATTTATTATGTTTGGCCGTGCCACACAGCTTATGGAATCTTAGTTCCCCAACCAGGGATCGAGCATGGGCCCATGGCAGTGAAAGTCATGGTCCTTAACCAGTGGGCCACCAGAGAACTCCCCGCACTTGGCGGTAGCTTGTATCATAGACTGGTGAACAGCATGAGAAGAGGTAAGAGGCAGGAGAGCCAGAGGACGAAGATGCCCCCGAAAGTAGTGGGAAAGTTGAGAAAGGAGAAACTTCTGGTTTTTTTACATTTCAAGTCTCAGGGATTAGTGACATGTGCGAATGGAAATGCCGCATGGGCGTGTCGTCGCGGAGGGCGCTTCTGCTCTCAGACTTCCCGGTGTGGTCTGCCTTGCTCTCCTTACCCGCCTCTCATTCTCTCCTTCCCTTTCTTACCCTTCATCTGCACCCTCTTGTGCTCAGTCCTGTCCGACTCTTTGCGACACCGTGGACGGCGGCCCGCCAGGCTCCTCCATCCATGGGATTCTCCAGGCAAGAACACTGGAGTGGGTTGACATTCACTTCTTCAGGGGGACCTTCCCGACCCAGGGATCAAACCCGGGTCTCTGCCTTGTGGCAGGTTCTTTACTGTCTGAGCCTCCAGTAAAGCCCTCATTGTACCCCGCTTAACCCAGTTTTGGAAGAATTGGGGAGGAGCCACTCCAGTGTTCTTGCCTGGAGAATCCCAGGGACGGGGGAGCCTGGTGGGCTTCCGTCTATGGGGTCACACAGAGTCGGACACGACTGAAGTGACTTAGCAGCAGCAGCAGCAGCAGCAGCAGCAGCAATCCTGCAAAGTACCTGGGATGAGGGTTAGAAATATTACCCTACATTAGTGAGTACAAACACTCTGATTATTATTTCATTCTAACATGAACCTGACATAAGATTTCAAATCCTTGAAAGTTTATAAACTTCAAACATGTATTCTTGGGAGAATATATTTTTTAAAAAAAGATTAGAACTGCTAAACAAACTGTCCTTGTTTTTCGGTTTCGCCTAGAGTGCCGATCCTTTTTCTTCCTTTCCAGGATCCTTGTTTGTTCTTTCCTTTCCTCTCTATGCATTTAAGATTCCGTGGTCTATTGTTTTAGTTTCTTGCCATTTTTCTTTTACATGTCTATTTCAAGCGCAGCTGGAGAAATTCTTATAACCAGACTGGTACTTATAGAAATTTATGATCAGTTACCTCAGGTGGGTTTTCAGCAGCACCTTACAAATTACCTATCTCTAGCCAACACACTCATTGCAACAGCTTTCAAACTTCTTCCCTCCTCTGACCCTGAGTCTCTTTAAATTCCTCTTCTCCTTGACCTGAACAGATAATCTTGTTTGCTGCTTGACCAAGAATTGAACAGGAGCTACCACACTAACAAATCTGCAGGCACACCTGCATCTCCACCCATGTGTCTTTCCTGCTTGTTAGAATAAGAGAGTTCATTCTTTCTCCAGGACCAGCCTCTCCACCTGTCCTATGGATCCAGTCTCCTTTACACTTTCAAAGGCCCTTTTCTATCACTGATGCCGTCTCCCTGTTACATCCAGCCCCTTTGTCTGTACTTGTTCCTCAGCACTTAAAATACACTTGAGTCTTTCTTCCCCTTCCCAGTCACGTTTCTTGAACAGAAAATTGTCTGTTCACATCTGCATTTTTCTCCTCCTGTTCCTAATATCTCAGCGTCTGCCCAGCTCTGTGCTCTTGTCCTGCATGATGCAGACGCTCCTGTTTTCCTCCTCTCGGCTCTAGTCTCCTTTTCTGGCTTCTCTCCTATTAAGTATTAAAGTTCATAGTTTTCTATTTGAGATCCTCTTCTCTTATTCTGGTCTTTTCTGAAGTAGTCGTATCTATGCAGAAAACTTCAGTTATGCTGATGACTCCAAAACGTTTATCCTTTATCCAGACCTCCTTCCTGTTTCTTGTATATTGCTGTATTTCTAGGCCTTCTGCGGTGTCGTTCACTTACTAGGTATTCAGTTAATGCTTTCCTTAAGACTGCCTGACAGAATGAATGAATAAACAAACTTTAATGATTCTTTGTGACCAAAACCAAATCCTTCATATCCTCAGGCCTAGCACATAGTGGATGCTCAGTAAATGCTTTATGAATGACTTATCAAAAGAAGAATGAGTAAATAGAAACCTTTGTAATGATTCATTATAGCCAACCAAGACCAAAGACCTTGCTTATCTTATTCTCTTTAAAAATGTAACTGAGTATAGCTTAAACTAAAACTTGCTTCATGAGAGATTAATTCTTTAACAGATCAAGTATCAATAAAAGTTGCAGGTGTGTTTGGAATGTTGAGTGAATTATATGTGTGCAGTGTATGAGGAATAAGAAATAAAAAGGTTTTCAGTTCAGTTCAGTCGCTCAGTCGTGTCCGACTCTCCGCGACCCCATGAATCACAGCACGCCAGGCCTCCCTGTCCATCACCAACTCCCGGAGTTCACTCAAACCCATGTCCATAGAGTCGGTGATGCCATCCAGTCATCTCATTCTCTGTCGTCCCCTTCTCCTCCCACCCCCAGTCCTTCCCAGCATCAGAGTCTTTTCCAGTGAGTCAACTCGTCGCATGAGGTGGCCAAAGTATTGGAGTTTCATCTTTAGCATCAGTCCTTCCAATGAACACCCAGGACTGATCTCCTCTAGAATGGACTGGTTGGATCTCCTTGCAGTCCAAGGGACTCTCAAGAGTCTTCTCCAGCACCACAGTTCAAAAGCATCAATTCTTTGGCGATCAGCTTTCTTCACAGTATGCTGCTGCTGCCAAGTCACGTCAGTCGTATCCGACTCTGTGTGACCCCATAGACGGAAGCCCACCAGGCTCCCCTGACCCTGCGATTCTCCAGGCAAGAACACTGGAGTGGGTTGCCATTTCCTTCTCCAGTGTGTGAAAGTGAAGTCGCTCAGTCGTGTCCGACCCTTAGTGACCCCACGGACTGCAGCCTACCAGGCTCCTCCATCCGTGGGATTTTCTAGGCAAGAGTACTGGAGTGGCTTGCCATTGCCTTCTCCGCTTCACAGTATAGAGAGTATAGATACCTACTAACTATTGATCTAGTGTATGTATGGTGGTCATGAACACAGACTTTGGTTTGGGACTGCTAGGAAGAATACTCAGAACCTACTGTAGTTGTGTGATGCATCTGTGAAATGCAGAACCCACCTCAGAGGGTGGTTGTGGAACTAACCGCAATAATATTTGTATTATTGCATTTAGCTTAGCACAAGGCCTGGCACAGAATAAGTGTTTAGTACTTATTATTAATAATTTTCCATTTTGATCCAGTTCATATAGGTGCCAGTCAAAGACATACTGTAGATGAGTAGTTGCTAAATATGGTTATTTATCAGAATCACTTTAGCTTAAAAAAAAAAAAAGATTCTGGGGCCCATCCCCAGGCTGCTGAGTCAGGCTGGAGTGGGGGAGGGGAGGCGAGGGCATATATTTCTTGAAGCTCCCCAGGTGGTTGTGAGCATCAGTCAGGTTTGACAGTTGCAATACTGAAGATAGAATTGTTTCTAGACATCATCTGAGTATGAGATGTAATCAGGAAAAATGGTTCTAGTGTGAAGGAAAAGGAGCCAGAAATGACATCTCTAAAAAGCCAGTTGTCTGTAGCCTTTGGGATCAGTGGTCATAGTTGAGCTGATTTGCCTGAGAACAGGTCATAATGAAAGTGAAGCAGGCACAGCTGAGCCATTTTCAAGGTCCCAGAATGAAAAGAAAAGCAGAGCAAGTGAGCTGTTAACAGCTGCCAGAATTAATTCAGGGTCGCCGTGTGGGATGGGGAGTCATTAAGAGAGCTTCAGCAGGAGACGGTAGAAATATAAAGATTAAGTTTTAGGTATTAGAGGGAAATAGATGAAGTAGCTGGAGGTGAGCCAGAAATGCTATAAGAAAATGTCAGGAGAAGATAATTCTTACTGAAAAAAGAGATAAAGAACACATGCCTCAGAAGAAGGGGAAAAAAGTCTCAGAAGAATCGTAAACACATTTTGAGCGATTAACATGGTAAGGGCCAAAGGGAGCATGGATAAGCGACCTATTGTAAACGCACTCCAAATGCCAGACACACCAGTTCTACAGAAGGAGAGAGGGAAATAGATGAAGCCTAACCAAGGCAGTGAAGTTGATAACAAAGGGAAATAAATGAGGGAGTTCAGAAGTATTGAAGGATAATTAGAATTATACAAGCGGGGATAAAGTCCACCTCAGGGTAAGAAAGCGTGTAGTACACAGAACACGGAACACTGAAGCCTAAGGAGGCTTTCAGCAGACACTTACCGTGTTTACCGGGGTCGGGCAATGTGCCAGACATGGGCAGGGCATGGACCGAGGGACAGCTTCTGTTCTCGTGGAATTCTCATTCCTGATTAACCTTGGGGGTAGAAAAGAGACACAGTGACGCTCTGGTTAGAGACAGGACTGCCTGTGAAATGGGGGAATGCTTTGTTTTCTAAAAGACTGAACGGGAGGCTTTCCCCAGTAGACCCTGAAGCCCGGGCGAGGCATTTTGAGCGTTGTGGGAGTTTGGAGGGTGTGTTCACATCTGGGTTGGAGTCTATCTGACCATAGGTGTAAATTAGACAAAGAGATGGGGCTGTGTTTGTGAATGTATGTGTGCGTGTGTGTATGTCTACACACATCTGTCTCTCATCCCCAAAGAAATTTGAAAAAAGAAAATGATTATTTGGTGTCTTTCTTTCATATTGTAAATAACGATGTTGTGGGAAAAGTCTAAAAGTAACCAAAAAGAACCTAAGAAGCCAGACAATGAGAATCCATTTATAAAATAAAAATTAAATAATACTTCTTAATTTTTATACACTGTTACTGGTCTAAAATATATATAGAAAGAAAAATCGTCCCCCAGTACCGAAGGGATTGGTTCCAGAAGCCCCTGTGCAGAGATGGGTGCTCAAATTCTTTATGTAAAATGGTGGGTGCAGAGGAGCATCTGTATTTCATAGCATCACCAGGTGAACAGAATGTATGGCCAAGTGAAATATGTTTCTTCCAGTCATGCAGTAGTGAGAACGCAAATTAATTTCTCCACATCTGAGAGGTTTTGATAGAGTCATTTCAAAGACAAATTCCTGTTGGAACACAAGGAAATTAAAACTATGAGGAGAAACAATCAACTTCCTATTGAAGGCGAGGAGGTGGTGGAAGTATTAAAAGAAGGGAAGGCTCCCAGAGGGTTAAAAATCAAAGACGGTAAAGGACTGAAGAGACCTATCTGTGTGCAGAAATGATCAGTGAAAGCAGAAAAGTAGAGAAAAACAGACTGAAGACACCGAAGGAAACATTTCAAATCGGAAACCAAGTGGGAGAAGTCTTTATGCAGACCCAGGATAGTAGAAAACATGAAGTGAAAGTGAAGTCGCTCAGTCGTGTCCGACTCTTTGCGACCCCGTGGACTGTAGCCTACCAGGCTTCTCCGTCCATGGGATTCTCCAGGCAAGAATACTGGAGTGGGTTACCATTTCCTTCTCCAGGGGATCTTCCCAACCCAGGGTTCGAACCCGGGTCTACCGCATTGGAGGCAGACGCTTTAACCTCTGAGCCACCAGGGAAGCCCAGTAGAAAACATAAGATTAAAGCTGAAATTAAGTCACTGCTTCACATGCTCAGATTTTGCAAAAACACAAAGGCGTGCATAGTAGGTAAAAACCACATTCAGATTGCCTTAAAAGGATAAGATTGAAAGTTAGAAGAATTCTTTGTCAAACTGTTTTAGGAGCTACATAAGGATTTGGGGGCTTGGGTTGTATTTGTGGAGAGAAGAGGTATCAGATGCCAGTAATAGTGCAGTGTCAAAAAGATGCACAGATAGTTTAGTAGCAGACATCTAGATTCTGAAACTAAACAACATAATAAAAATACTGTAGAAGGAAGAGAACTTCTGGGTTTAATGATCTACCAGAGACCTCTGCGTAGATCTTCAGCAGCTCTGTTCAGAGGCACATGGAGGGCGAGCTGAGCAGCGCTATGGAACTGGTGTTGACAGGAAGAGAGAGGAACTGGGAACTGGGCCCTGCTGCTAATACTCAATACGGAGTGTAAGAGTTTTGTGCGGACCCTGCTGGTAAGGCTGGGAGGAGCAATAGAGAACGTGAGCTGTGCCTAAGGGGGTCTGAGAAGCAAAAGAACGAGGCGGGAAATAAGCTCGCTCTATTTGAGTTAAGAAGGGCTTTCATGTAGACAAGCTGTGGTTTTCTCTTTAATCGTTCCAGAGCAGCTTTTGAAACATGAGGACTGTATATATGAGCTGTTGGGATCAGTGTCTCCATCCTCAATTAAAAAGATTGAAGAGAAAATTAAACTGATCAGAATAAAGGAGCACTGCTCATAATATCCTTTAGTACTTTTGTAGTCTACAGATTGACTTTCCTTTTCTCTATTAAAAACTTTTTAAGAGTTTTAGGATATAAAAGAGACAATCCAGGAAGCTGAGGCCACTCATAGGCTAGTATTCAAAAATAGCATCTCTCTAGTTGTTTCAAGAGTAGAATTTAAAATAGAGTACAGAGAAGCTGGAATAGCATCATAAAAGTGAATAAAAACACAAAGTAATGAAAACTTGTTGTAAACAAAAATAAAGGATAGCTATGTTCTTTGGGGGTAAAGAATGCAAAAGGAAATTGCATCATGAAAATACAAGAATCCCCCCTTATCCGCAGGGGATGTATACCTGAAACCACAGGTAGCCTGCTGCTGCTGCTGCTGCTAAGTCACTTCAGTCGTGTCCGACTCTGTGTGACCCCATAGACAGAAGCCCACCAGGCTCCCCTGTCCCTGGGATTCTCTAGGCAAGAACACTGGAGTGGGTTGCCATTTCCTTCTCCAATGTGTGAAAGTGAAAAGTGAAAGTGAAGTCGCTCAGTCGTGTCCGACCGTTAGTGACCCCACGGACTGCAGCCTACCAGGCTCCTCCATCCATGGGATTTTCTAGTCAGTAGTACAGGTAGCCTAAACCCTAGATTTACTTAGGTTTTTACATACATACATACCTGTGATAAAGTTTACTTTCTAAATTAGGCCCAGTAAGAAATTAGCAATAGTAATAATAGAATAGTTATACCAGTATCCTGAAATCAGAGTTATATGAATGTGTTCTCTCCCTCCCAGAATGTCTCTTATTTGGCTCACCTTCTTGTGATTATGTGAGATGATGAAATGCCTGCGTGATCAGATGAGATGTGATGAATGATGTAGCGTTAGGCTACTCTCGAACTTCTGGTGACAGGTCAGGAGGAGAAGCACTTGCTTTGGGTGATCTTGGGTGTCGAGCCATGGCGCTGTGAGTCGGCTGTTAGCAGCAAGTGGTGATGATGGTTAGGGATCCCCTGCAGAACAGAGCGGGTCAGCCCAGATTCCACCACGTTACTCACAACAGTGCGCACTTTAAAACTGAACAATGGTTTCTTTCTGGAATTTTCAGACCACAGTTGACTGCTGGTAACAAGGAAAGTTATGAACAACCTAGATAGTATATTAAAAAGCAGAGACATTACTTTGCCAACAAAGGTCCGTCTAGTCAAGGCTATGGTTTTTCCCGTGGTCATGTATGGATGTGAGAGTTGGACTGTGAAGAAAGCTGATCGCCGAAGAATTGATGCTTTTGAACTGTGGTGCTGGAGAAGACTCTTGAGAGTCCCTTGGACTGCAAGGAGATCCAACCAGTCCATTCTAAAGGAGATCAATCCTGGGTGTTCATTGGAAGGACTGATGCTGAAGCTGAAACTGCAATACTTTGGCCACCTCATGTGACGAGTTGACTCACTGGAAAAGACTGATGCTGGGAAAGCTTGGGGGTGGGAGGAGAAGGGGACGACCGAGAATGAGATGGCTGGATGGCATCACCGACTCGATGGACATGAGTTTGAGTGAACTCCGGGAGTTGGTGATGGACAGGGAGGCCTGGCGTGCTGTGATTCATGGGGTCGCGGAGAGTCGGACACGACTGAGCGACTGAACTGAACTGAACTGTATGCTAGTAACTCTCAGATCAGTTCAGTCGCTCAGTCGTGTCTGACTCTTTACAACCCCATGGACTGCAGCACGCCAGGCCTCCCTGTCCATCACCAACTCCCGGAGGTTACTCAAACTCATGTTCATTGAGTCGGTGATGCCATCCAACCATCTCATCCTCTGTCGTCCCCTTCTCCTCCTGCCCTCAATCTTTCCCAGCATCAGGGTCTTCTCAAATGAGTCAGCTCTTCGCATGAGGTGACCAAAGTATTGGAGCTTCAGCTTCAACATCAGTCCTTCCAATGAATATTCAGGACTGATCTCCTTTAGGATGGACTGGTTGGATCTCCTTGCAGTCCAGGGGACTCTCAAGAGTCTTCTCCAACACCACAGTTCAAAAGCATCAATTCTTCGGCGCTCAGCTTTCTTTATAATCCAACTCTCACATCCATACATGACCACTGGGAAAACCATAGCCTTGACTAGATGGACCTTTGTTGGCAAAGTAATGTCTCTGTTTTTTAATATGCTGTCTAGGTTGGTTATAGCTCTCAGATCAACTCCAAACTCTTATATCCAGCTTCCTATTAAAGATCTGTTCTTGGATGTGCCACAGGTGCCTCAAATTCAGTGGGTTCAAATCCGAAAAAGCGTCATCTCCCACTTCTCCCTCCCACTCCCAAGTCTGCTCCTCTGTGTTTTCCTGTGGTGGAGTACTGCAGCCTTACTCACCTTGGGCCCCTCACGCTAGAAATCAAAGCATCATCCTTAAGGTTTCCTCTTTTACTCCTCAGTCTAATCAGTCAGTCAGACTGTTCATTGTTCTCCTTTAATCTCTCTCATATATATTTCTCTCTTATTCTGTTAGTTTGGACTAGGGATTGGCAAACTTTTTCTATAAAGGGCCAGCTGGTAACTACTTGGATCTCCCAGGTGGCTCAGTAGTAAAGAATCCACCTGCAGTGTAGGAGCTGCAGGAGACATGGGTTTGATCCCAGGGTTGGGAAGATCCCCTGGAGGAGGGCTTGGCAACCCGCTCCAGTATTCTTGCCTGGAGATCCTATGGACAGGAGCCTGGCGGGCTCTAGTCCATAGGGTCGCAAAGAGTCAGACATACTGAAGTGAGTTAACACAGTAAATGCTTGAAGCTTTGCAGTCCATATAATCTTTTTTTCACAATCACTGCAGCTCCAAAGCAGCTATGGACAATATGGTAATGAGTGGGTGTGGCTATTTCCCATAAAACTTTATTTATAGACACTGAAATTTGAATTTCATATAACTCATGAAATATTCTTTTGACTTTTCTTTCCAACCATTTAAAAAAGTAAACACCATCCTTTGTTTGCCATCCATACAAAACCAGGAGCTGGCCAGGTTTGGCTCACAGGCCATAGTTCGTCCACCCCCGGCTCAAAGGAGCATTTGTACAGTGTTACAGTTACTTACCTGGCCGCCTCTTCTAAACAGTGAACTTGGGTGCCAAGAGTTTGCCCGTTTTGTGTCCCTAGTTTCCTGTACGGTGCCCTCGTAGTACCCTCCGCATTTTTATGTTTTGCATTAA
This sequence comes from Moschus berezovskii, assembly GCF_049115385.1. Classification (NCBI taxonomy): domain Eukaryota; kingdom Metazoa; phylum Chordata; class Mammalia; order Artiodactyla; family Moschidae; genus Moschus; species Moschus berezovskii. Next base: position 663,891 of record NC_142468.1, on the reverse strand, counting down.
AATATTGATACAATTCAAGGACCATGAAATTTGCCCTAAGCATGGAATTCAGTGTTTTTTAGTATACTTACATTGTTGTGAAACCATCTCCTATTTAATTCCAGAACACTCTTTATCACCCCAAAAAGAAACCGTATGCCCATTAGTAAGTTACCCTTCATTGCCCCTCCCTTCAGCCCCTGGCAGCCACTAATTACTTTTTGTTGCTATGGATTTATCTTGTCTCGACGTTTGGTATCAGTGGAAGGGCGCGCTCTAGTCTTTTTCCCTGCCTTCTTTCTTATTGTCTCCCCTGTATCGTATGCTTTAGCAAACAATTCTCAGGCCACCTCTGCTGTCTGAAATACTCTCTTCTGTAGTGCTTTTCAAGCCGTCAGTGCCCAACTCAGGGAAGACCTTCCCATGAAAGTCTCCTGAGCATGCTCAGCAGGGATCTTTTCTGAAATCCCACAGTGATTATACTACTTTAGGTGCTGCCTTGCTGCTGATTCTTTGAGACTGCTCTCATGTTTTCTGATTGTTTTATATTCTCCCATCCACTAACTTGGCACAATAAGTTATTAAAATGTAATTGACAATGTCATGGATACTCTGGAAAATAGTGTGGCAGTTTCTTTAAAAAAAAAAAAAACAATACAAAAAAAATACTAAACACAGACTTACCATAAAACCTAGCAATCAAGGAGAAGGAAATGGCAACCCACTCCAGTATTCCTGCCTGGAAAATCCCATGGACAGAGGAGCCTGGCGGGCTACAGTCCATGGGGTTGGGAAGAGTTGGACACAACTTAGCAACTAAACCACCAACCACCTACCAGGTCTGGAGAAGGGCCTGAGAACCTGCATTTCTGAAAAGCAGTCCAAGCGATGGACAACTCTTTGAATGCAAAGGTCTCAGTTCAGTGGTGTTCCCATTCACATTTTTCAGTGTGTCTGTAAATTTGCCCAAAATTTAGAAAATACAGTCCAAACAGATAATCAGAGTGGCAAAACTATTCTCCCTAAAGCTGAATTCCTTAATGAATACTTTGTTATAAAAATACATGTGAGAATAGAGCATCATTCAGTATCCATTTAAAAAAATGGTTCTCCTCTCCTTTCTACTGATGGATCACTCAGCCTCAATGGCCATTTTTGTTGCTTTTCTGCTGAAGTGTAAATACAGGACGCCTATTCTCTAAAAAAAAAAAAAAACAACAACCTAGCAATCTCATTGCTGGGCATTTATCCCAGAGAAATAAAAACTAAAACTCTACATGTATTTGTGAGAGCCAAAAACTAGAACCACCAAAATGGTTTGCAGTAGTTGAATGCTTAAGCAAACTGTTGTGCATTCATATCATGGATTATTAGGGTTTCCCTGGTGGCTCAGATGGTAAAGAATCTGCCTGCAATGTGGTAGACCTGGGTTCGATCCCTGGGTTGGGAAGATCACCTGGAGAAGGGAACAGCTACCCACTCCAGTATTCTGGCCTGGAGAATCCCATGGACGGAGAAGCCTGGTAGGCTACAGTCCACGGGGTCGCAAAGAGTCAGACGCGAGAGCGACTAAGCATGGGATATTATTCAGCAGTAAAAAGGGATGAACTATTGATGTATGCGAAGTCACTCAGTCGTGTCCGACTCCTTGCAACCCCATAGACTGTAGCCCACCAGGCCCCTCTGTCCGTGGGCTTCTCCAGGCAAGAATGCTGGAGCGGGTTGCCGTTTCCTCCTCCAGGGGTCTTCCCCACCAGGCCCCTCTGTCCGTGGGCTTCTCCAGGCAAGAATGCTGGAGCGGGTTGCCGTTTCCTCCTCCAGGGGTCTTCCCCACCCAGGGGTCGACCCCGGTCTCTTACATCTCCTGCATTGGCAGGTGGGTCCTTTACCACTAGTGCCATCTGGGAAGCCCAGGTACATTATGCTGATTGAAAAGAGTCTCAAAAGGTCACATACCGTATGGTTATATTTATATAACATTCTTGAAACGATGAAATTACGGTGATGGAGAACAAATTAGTGGTTGCCTGGGATCAGGAATCGTGGGGAAGGAAGATAGGTTTGACTGTAAAGGTAGCACGAGGGAGATACTTGTGATGATAGCATAGTTCTGTGTCTTGATTTTGATGGTGTTTACATGAATCTATACGTATGATAAAACAGCATAGAACTGTACACGTTGTATCAATGTCAGTTTCCTGGTTTTGAAGTTGTATAGTTAGTTATATAGGATGTACCCACTGGGGGAAATTGTGTGAAGGGTATATGGGACTTCTCTGTACTATCTTTGCAGTTTCCTATGAACCTAAAGTTATTTCAAGATGAAAAATTAAAAACTTTTTTCTTTAGAGATTTAAGTGGTATTTAGCATAATCATTTGCTACTCATGGTACTGCATTTGATCAACATAAATCAATCTATGCCTTTAAAAATAATGTTACTGTTGAGATTGACAAGAGAACTGTTTGTAGTGATACTTTAGTTGGATTTACAATTAGCTGAAACCTATTTAAACAAGAACTGAGACACTGTAGTTCTTTGCTTGATATCCTGACTATCTAAGACATTCCTTGTCTAAATTTTTAAATTAAGTGCTAAGGCTTAATTTGAGCCGTGCTTGGGTGCGCTTTCAGTTCCCGGCACTCCTGGGAACTGGCTTCTAAAGGACAGTGAGTGCAGCAGTGGGTCCTTTGCAATATCTGTCCTCCTGGGGGAGCGTGATGCACCGTGAGTACTTCTGACTTGGCATTAATTCTTTTCTTAGTATAGAGTTGAAAATATTCTGGTAAGATTTTGGAAAAAAATCTGATTTTTTTTTTCAAAACAATATTCACCTCAAACTTTTGAACAATGTTGTACTATATATTAAGTTAAATGAATATTCTTATGCAAATTTAAAATGAATATTACAAAATCAGAACTTATAATTCTCTTTGGAAAACGTGGCATACGTAACTTAAATATTTTTCTTTTGTACTCATTATCAAGCTCAAAGTGAATATGAGGGGGAAAAGGTAAATATGAGCAAAACTACATATTCTTTAGTAAAATTAAGATAATTTTTTTTCAGGTTAAACTGCAGAACAACATATCATATCAGATGGCAGACATACATCATTTAAAGGGTAAGAAACTTACAAATTAAAGTTCACTAAATGTCTAAAATCCTGAAGAATTAAGAAATCCTCAAGTCAGACAGCTAAATGAAATAGAGTTTTTGAACAAAGCTCCTCCGATGGCAAAACATGTTTCCTTTTGTCTTAAGAGATAATAAAAATTTTTTAATATTGTTTTATATATAGTAAGTACAAGTTAAAATTTCAGATCTGCATTTTTTTCTTGTGCTGTGGACAGATTTCTTACAATGAAATGTTGAAAGAATCTTTAAAGAAAATTGATGTGTAGCTTCGGAGACCATCAGATTACTAGGGAAAGGGTTAGGAATGATCCCCTCTGTCCAGCCTGCTGAAACAATCCATTTGGTTCTGGGAATGCTTTGGGCAGGTCCCCCAAGCTCAGTATTTTAGATGCCCTGAGAACAAAGAAGCCTGGAACAGAAACCAGGGAGCCTGGAAGTAGATTAGATAGATGAATAGTTTCTTTTGTTTCATTTTGATGAAGTTGTTGTTCAGTTGCTGAGTCACGTGTGACTCCTTACGACCCCATGGACTGCGGCACACCAGGCTCCTCTGTCCTCCACTGTCTCCTGGAGTTTGCTCAAATTCATCTCCATTGAGTTGGTGATGCTGTCTAACCATCTGCCACCCTCTTCTCCTTTTGCCTTCAGTCTTTCCCAGCATCAGGGTCTTTTCCCACTGAGTCAGCTCTTTGCATCAGGTGGCCAGAGTATTGGAGCTTCAGCTTCAGCATCAGTCCTTCCAGTGAATATTTGGGGTTGGTGAAGTGACAGGAGATGTCTAAAACTTTTATGAAAAATAATAGTTAAAGAGAACAAGCTCTGTACTCTGCTTGCGTTACTTCACGCTATCCCTGGCCTTTGGAATTTGGGGTCTAAGGACTATCCCGCTTTTCCCTCACACCCTTTAATTACAACACTACGTATTTTAAAACTTTGCATGCAGTTTCTCTAAATGTGCTTGCTCTTTGATTTCATAAATGTTCCTTTATAATCATTTTGAACCTCTGTAGGATTGGGTAATATATTGTTAATGCTCTCTTGAAGAAGCCAACCTACGCAGGCTAATTTATGCAAGCTTTGTCCCTCACCAAGCAAAAGCATTAGGAGGCAGCCTTGGTGGGTTACAGCCCAAACACAGGGGCCACTCAGGTTGTGCTATCTACGGTTTTGAACAGCTTTGGTTTTCTGTTGGAAATTCACTTTCTGGGTGGCCACATTTGTTGCTGTTGCATTTGTGTCCGTGCTCTCTTCTTTTTGACTCACAGACGTGCGCAGGGTGACACAGAAGGTGGCGCCCTGTCAGTGCTGCTTACAGCTTGTAGTTTGTACAAATGATTCTGCTTGTCGTCAGAGTTATTTCTTATTAAATAGTAATAGACTGTGGCTTTTCCTTGTATACGTCAGAGAAAATGACAGCCCATGTTACTGAGTAAAAATCTTTATTGTACTGTGTGTATCCACAGTTGAAGTAGATCTTGAGATGTTTTGAAATTTAGGTGATAGACTTTAGCACAGAAAAAAGATTTGATTTGAGCTCATAATTGTGCAACTTTTGGCTTTAGTGCAGTTACTGAAGCTTGGACTCGTGAGATGGAGTTTCATTAATGTGACTTTTGCACCTTAGGAACTATTTCTACTGAAACTAACTTCTTGACAAGTTGACAGTACAATCCACATTTGCCTGTTTTCATTGACATTAATGTCAGATATATTGAAGTTAATACACGTCATATTCTTATAAAACGAAAAAACCCTTATGGTAATTAAGATTTTCTTGGAAATAAAAAGATTGGAGTTGTTTTTAGTGCCTGAGAAAGTAAATTAACATCCTAGTATACATTGGTTTATTTAGAGTAAGTTATCTTTTTTTATGCCTATTACTGAAAGAAAATTTGAAACAAAAATATTTGAAAAGTAAGGGTTGGTTTTTTTTTTTTTTTGGCTTTGAAAGCTCATCCTCGGCAACCCCTTTCTCAACCATATTCTTAATCTTTTGAAGTTAGATTGAGGGATTATGGCCATGCCCTCTGTAGCATGCCCTGCTGTTGCTGTTATTGCTCGGCTGGACAGTCGGCCTTGGGTCTGACGCCCTTTAAGTTATGCAGAACATTCTGTTGTGCTGGCCTTGAGCAGCCTACTAGACAGAGTGTCTTTGCATTCAAAATAAAACACATGGCAATCAGCTGAAAGTAAAACTGTTGTACAGGAAACTTTTCTCTTTAGTTTTGCTTTTTGATCTGTTTATACCCCACCCCACCCCCACTTTTTTTTGGCCTTCCCTGTGGCTTGTGGGATATCAGTTTCCTGACCAGGGACTGAACCTGGGCCACAGCAGTGAAACTGCAGAATCCTAACCACTAGACCCCCAGGCCGCTCTACTTTTACCCCTTTCAAGTCTTTGTTTTAAACTAAGCAAAGCATGAATCAGCTCCATGCTTTATATTCCTTTCCCTATATTCAAATAAGTTCAGTTCAGTTCAATTGCTCCATCATGTCTGACTCTTTGCGACCCCATGAACCGCAGCACACCAGGCCTCCCTGTCCATCACCAAATCCCAGAGTTCACTCAAATTCATGTCCATTGAGTCTGTAATGCCATCCAACCATCTCATCCTCTGTCGTCCCCTTCTCCTCCTGCCCTCAATCTTTCCCAGCATCAGGGTCTTTTTAAATGAATCAGCTCTTCGCATCAGGTGGCCAAAGTATTGGAGTTTCAGCTTCACCATCAGTCCCTCCAATGAATATTCAGGACTGATTTCCTTTAGGATGGACTGGTTGGATCTCCTTGCAGTCCAAGGGACTCTCGAGAGTCTTCTCCAACACCACAGTTCAAAAGCGTCAATTCTTCGGCTCTCAGCTTTCCTTATGGTCCAGCTCTCACATCCACACATGACAATTGGAAAATCCACAGCCTTAGAACCTGGTATTTTACATGCACTGAACTTCATACTGTTTTATTTTTTTCTCAATTGAATTTTAAGCCTTTGTCTCCATTTAAAAATGGAAGACTTTATTTCCTAATGAAGATATTTCACATCCTGTTAGTGAGAAGTATTTTGTGGAAGCAGAGATGCAATTTCAAATCTCGAAATCATGCCTGCCTCACCTTCATTCTGAAGGTGAGCTCAGCTGTTGAGTGAGTTTACCACGTAGGAAAAAGACGCCCGAAGGAGTCCTGTAGATCAGCAGTTGAGATCCGTTACCCTAGTGAGTGCAAGGTTATGCTGGTTTGATTTTTTTTTAATTGAAGTAACTTTTCAGTTCTGGAATCTTTGCTGGCTAACTCTGTCTATAAGCTACGAGACTTTTTGTCACGGCGTTCTGCCAAGATCTCATTGTTCTTTAGAATCAATATCCATAGCTGAGGCCAGAGTTCTGCTGCCTCTCGCCCTCTGCTTCTTAGTAGGTGGGACCAGGGAGCACGTGACAAGTTGAATGTGTGACTCATGGATACCTGCCTTCAGATCTGTCACTTTTCTCTAAGGTAGGGGAAATGACTGAAAAACTGCAGAGGTCAACCATGTTTGCGTGTTGTGGAGTTAATGGAGCAGGTGGAGAAATTTGAAACGTGACTTGACTGAACTCATGGAAACGGGGAGTAGGATGGTGGTTACCAGGGTTTGGGAGGTGGGTGGGGAAAATGAGCTGTGGGCTAAAGGGTACAAACTGTTAGGTACAAGACGAGTAAGGTTTGGTGGCCTAAGATGATTATAGTTAGCAATATTGTGTTATAACAGTACTGTATTATATACTTGGAAGTTGCTGAAAGAGTAGATCTTAAATGTTCTCACCACACACAAAAAAGTGGTAATTATGTGAGATAGTGGAGGTGTTGGCTAATGTGATGGTAATCATTTTACCATTTTACCATTTTGTTAGTGAATCAAATCAACATGTATGCCTTGAGCTCACACAGTGTTATATCTCAATTAAAATTTTAAAAAGAATAAAAAATGTGGCTTGAATAGGCAAACATTAATTATCAACTACAAGCATTTTATGTAAACCATTTACATTTCATATTTTATTATTAATCCTATACAATAGCTATTACATGCATATTGTTAAACTTTATATACCTCATCAAGTGTTCCTGTGACTTGAACATTTTTATTTGTTGTTACTGTAGTTATGATTCCACAATAAAAGTTGTAGAGAAAAACAATGCGCTCAGAATCCCACCACTAAGCTTAATCACTGATAGCATTTTGATGTAATTTGATTGTCTATTTTTTTACATGGATATATTTATATTATAAATTTATGTTTATATCTGCTTTTAAAAAACTTGCATCACAAGGATTTCTGAGTGCCTTTTAAGTAACAAGTCTAATTTGTTAAGCCTTCTGTGAAAAGCAGATGTTATAATATTGGCATATTGTAGTTAGAAATTATATTTTAGTCTTTATAAGTAGATGTTGCTTATATAGAATAGACCTCTGTTCCCATTTATGAAAATTAAGACTTTCTTAATTACTGCTTTTGCTTAACTGATAAGGGTGTTGGCAGATTTTTTTATCCTCTGTGTAAGAAGCTGACATTTCTCTTCCGTGGCTGAATTTTTTTTTTTTTTTTTGTAGAATTAGATGGAGCAACTCTAGAAAATGTGGGGCCAGTGATTATAGATTAAATGTTCACAAAAGAGGATCTGGCTCAGCTTTTAATTTACTATCCAGTTTGAAATTTCATGTTATTCATTACAACTAAAACTTTTAGCTCTGGCCCAGAGATTATAAGCTTTGGAAATGGAATTTTGGTGTATGTGGATGTAATTCAGTAGCGGAACTAGAAATCAGATCTAAAGTGATTGGTACCTGAGTTGGGAATCAAATGTGATTTTAAAATGAATTCTGCATCCATAGCCAACACATCTAAAAAATATGATTTTTCCCCTACATTTTGTTAAGCAGTTAGGTTTAGAGAGATAGGCAGCTCTTCATGTTCTGTTTCCACAACTTAGCATATCGTCTACATAATGTGTAAAGATGTATAATTTTTTAATATTTCTGATTGATGTGAAAGCCACTGAGGCTGTCTTGTTTCAAAAATAAATTTTATTGCCCATACATGTGTATGAAAGGCAATTAAATATGGTACTAGTTATGTAATTTAACTTCTTGAGAGTATGAAGAAATAAGTTGAGAACTGTGTATAATTTAAAAAACCCCATACCTTCTTAACAGGAAGTAGTAGAGTAAGTGAACTTCGTTCCTTTGTTTTTGTTTTGTTTACGTTTTGTGGATAGAGCAACTTGCTGAGCTTCGTCAGGAGTTTCTTCGACAGGAAGACCAACTTCAAGACTATAGGAAGAACAATACTTACCTTGTGAAGAGGTTAGAGTATGAGAGGTAAGATTCTGCATGCAGTAAGTATTTAAGAATCTTGAATATTTGTCCAACATTCAGACAATTCATTTCTTCCTTTCTGGAGTCTCTTTCTTCTTTTCTTTCATTTTACTAAGTCTTTTAAATTCCTTTTCTATTGTCTTTGTATGTGTCTGTGAAATCTATTTTCTTTTATTTTGATAGTTTGAAGAACATGAAAATATCTCTTACAAGGCATGTTGAATCTACCCTTGTAGTAGAGTTCATTGTAAGACAGAAACTCGTCTAAGAAATCAGTATTACAGTAAAAGGTATTTTTTAGGTCTGCACACCAAAAATTAGAACGATTCACCATATTTTAAACTGTTTATCCATTTCTGACATCTTTTGTAGGTTGTCAGTATGCATCTACCACATATATGTTTGTTAATATGATAGTGTTCAGTAATTTTCCATATATCTTTAGGATTAAAGATTGACGTGCTTAGAGGTGATCAATTATTGCAGTATATCAGTGTGCTGGAGCTCGTTTGATCTCTCCTGATCGCTGGGCCACTGTTGGCGTTTTCCTTTTCTCACTGTTATGATTATCAGCTATAGAAATTTGTGCAAAAAGGATTTTTTTCCTTCATATTATTTCACTGATTATATTCTCAAATACAGAACTTCTGAGGTAGAATGTTTTATTGATCTTATCACATGTATGAAAGATTGCTTTGTAAAATGACTATACTAATTTATACTGTAAATGTTTCCCTGTAGCCCCACCAACATTGACTTTTATAATTCTAACTTAATTTCACTAGTATAGGAATAAGGAAAGTCCTATATATGCATATAGGAAGCTTAATTTGCATTTTAAATGGTGGAAGGTAACATTTTCCTATGTATTTATTATTTGTTTCTTTTTACATGAATGATCTTTTTGTATTCTTTGTCTGCTTGTCCAGTTGAAATTCGTTAATTTTATCTGTTTGTGCCTTTACATTTTGTCTTGCTGGTTGCATTCTTTTTTATTAATTTCTTCCGTTCTTGCTCTTTTTATGGTTTAGGCTTTTATTATTGTGTTGAAAGTATTGGGTTGGCCAAGAAGTTAGTTCGAGTTTTTCATAACATCTTACAGAAAAGCCCAAACGAACTTTTTGGATAACTCAATACTGTTTGATGACTCATCTGCTGCAACTGCTTAAAATCTCTTTGTAAACATTCCTCTTTCTAATTTCTGTTTTTTCGTTAGCTTTGTCAGTATTTTTATCCTCTATTTGAGGTTCAGGTGTTTTAAGGCTTGACTGTGAGCGGTTTTCATGTCTGCTCTTCATCCTCTCCTGGCCACTGTCATGCTGACTGGATGCTTTATCCACGTGGACGCATGTTTTCAATCTAAACACCTTTGGGAATCAACCCAAGATACTGTAGTCTAAAAGAATGACTTTCTAATTTAGTTTTCAGTGTGGACAACAGATCAAGGAGTTAAGAACTCAGCATGAAGAAAATATTAAAAAGTTAGCAGACCAGTTTTTGCAGGAACAAAAGGTAAATTTTAAAAATACTTAAAATATGTTCTTGTTATAAATCTTATAATTTAGAAGTTAAAATTTGTATTTTTGTCATAAAATGTTATATTTTTAAATATTTTAGCCTGTGTAATTCTAAAAATGACTTTAGTGGCTTTCAGTTCAGTTCAGTCACTCAGTCATGTCCGACTCTTTGCGACCCCATGAATCACAGCACGCCAGGCCTCCCTGTCCATCACCAACTCCCGGAGTTCACTCAAACGCATGTCCATCGAGTTGGTGATGCCATCCAACCATCTCATTTTCTGTCATCCTCGTCTCCTCCCACCCCCAATCCCTCCTAGCATCAGAGTCTTTTCCAGTGAGTCAACTCGTCGCATGAGGTGGCCAAAGTATTGGAGTTTCAGCTTTAGCATCATTCCTTCCAATGAACACCCAGGATTGATCTCCTTTAGAATGGACTGGTTGGATCTCCTTGCAGTCCAAGGGTCTCTCAAGAGTCTTCTCCAGCACCACAGTTCAAAAGCATCAATTCTTAGTGGCTTTGCTACTGCTGCTAAGTCACTTTAGTCGTGTCCAACTCTGTGCGACCCCATAGATGGCAGCCCATTAGGCTCCGCCGTCCCTGGGATTCTCCAGGCAAGAACATTGGAGTGGGTTGCCATCTCCTTCTCCATCTTAGTGGCTTTAGTATTGAGTAAATTAAACATTTGCAAAAATATAACCTCAGCTCTTAAAACTAATTTTGAGCTAAATAACTTTTACCTAACTTTTGAAAGTAACTTTTGCTGTTTATTTCTCAGTTTGTAAGTGGATAATCATGTTGCTGAAAAATCAGTTACTTCGTATTACACTTTTGAGAAATAGGAAAAAAAATTGAGAAACTTACCAATCTTTGTTGTTTCGAAGTCCTTTCTTAAAATACAGAAATGAAATGCCAGCCACTATTTTCATATTTTGGGGGTGGCAAATTCTTTTATTAAGTCATACAGTTCCAGTAGATAAATATTATGGAAGTCCTGCTAGAAATAGAGGGAATTTGTGTGAAATTTACAAGTCATGAGGACATTCATTTTTCATACCCTGCAGTCTAGTCTGACTAGCTATAGTTTGTACAGAGTCTTGTGATTTAGAGTAAAGAGAGAGTGAGTAGTAAAAAGTGTTTTTCTTGGTCTTTTGTAGTCTCTGACCTAAAGGACTAGAAGCTAAGGAGACCAGGCTTTCGTTCTCTGCTTTTTTACCATTTCATGGCATGATATTGAGGGCATCTTTTTTGTTAACCCATAAAGTGAAACAGCTGCTGTTTGTCTGCAGCCTTCCTTGCAGAGATGTGGGGTAGGTTGCGGGGAGTTGGCAGGCACGAGTGAGCTGCCTTAGTGGGGCTGAGGCCTGGGGGCAGCCAGCAGACACTGTCGAGAGCCTGCGTGCGGAGATGGGCATAGCAGTGGTTTGGCCAAAAGTTTGTTTGCGTTTTCTGTAAGATCTTAATGAAAAAATGTGAACGAGCTTTTTGACCAACCCTATAGAACACGAAAGGAAGAGGACCAGAGGCTTGCTGTTGGAACTGTGGTATTACGAGCCCAGATTGTAAATAATGGGATGTTTGTTCTCTTCTCCCAAGAAGCACGTATGTCAGCTTTTTCCTTTCTCCTGCAAGTGTGGTTCTCTCTTTCTGCTCTTCTACTTTAGCCTATTTTTATATTGTTAACTAACTAATATCCTGTCCCGTTCTTTGGAACACGGTGGAGAGACATGGAGGTGCTTAACGGTAACTTCTCTTAAGAGAGCGACTTTCTAGGATGGCACCCCAGCGCCTCATTCTGCTCCTCATCCTCGGCTCCTATTCTTCAGCCACCGTAACTTGATTCTGTGAGATCTGAGTTGCTTTTCATAGGAACAGATCCATTATAAGCTGTAAGAAACAAGCATAAGGGGTGTTCAGGGATTTCTTTTTTAAACCAAGTACATGCCTGTCTTAGAAATTATTCTAAGGAAGGGGTCAGTAAACTAACTGCAACCTCCTGCCTTTTTTTTTCATACTGCCCATCAGACCCAAAAAAGTGGTTATTGCATTTTAAAAATGGTTAAAAAATCAAAAAGAATATTTTATGACATGGGAAAGCTGTAAGAAACTCAAATCTTAATGTCTAGAAATACAGTTTATTAGAACACAATCATGCTCATTTGTTTACTGCTTCCTGCTATCACAGAGGAAGATAAATCATTATAGACCAGAAACTTGGGTTTCCCAGGTGGCTCAGTGGTAAAGAATCCTCCTGCCAACATAGGACACGTGGAAGACACAGGTTCTGTCCCTGGGTTGGGAAAATCTCCTTGAGAAGGAAATGGTAGTCCACTCCAGTATACATGCTTGGGAAATCCCCTGGACAGAGGAGCCTGGCAGGTTACAGTCCCTGGGGTCGCAAAGAGCTGGACACGACTGAGCACAGAGGAGACTTAAGACCTGAGTACTTAAATGTAATGTAGTAAAAATTTAAGTAAATAAATTAAATAAATGCAGTATAATATCCTGGGTTGGATCCTGGAACAGAAAAAGGCCTTAATGGAAAAAGTAGTGAAATCTAAATAAAGCCTGGAATTTAGTTAATAATGTACTAATGTTTTCTTAGTTTTGCAAATATATCATGCTAATGTGATGTTAACAGTAAGGGAAATTGAGTGACTGGTAATTACTTTTCTGTAAATTTAAATTATTTCGGAGTAAAAACTATATTTAAAAAAGAACTAGGTGGCCCCCTTACCAAATCAACAATATTGAATACAATAGAAAGCCATCCTATTTTATTAATTGTATTTATTATTGTCCATTCACAGAACTCTATTGCATCAATAATGAATGAAAGGACAATATCTTTGCTAAGTGTTTTAAATGGAGAACTGTTTCGGACCAGGAGTTTGTTGACTTTTAAGTTTTGTCTGTTTTATCCATATCGTAAAGCTGTGGAGTGCTTACTGTGGAAGTTCCTTATAATGGGGCGTTACAGCGAAAATGCACAGAGGCGCAGGACGGCTTAGCTTGTGTACCTCGTGGATTTTCTCACCTGTGGCCTTTATACTGATACGTTCAGAAATTTCAGTTTATCATTTCACGCATCAGCAGTTAAGCTCTGAAAACTGGCTATAGCTTATCAAGTTCCCAAATCCTGTGGGAGTAAGAAAGATGGTTTGAATCCCTTTCCACACTTCTCCAGCTTTGTAATCTTGAACAAACTATATAACTTATTTAAGCCTCAGTTTTATTTTGTTTTCCTTAAAACTGTTCATTTATCTCTACTAGAGGATAGGCTTGAAAACAAGTTGCAAACTATGAGACATGGTAGAAGTATTGCCTGGTACACTGGAAAACCTACACTTGATGGTCAAAGTGCCCATTCTTCTTTATTATGACAAATTCCTTGTGTTTCTAGAGTTCCTGTAGATTTTGTAATACTGTTGTTTTTTTATAATGTTACCAGTGATTACATAGTGCTTTAGAGTTGACAAAGCATTTAATATTAATATTATTATGCATTAAATCTTAGTATGGCAACCCAAGCATGTGTACTTCATTCCGTCCCTCTCCCAGTTTTCCATGAGACAGCTCAGCCAGGATAAGAGAAATCTGGGCCCCCACAGAATTGAATCAGGCTTAATCATAACCTGAAGATTCAAGTTTCCCGGGACGCGATATGGTGAGGGAGGTTACAGGGCGCTGGCTTGGGAGCTGTTCTGCCGTCCTGCCTGTGCTTGAGTGGCTGGTGCGCCTGGGAAGAGTTTGCCTGTTTTCCACCCTTGCTGTTTCTGCTTGGGGAGGAACCTGACAGTGTCGATAGCCATCGATCCCATTTGAGAGGCACCTGTGTGCCGGCCTCCTGCTGTCTGCTCTCCTGCTTGGTTAAAACATGCCGTACAGAACCCACGCACCCCCTCAGGCCTCTGCAGCCAGCGCTCAGCAAGACTGTCTTCTGACAGTCACTCCCTCAACATAGCCAAAGGGCCTTATCTCTGCCTAACATTTTGGGCCATTTGTGTAATTAGACACTTTTTAAAGCAATACTTATTCTTTGACTTCATATCAGGTATAAAAACCGAACAAAAAATAATATTATATCCCACATCTCTTAAGTGTTTGGAATTTGGACCCATGGTATGTATTTCAGAATATTTAGTCAAAAAAATGAGCTATTTCAGAATATTTAGTTAATAGTAACTAAATATTAACATTGAGTGAATAAAATGAACTGTTTCAGAATATTAAGTGTTTGGAATTTGGATCCATGGTATGTATTTCAAAAAAATGAACTGTTTCAGAATATTTAGTTAACACAAGTTGTGTCAATAGTTTAACATTTTGAGTTGAAAAATACTTACTGTTAGCAAATCTTAATCTCACAGCAGGAGGCCCACAAGTTTGAATCAAAAGGTGGAAGTGAATTGGAATCGGACAATCATGCAGTGCCTAGAAACATTCCAGAAGTTGCTGAGAACGGTGCGGGCAAGAATGAAGAACCCTCAAGCCATCAGATTCCACATGGGAAAGGTATTACTGTTACTTTGTGTTAAGGGGGGACTGACTTCTTCTCACTTTGAAGTGAACATTTTCAGTCATAAAGAATGTTGTTTGATTTTACTTCCATTATGTTTCGGTATCTGTTTCAAATTTGGATCCTTTAACAGAGAAGAAAAAAATAATAAGTCTATAGAGTTATAGCTGTGTCCAAAGCAAGATTTATAGATACTTATTCAGTGTAGCCCATTGCTTTACAAACTGATTGTTGCATTCCTGCAATGTATGTGAAGACAAATACAGGGTTATGTTTTGTTACTTGAGCAGAGCAGCTCAGAGGAGGTGGCGACGCAGGCATGCCTGGAGTGGAAGAGAATGACCTTGCAAAAGCTGAGGACGCCCCTGTCGGTGAGTGAACGCCACCACGTTTTACCCGAAGCAGCCATCTTATTCTTCACGTGACTCTCTTGTTTGTTTGAGTAGCACCTGAGAAAAGTCATATATATCTTGGGGACCACTATTTTCAGTTAACTAATTACCCATTAATTCCCAGAATATAATTGTTTTCGATAAAATTTTTATGGAAAATTTTGCTAAAGTGTGTAAGATGCTTGTTTTTGCCTGAAGAGTCAAACATATTTGAACTTTTTCTTGATGATTCAAGAGTTATTGTCATGACAATTATGCTATATGTTCAAGCTACTTATGTTGACTAAAAAGTATATGTGGTTTATTTCTTTCAGGCTAAATGTTCCTAGATTGCAGTGTTGTTGGTATGCTTTAATATGGCAGAGTAATACTCTTATATAGGTTTTTAGGACTTGGCATGTCTTTTCAGTTAATTACCCTACAATTTAAATAGCTTGTTCACTTTTTTTCCTTCTTTTACGGCCACGTCTGTTCAGTGTGTGCCTCTTCAGTAATGTGTCTGCTGCTTTCTTTCCATTTGGTCTGCATCACTGCTGCTGTCCTAATCCCATACAATTTTTTTCATATCTCTCCGTTTTTCTTACCATTTCTGTGTTTGTTTCTTAGCTATCATAGATACCCTTCCATGCTGACTCCAATTTATTATGAAAAACAGGAAGTAACAGCATATCTTTGGTTCTTCTCAGCTGTTTTCATTCTTTTTCGATCTCCGTGATTATTTCTGTAGTTATATCTCATTGTTTGTGGCTGAAATTGCCGAGTGTCTGAGGTCTAATGAATGAATGAATACCAACAACACTGCAATCTAGGGACATTTAGCCTGAAAGAAATAAACCACATATACTTTTAGGAAACATAAGTAGCTTGAACACAGCATAACTATCATGAGCAATAACTCTGAGTCATCAAGAAGAAGTTCAAATATGTTTGGCTCTTAAGGCAAAAAAAATTAGTCCTTTCCTTCGCATAGTTTTGCTATCTTCTCAAATTCTTTCATATCTATATTCTTTTGAGTTGCCGATTCACAGTGTATTCCCTCAAAGTAAAGTTCAGGGCAAGAGCAAGAACATGAGTTTATAAATAAGGACTAAGGATGAGCATGGTTTTTTTGTAAGGCCATGAAGTAATCCAGGGATTCTTAAAGTGTGGTTCTTGAACCAGAAGTGTCAGCCTTACCCGGGAACAAGTTTCTATTTAATAGAAACACAAATTCTTAGGTCCCATTCCAGACAGACAGCCTAAGAAGTTCTTGGAATGTAGCTGAACAGTCTGTGTTTTAACAAGCTCTCCAGGTGATTTTGGTCTTTGCTAATGTTTTAGAACCACTGGCTTAGATGTTAAAGAAATATTGAGGGCAAGGACCATGTAGTCTTCTCAATTTTTGCAGTACTTACCCTAGTCCTAGACTCGCTGAGTTTTAGGTTGATTAATCTCTTTATATTGTGCTTACTTTTAAAAAATGAAAGGTTTTTAAAATTCTATAGTCTTTATAGGTTTCAGAAGTTTCACACACATGATTTCATACAATCCCATAAGATAGCTGTCTTTTCCCACCTACCCTTCTATGCCCCCCTGTCTTCTTGCTCCCCACTGGTGACCACTGGAGTGTTCTCTGTATCTGAGTCTGCTTCTCTGCTTCTTTTTTGTTTTTGTCACTAGTTTGTTGTAATTTTTATATTCCATATGTAAGTGATATCATCCAGTATTTATCTTTCTCTGACTTGCTTCATTTAGCATAATGCCCTCCAAGTCCATACATATTGCTGCAAATGACAAAAGTTCATTCTTTTTCACGGCTGAGTAGTATTCATGTGTGTGTGTGTGTGTGTGTGTGTGTGTGTGTATCTTTTCATATTAGTGATTCTCTGTTTGGATGTTTACCCTGGAGTGAAGTGCGGGGTCAAAAGTTCATTCTTTTTCACGGCTGAGTAGTATTCGTGTGTGTGTGTGTGTGTCTTTTCATATTAGTGATTCTCTGTTTGGATGCGGCTGAGTAGTATTCGTGTGTGTGTGTGTGTGTGTGTGTGTGTGTGTGTGTCTTTTCATATTAGTGATTCTCTGTTTGGATGTTTACCCTGGAGTGACGTGCTGGGTCATATGGTGGCTCTGTTCTTAGTGTTTGGGAAACCTCCACACCGTTTTCCACAGTGGCTGCACTAGTTTACGTTCCCATCAACAGTGCACCAGTGGATTAATTTTTCTTTATCTTTGATTTTCTGTAATTTGAAAATGATATGCTGTGAAGTAGTCTTGTTTGTTTGTTTGGGCATTATCTTGCTCTGTGTTCTCTGAGCTTCCTGGGTCTGTAGTTTGTGTTTGACATTGACTTGGCATACATTCCCACTCATTGTTTGTCGAATGTCTCTTCTGTCCTTCTCTCCCTCCTCCTGGTGTTCTCACTGCACGCGCGTTACGCTTTGTACAGTTGCCGTAGGTATTTGGTTCTGTTTTTTTCCAATCTTTGTCCTCCGTGCTTTTCTGTTTTGGAGGCTGCTGTCGGTAAGTCCTCTCAGAGCTTCTTTCCTCAGTTTTGTCCCATCAGAGGCGTTCTTCACCTCTGTTACCGTGTTTGTGATCTCTGGTGTTTCTTTCTTATTCTTTCTGGGATTTCTGTCTGTACTTTCATTGCCCACCTATTCCTGCGTGCTGTCTACTTTACCCGATGGAGTTCTTAGCGTCTTAGTTCAGCGCTTTTAAATCCCGGTCTTGCGGCTCCAGCCTTCCTGCCGGGTCTGTTCTGAAGCTCGCTCTCTTCTCAGGTCACATTCTTTGCCTTTCAGTGTGCCTTGTGGTTCTGTCTTGACGCCTCAGCATGACACACACACCAGGGGAGCGGCCCTGCTGCACCCTGGTGGTGAGCTGTGGGGAGGGGACGCACGCTCTAGTTCTGCGATTGGCTCTCAGGCTTTCAGGGAGCCTGTGCCTCTGGATTCTGAACTTCACAAGAGTTTCTCAGTTTTTTCCTTCCCATCTTAGGTGGGACAGGGTGGCTCGAGGGAGCTAGAGTTGGGTATTTTCCTTCCGCAGGTCACTTGGACTCTGATAATGCCCTAGCAAGTTAGGCATTGTTTAGTTTCTGCAAAGGGCAGACCTTATTAAGAAGAGAGTGCTTTGTTTCCTTTTGCCCTCCCCCAGCCCTCAGGGGCTTTTCTCCAGTATTTACCTGGGAGTCTACTTGAGCTCTTGGAGGTAACTTCCCTCACTTGTGAGAGCCCCGTCTGTGACGGGCCCCCTAGAGTTTTCACTCTGAGCTGTCCACACTGAGCCTCTGGTTTCGCGGCCCTGGCCCTGGCTTCTGTGGCAGCTTCTGTCTCAGTCTCCCCTGTGAGCCGGGGCGCACGGTGCTTGCCCGTCTCTCTGATGTGACGGCAGCAGTTGCCCCGTGTCTTCCTCTTCCTATGGACCCAGAAGAGCTGCGATGTTTCATCCCGTTTCAGCTGTTTCCTTGTCGTTAGGGTAGAGTGGCAACTTCTGAGTTCCGTATATGCAGACCCAGGAGCCGGAAGTCTTCTGGATTAACTCTGAACCTCTGGAATATTGGTGGTTTGCTTTGAGAATCATTATTTGTAACAGTCACCCTTAATTATTTAGAGGAGTATTTTGAGTATAGAAACTCTTTTAACACAATCACTGGTGAAAAGACACTCTGAGCTGTGCAGCCCGTCAGAGCGGACACAAAGGAGAGCCGCTGGGTCTCTGCGCCTTGAGCTCACAGCGTGCTTGTGCCTTGAACGTCCAAGGTCCCGATAAATGTGTATGGTTGAATTTCCAGAATATCCTTAGCAGAGGGGCAGTGGTCTCTAGAGTCAAATTGCTGGATTCAAACCCTTGGCTCTGTCTTTTCACAGGCATGTGACCATTAATTTGCCCTTATCCTTATCAATGAAGGGATTCCCTGGTGGCTCAGATGGTAAAGCATCTGTCCACAATGCAGGAGACCCGGGTTCGATCCCTAGGTTGGGAAGATCCCCTGGAGAAGGAAATGGCAACCCACTCCAGTTCACTTGCCTAGAAAATTCCATGGATGGAGGAGCCTGGTGGGCTACAGTCCACGGGGTAGCAAAGAGTCGGACACGACTGAGCGACTTCACTTACTTTACTTACTTAAACTGAGTGAAACTACACTTTCACTTCCTCGGTCATGCTGGCCACGTGTCAAGTAGTTAACAGTGGCCATGGCTCCTGGCTATTGTATCAGCGTGGATATGGGACGTTTCCATCACTGCAGAAACTCCTGTTGTATCAGACAGCATGGGTATGGAACATTTCCATCACTGCAGAAAATCCTATTGGTTAGTGCTGATCGAAACTGGTAATTGGGTTTGTTTCTGCAGAAGAAGACTGAGGGCAGCTATAGAAAGGTGTCTTTTCATTACATAACCTTTTGAAAACCTTTTGAATGTTGGTTTCAAAATTTCATAAGGTAATTTTATAAAATACCTATTTACAAAATAAATTCTTTTAGAATATTAAAAAGAGAGCATGAAAAAAAGCAGAGATCATTACAGTGATATTTGAGGGGAGAAAAAGGGCAGGTCGGTGTTGGTTTTGTTATTTGAGGACGTGCCCTTTCACTCTGAGCTGTGATCTCTACTTTTAAAGTAGGACTTGCAACATCTCATTTGAATGTATAGGATGCAGAATCTCCGCACTGTGGCTGGCTCACAGATCCTGTTGGCTCCAAGCACTCCGTGACCTCTGTTAGTTTTTGTTCAGGTCTCAACCCTGCAACAGGCACTGTGTGTTAGGTCTGATAGAGTCTCACACTATGTAGTCACAGCCCAGGCGTTGGTCAGAGGCCCAAGGGGAATATCCCTGCGGATTTCTGTCCCCCGTTTCACCGCACACTGCTCCTTTTTCTGTAGTGTTTTGTCCTACAAATTCCAGCCACCTCAGCAACACAGTCTGTCTCCTCTACTTACTGAGACTGTTTACCTCATGTATATTCCTTCTTTCAAGGATTGATTTTGTACTGCTGGTTGTCCAGTGCCTGAAAACAGCAGGCTTATCTATTTTGTCTGTATTAAGAATTGTTCACGATGTGAGAGAGGATAAGTCCAATACTATTTATTATGTCATGGATAGCAGTAGAAATTCACACTCAGTTCAGTTCAGTCTCTCAGTCGTGTCTGCTCTTTGCGACCCCATGAACTGCAGCACACCAGGCCTCCCTGTCCATCACCAACTCCCGGAGTCCACCCAAACCCATGTCGACTGAGTCGGTGATGCCATCCAACCATCTCATCCTCTGTCGTCCCCTTCTCCTGCCCTCAATGTTTCCCAGCATCAGGGTCTTTTCCAGTGAGTCAGCTTTTCACATCAGGTGGCCAAAGTATTGAAGTTTCAACTTCAACATCAGTTCTTCCAATGAATATTCAGGACTGATCTCCCTTAGGATGGACTGGTTGGATCTACATGCAGTCCAAGGGACTCTCAAGAGTCTTCTCCAACAACACAGTTCAAAAGTATCAACTCTTCAGCACTCAGCTTTCTTTATAATCCAACTCTCACATCCATACATGACCACTGGAAAAACCATAGCCTTGACTAGATGAACCTTTGTTGACAAAGTAATGTCTCTGCTTTTTAATAGGCTATGTAGGTTGGTCATAACTTTCCTTCTAAGGAGTAAGCATCTTTTAATTTCATGGCTGCAATCACCATCCACAGTGATTTTGGAGCCCAGAAAAATAAAGTCAGCCACTGTTTCCACTGTTTCCCCATCTATTTGCCATGAAGTGATAGGACCAGATGCCATGATCTTTGTTTTCTGAATGTTGAGATTTAAGCCAATTTTTTCACTTTCATCAAGAGGCTCTTTAGTTCTTCTTCACTTTCTGCCGTAAGGGTGGTGTCATCTTCATATATGAGGTTATTGATATTTCTCCCGGCAATCTTGATTCCAGCTTGTGCTTCTTCCAGCCCTGCGTTCCTCATGATGTACTCTGCATATAAGGTAAATAAGCAGGGTGACAATATACAGCTTTGACATGCTCCTTTTCCTTTTTGGAACCAGTCTGTTGTTCCATGTCCAGTTCTAACGGTTGCTTCCTGACCTGCATACAGGTTTCTCAGGAGGCAGGTCAGGTGGTCTGGTATTCCCACCTCTTTCAGAATTTTCCAAGTTTATTGTGATCCACACAGTCAAAGGTTTTGGCATAGTCAATGAAGCAGAAATAGATGTTTTTCTGGAACTCTCTTGCTTTTTCCATGATCCAGCGGATGTTGGCAATTTGATCTCTGGTTCCTCTGCCTTTTCTAAAACCAGCTTGAACATCTGGAGGTTCACATATTGCTGAAGCCTGGCTTAGAGAATTTTGAGCATGACTTTACTAGCGTGTGAGTTGAGTGCAATATGCGGTAGTTTGAGCATTCTTTGACATTGCCTCTCTTTGGGATTGGAATGAAAACTGACCTTATCCAGTCCTGTGGCCACTGCTGAGTTTTCCAAATTTGCAACAGAGCCACCTTTGGAACTATTAATAGATACAGCTTCCTAGGTACCATCCCTGTGTTCAGTATATTCAGGGTTGTTGTATTAGTTGCTAAATTGTGTCCAACTCTTCTGTGACTCCGTGGACTGTAGCCCATCAGGCTCCTCTGTCCATGGGATTTCCCAGGCAAGAATCCTGGAGTGGGCTGCCATTTCCTTCTCCAGGGGATCTTCCCAACCCAGGGATCCAACTCGCATCTTCTGCATTGGTAGGCAGATTCTTCACCCCTGAGCCAGCTGGGACGCTCATGTCCGGGTGATGGCTGTAAAGCTCTTGTGTTGCCAGAGCTGAGCACCACTGCTCCCTGGTGCCGTTCCTTCTGCCTCGCCACAGGCACTGACTGTGAAGCCCTGTCAGTCGGGGGACTCAGCGCATGAACACATCAAAGCCTGTTGCTCTGCCATTGAAATAAGAAAACGAGAGTGAAAGGCAGAGCCAGTTTCTTGTTGACTCTCCGAGTAGAGGCTGCAGCTGAGAACTAGCAGAGACGTCGAGGAGGATCAACCCTAGACTTCCTGTTACTGTTTTTTTTTTTCCTTTTCCTATTTGGGCTTCCCTGGTGCCTCAGAGGTTAAAGTGTCTGCCTGCAATGCGGGAGACCCGGGTTCGATCCCTGGGTCAGGAAGATCCCCTGGAGAAGGAAATGGCAATCCATTCCAGGATTTTTGCCTGGAGAATCCCATGGACAGAGAAGCCTGGTGGGCTACAGTCCATGGGGTCACAAAGAGTTGGACATGACTGAGCGACTTCACTTACTTACTTGGTAAGCTTATCAGCCAGATTCTCCAGAAACGACTACTTTGAATTTTTAAGTCGGGTAGGAGATATGTCTCATCTCTACTGTCCTGAGTTTCCATCCCTCATCAGTAAAAGGCACTACCTGCCTCGCGTGGCTCTGGGAGTGACACGAGGTTAGAGCCTGGTTCGCACTAAGCATTCAGAAAACGGGAGCTTCTGTTGTTGTAAGCAGTACTGTTGTTGCTTCCTTTGAAATTGCCGGTTTCGTCCCAGCCCTCAGCCCCTGCTCCCCTGCCTGATGTTTGTTTATTGTCCCTCAGCTCTAAGCGGGCCTTGCTCCCCCTCTGCCTTCATTTCTGTGCTTTCCTCTCAGGGCTTTCCTTGCATTTCCTCAGAGCCGCTACACATGCTTCTGTCTCGGGGCCTTTGTACTTGCTGGTCTCTGCTTGAGATAGTCTTCACATTTCACTCCCACCTCTGCCCAAAAAGGTCTTCAGAAATGCCTCCCGTGACCAAACCATCTAAAATAGAACATCCACTCTATTTACTCTAATTACTTTATTGTGGTGGTTTTGGCCATACATTGATGTGAATCACCCACAGGTGCACCCGTGTCCCCCTATCCTGAACCCCCCGCCCCTCCCCCACCCCATCTCTCTGGGTTGTCCAGAGCACCGGCTTTGAGTGTCCCACTTCAGGCATCGAACTTGCACTGGTCATTGGTAATATACATGTTTCAATGCTTTCTCTCAGATCATCCCACCCTTGCCTTCTCCCAACGTAGTCCAAAAGTCTGTTCTTTACATCTGTATCTTTTGCTGCCTTGCATATAGGGTCGTCATTACATGTCCCTATATCACAAGCCCCTATTTTATCTTATGCATAACATTTTTACTCTGACATTTGCATTATATGCTATAGATACTTATTAATTCAATTGTTGTTTTAGAACTTGGTCTGTTTTGTCCACAGCTAAGTGAGAAACCGGAAGAGTCTGATGCTGGGAGGGATTGGAGGCGGGAGGAGACGGGGACAACAGAGGATGAGATGGCTGGATGGCATCACCGACTCAATGGACATGAGTTAGAGTGAACTCCGGGAGTTGGTGATGGACAGGGAGGCCTGGCGTGCTGTGATTCATGGGGTCGCAAAGAGTCGGACACGACTGAGTGACTGAACTGAACTGAAGTGAGAAACCTGTATGCAGGTCAGGAAGCAACAGTTAGAACTGGACATGGAACAACAGACTGGTTCCAAATAGGAAAAGGAGTACGTCAAGGTTGTATATTGTCACCCTGCTTATTTAACTTATATGCAGAGTACATCATGAGGAACGCTGGGCTGGAAGAAGCACAAGCTGGAATCGAGATTTCCGGGAGAAATATCAATAACCTCAGATATGCAGATGATACCACCCTTATGGCAGAAAGTGAAGAGGAACTCAAAGGCCTCTTGATGAAAGTGAAAGAGGAGAGTGAAAAGGTTGGCTTGAAGCTCAACATTCAGAAAACAAAGATCATGGCATCCGGTCCCATCACTTCATGGTAAATAGATGGGGAAACAGTGGAACCAGTGTCAGACTTTATTTTTTTGGGCTCCAAAATCACTGCAGATGCTGATTGCAGCCAGGAAATTAAAAGACGCTTACTCCTTGGAAGGAAAGTTATGACCAACCTAGACAGCATATTAAAAAGCAGAGACATTACTTTGCCAACCAAGGTCCGTCTAGTCAAGGCTATGGTTTTTCCCGTGGTCATGTATGGATGTGAGAGTTGGACTGTGAAGAAAGCTGATCGCCGAAGAATCGATGCTTTTGAACTGTGGTGCTGGAGAAGACTCTTGAGAGTCCCTGGGACTGTAAGGAGATCCAACCAGTCCATTCTGAAGGAGATCAATCCTGGGTGTTCATTGGAAGGACTGATGCTAAAGCTGAAACTGCAATACTTTGGCCACCTCATGCGACGAGTTGACTCACTGGAAAAGACTCTGATGCTGGGAGGGATTGGGGGTGGGAGGAGACGGGGACAACAGAGAATGAGATGGCTGGATGGCATCACCGACTCAATGGACATGAGTTTGAGTGAACTCCGGGAGTTGGTGATGGACAGGGAGGCCTGGCGTGCTGTGATTCATGGGGTCGCAAAGAGTCGGACACGACTGAGCGACTGAACTGAACTGAAGTCATTCCATCTCTTCTGCAACCCCACGGACTGTAGCCCCCCAGGGTCTTCTATCCATGGGTTTTCCCAGGCAAGAATACTGAAGTGGGTTGCCATTTCCTTTTCCATGGGATCTTCCTAACCCAGGGATTGAACCCGGGTCTCCTGCATTGGTAGGGGGATTCTTTACCACTGAGCCACCAGGGAAGCCCTAGCATGTAGTAGACACTTAATAAGTAACTATTGTTGAATGATTGAATTTCTAAATCGATAGCTCTCCTTTTTAAAAAAAAAATACAAACCCCAATATCATAGTGGTAGGATAAACACTATCTGCTCTGGGGGCTTTGCATCCTGTCTTCATGGTTAAACAAATTTTATCATTTTTGTTGTTCAGTCGCTCAGTCGTGTCTGACTGTATGACCCCATGGACTGCAGCATGCCAGGCTCCCCTCACTTCACAATCTCCTGGAGTTTGCTTAAACTCACCTCCATTGAATAGGTGATGCCACCCAACCATCTCATCCTCTGTTGTCCCCTTCTCCTCCTGCCCTCAGTCTTTCCCAGCATCAGGGTCTTTTCCAGTGAGTCAGCTCTTCGCATCAGGTGACCAAAAGATTAGAGCTTCAGCCTCAGCATCAGTCCCTCCAATGAATATTCAGGACTGATTTCCTTTAGGATTGACTGGTTTGATCTCCTTGTAGTCCAAGGGACTCTCAAGAGTCTTCTTCAACACCACAGTTCAAAAGCATCAATTCTTTGGCGCTCGATCTTCTTTATGGTCCAACTCTCACATCCATCCATGTCTACTGGAAAAACCATAGCTTTGACTAGATGGACCTTTGTGGGCAAAGTAATGTCTCTCCTTTTGAATATGCTGTCTAGGTTGGTCATGGCTTTTCTTCCAAGGAGCAAACTTCTTTTAGTTTCATGGCTGCAGTCACCATCTGCAGTGACTTTGGAGCCCAAAAAATAGTTTGTCACCATTTCCACTGTTTCCCCATCTATTTGCCATGAAGTGATGGGACTGGATGCCATGATCTTAGTTTTTTGAATGTTGAGTTTTAAGCCAACTTTTTCCACTCTCCTCTTTCACTTTCATCAAGAGGCTCTTTAGTTCCTCTTTGCTTTCTGTTTATCTTTGGTAATTTTCCTTAATAATGGCCTTATCAGTGGTGTATATTTTAGCAGTGTAGTTGTTAATGGTATTACCTGATAGCAGCAGTTGTCTGTTGCTTTCTATATTTTCCCCTGGTTCTTAGAGGTCCCCAGCAGAGTGGTCTTGGGTAAAATATATCATAATATATGAAGTGCAGTAAAAGTTGCTCAGTCGTGTCCAACTCTGCAACCCCATGGACCATACAGTCCATGGAATTCTCCAGGCCAGAATACTGGAGTGGGTATCCGTTCCCTTCTCCAAGGATCGTAATATATAACTTAACTTTAATATTGTATGTAATTCTTTGCAGTCTTTCAGTGTCTGATTTTTTCCCATACTTTAGTTGTCTTCAAGCTCACATTTATTTAGTTTTTCTTAGTTTTTTTAAGAAGTACACATAGTCAGTGACCAAGTGCTTAGTGAAAGTGAATTCGCTCAGTCGTGTCTGATTCTTTGTGACCCCATGGACCATAGCCTACCAGGCTTCTCCATCCATGGGATTTTCCAGGCCAGAATACCGGAGTGGGTTGCCATTTCCTTCTCCAGGGGATTTTCCCAATCCAGGGATTGAACCTGGGTCTGCAGATGCTTTACCCTCTGAGCCACCCGGGAAGCTAAGAATTTACTCTGTCTAGTTACAAGAATGCTCACCATAAAATTATTTATCATGATAAATTTAAAACCATATAAATGTTACAGATAAGCTTTTTAGGTCATTAAATGTGTTTTATCCATAAAATTTGGTATATTGTCCTAAAAAAATGATGTTGACTAGTTTTTATTAACATATAAGTATAGCTATGATTGTTTTTGGCCATACTGTGTAGCTTGTGGGATCTTAGTTCCCCAACCAGGGATTGAACCTGGGCCTTTGGCAGTGAAAGCGTGGAATCCTGGCTACTGGGCTGCCAGGGAATTCCCAATATATCTATGATATTTTTTTTTCATGAAAAAAAGCAGGTTACAAGGGAGCAAGTACAATAGAATCTCATTTTTGTGATTAAAATTAGATACTTGTATATGTATAGAAAAAATGTCTGAAGAACTCTATACACAATTACAGAGCAAGATTAGCAGTCTTAGTTTAAGTGTCCAGGTCCACTAGTAATTTTCTAGATCTTCACTTTTTTTTTGTACCACTAACTGTAGCTATTAATTCTGGCTCCTGGGAAAGCCTCTATCTTGTCTTAGGTGTAAATAAATCACCTTTCCCTTAAAAAAGGAAAGACTGGAGTTTTTTTTAAAATAACTTTTCTAGGAGAGTAAACAAGTCAAAGCAAAAGCATAAAACCCAAAGTGTTTACAGAACACACCTTACTTTTTCCTCAGTAGTAAAAAATCTGTCCACCAATTAGCTTAGCTGATGCAGATGGCACTCTGAAGTCCTGTGGCAATCCTTTACCCAGATCTTTCAAGTCAAACCTTTTAAATTATAAGTTTTGGTTCAGTACTATGATACCATTTAGGAATGTTATAGAAGAAATTGAGATGGCACAGAAAAATATATATAAAATATTAAACAATCCAATTATAAAAGTGTATATGATAGTATCATAATTTTAAGTATATTGTGTAATGTACAGAAAAACACAAAACAGATAATCTTGACAGGGTAGCAGTGCTTTTCTCTAAGTGGTGGAACTGCAGCCCATTTTACATTTCTCCCTGCTCCTCTGCTTTTCTGAACTTGTATAGAGATGCCGTAATTTGTGTCACACTTATAAGGCTCCATGTTACCCCAGCTGTGTCCTCAGAGTCCCCGTCAGTGGGCTCACCCTGCCCCGGATTGCGCACTGCTTACACTCTGGGCGCGTGACTCCTCCGATACGGGACCGTGGATAGAGAGGACTAAGGGACTTAAGCATGGGCGTTAGGGGTGTCCTGAACTAGTCCCCCACGGATACTGAGGGGTGACTGTGCGGTTTCTAGTGCAGACAAACCATGTTTTATTGTACTTAGCTTCATTGCACTTCACAGATTGGGTTTTTACACATTGAATGTTTGTGGCAACCCCGTGTCAAGCAAATCTATGGTGCCATTCTCCCAGCAGCATTTGCTCACTTCATGTCTCTGTGTCGTATTTTGGTACCTTTTGCAACATTTCAAGCCCTGCACCAGCAAAAAGACTACAACTTGCTGAAGGCTCAGGTAATGGTTAGTGTTTTTTAGCAATGAAGTGTTTTAAAATTAAGGTGTGTATATGGATTTTTTAGACATAACACAACTGTCCACTTAATAGACTACTGTATCATGTAAACAGAGCTTTCATACATCCTAGGAACCCAAACATATGCATGTGGCTCGCTTTATTGCTGTAATCACTCTATTGCACTGGTGTGGGTGTGAACCGACAGTATCAGCAGCTGCGCCTGTCTGTCAGTTCTGAACTCTTTTGGATGTTGTAGAAAGGCTGGGGTTTGTGTTTTGGCTGCACTGCACCGCATAGTTCCCCAACCAGGTATCAAATCCGTATATAAAGGCTCTTTTTAATCCAGCTTTTTCTACCTATCTAAATTTGTATAGTTTCTCCTCTAAATAGTCAGCTTGTTCTTGAGCAGGAGGGATTATTTAATAAACTAAGAACATGTAACATATATGATCACTTCTTGTTTAATCTGGAAAGTACCCTCTCTTGTCTTTTGGTGTATATTGTAGTGAGGCCAGCTAGGGTCCAACAGTGATCAACACATTTGTAGATTGTGACTGACTCCTCTTTCCAGTATATCTACTAGATGCTTAGTGTCCTCACAGTCAGTTAGCAAATCAAAATTGTGTTGTTAGACTTCAGAGTACTGCTCTTCAAAGATGTTGGCTGATTGTTGCTGTTCAGTTGCCTTATGTTCTGATGTGGGTGTTGAGCATTGCAGCTGGGAATACGAACAAGGAAATGGGCACCCAGTGAGATATATAGAAAACCTCAACTTTCTGTAACTTTGAATGGGTTGCTATGTTAGAGTGAATTTTAAGCTTCTTGGGCCCTTAAATTTGACATGTACATAATCATAGACACATAATAAATAATGAAAACAATGATGAAGTGCAGTCACTGAAACAGACTTTGAGGATTGTAAACATAAGCCAAGTGTACAGACGGGGCTAACAAGGCGGTGGTGTGTTAACAAATAATGTCCAAAGTGCAGGTGCTTAAAGCAGT
Source organism: Moschus berezovskii (assembly GCF_049115385.1). NCBI lineage: Eukaryota > Metazoa > Chordata > Mammalia > Artiodactyla > Moschidae > Moschus > Moschus berezovskii. Next base: position 635,295 of record NC_142468.1, on the reverse strand, counting down.
AAAGTTTTGCTTATGTAAATGTTCACTTTGCAGTCTGATGCAGGTTGGATGACTCTCTTTGCAGCTCTCCTCCAAGCTATGTCTTCTCATATTATTTGCTGCCACCATCTTCATAGGTAACCTCCGAATTCGTGGCGGAAGGGAAGAGAGATTGTAGTTGATTTGCACAGGAGGTTTTATTGGCACACTTACAAGTGGCACATTCAGTTTCACTTACATTCTCGTAGTTGGAACCCAGTTTCATGGCCTGAAACCATAAGGAAGGCTGATCTTCCTCTATGCCTAGGAAAAATATAATGAAATAGGGTCACGAAGCATCATATCTGCCACACCAAAGTTTTAGAATAATAAAATGGCCACTAACTGTATCTTATAGATCAGTTCAGTTCAGTCTCTCAGTCGTGTCCGACTCTTTGCAACCCCACGGACTGCGGCACTCCAGGTCTCCCTGTCCATCATCAACTACTTGAGTTTACCCAAACTCATGTCCATTGAGTCAGTGATGCCATCCAACCATCTCATCCTCTGTTGTCCCCTTCTCCCACCTTCAATCTTTCCCAGCATCACGGTCTTTTCCAGTGAGTTAGTTCTTCAAATCAGTTGGCCAAAGTATTGGAGTTTCAGCTTCAACATCAGTCCCTCCAATAAATATTCAGGACTGATTTCCTTTAGGATTGACTGGTTTGATCTCCTTGCAGTCCAAGGGACTCTCAAGAGTCTTCTCCAACACCACAGTTCAAAGCATCAATTCTTCGGCACTCAGCTTTATTTATAGTCCAACTCTCACATCCATACATGACCACTGGGAAAACCATAGCCTTGACTAGACGGACCTTGGTTGGCAAAGTAATGTCTCTGCTTTTTAATAGGCTATCTAGGTTGGTCATAGCTTTTCTTCCAAGGAGCAAGTATCTTTTAATTTCATGGCTGCAGTCACCATCTGCAGTGATTTTGGAGCCCAAGAAAATAAAGTCAGCCACTGTTTCCACTGTTTCCCCATCTATTTTCCATGAACTGATGGGACCAGATGCCATGATCTTAGTTTTCTGAATGTTGAGCTTTAAGCCAACTTTTCCACTCTCCTCTTTCACTTTCATCAAGAGGTTCTTTAGTTCTTTGCTTTCTGCTATAAGGGTGGTGTCATCTGCATAGCTGAGGTTATTGGTATTTCTCCCAGGAATCTTGATTCCAGCTTGTACTTCTTCCAGCCCAGCGTTGCTCATGATGTACTCTGCATGTAACTTAAATAAAGAGGGTGACAATATGCAGCCTTGATGTACTCCTTTCCCAATTTGGAACCAGTCTGTTGTTCTGTGTCCAGTTCTAACGGTTGCTTCTTGAACTGCATATAGCTTTCTCAGGAGGCAGGTCAGGTGGTCCGGTGTTCCCGTCTCTTTAAGAATTTCCACAGTTTATTGTGAACCACACAGTCAAAGCCTTTGGTGTAGTCAATAAAGCAGAAGTAGATGGTTTTTTGGAATTCTTCTGCTTTCTCTGATCCAGTGGATGTTGGCAGTTTGATCTCTGGTTCCTCTGCCTTTTCTGAATCCAGCTTGAACGCCTGGACATTCATAGATGACTTTCAGTTTCTTCCTCTTTGTCTGTTTCCCTTCTCTGTAGTTCTTATCTGTTCTCTGCCTTTCTGTCACATTAAGCTGCCCAAGGTTGTGGTGGAATGAGTGAAAATTAACCTGTTTGCCTGTTGCCTTCATTTCTTACAGGAGAAGAGAATCCCAACAAGTTTTCACTGTATCTAAAGAGATTAATTTATTTATTCATTCATCAAATTTTAATTGAGCTCCTGTTATATGCCAGGCACTATTCTAGGTATTGGGAATGTAGTGTTGAACAAGACGGAATTCCTGTCTTGTATTCTGGTCAGATTTATTGATCACCAAAATCTGTTATGGATGGTACAATATTTCAATTAGTAACCATAAATTGTTAATATACCAATTATAAGGATTACAAAATTAGAATAAGCATCATAGGATTAGTGCAATGTAAATAGATTCATGGTGGTTGGTTTTATAAACCATAATATCACTGGGAATAATATGGCTCTTTTTTTTTTCTTTTAGCTTTAAAAAAACCCCCTGTCTCCTTTTCTCAATATGAAAGTCATCAAGTAATCTCCCATCTTCCAACTGGACAACCTCTCTCCCCAAATATGGTTCCAGGTACGAAGTCTTATTCTTAAAATTCCATTTGAAAATCAATGTACTAGTTATGTATTGTTATATAGGGAATAAAACATGTCATTTAGGAGCACCGTGAAGTATCCTTCATTCTTCTAGTTAACGTTACGTACTGTCAAATGACTGATGAAAGCTCAGGGAGCAATCATTATAAAATTAACTCTGTCTCATGGACTGTTAAGAGCAGAAGAATTATTTGTTCTGCCGCTCTGGACTACCTTCCCTGTCAGTACTACTGGTGTGTGTATGTTTACCTTCTTCGGAATGTGTTCAAGTGTATCTCCCAGAGGCCTTCTAAAAGTTAAGAGGTCCATCTGTATTAAGCTCCCCACTCTATACTTTTCTGTTTGTTTTCTACTGAATACCTACTCAGTTTTATAGGAATGTTCCCCTAAAATGAGAATTGATATGAATAAAATACATTGTAATAAAGATCTGAATCAGTTCTTTGATGAGTTAAAAAGAGAGGTAAAGGAAAGAAAAGATATATCCAGGAGATACTAATAAGAATCAGGCGTTGTGTCACTGTAGATGAAAATGGCTTTGAGACTAGAAATTCTAAAAGCCTTATGGATTTTGGAGATTTCTGACAGCAATTTAGAATTTGGAGGGAAGATACAGATATCGGTGCCTTTATATTAGTCCATGAGGTCTCAGAGAGTGAGAGACTGAAAAACAATATATGCTGTTGGCGAATAAGTTTATAATCAGTACTAAAGATATCTACCTGGGAATGGTCAGTAAATGTAACACAACTAAAATCACATTGGTTATAAGCTTTGATTAAAGAAATAAAATAAAGCTTAAAAAAGAAAAAACTACTTGCTAACCCAGTATCAGATAACTGTGTCTTACTTTTCTCAAGTAGGTCTTTTGAAATTTTTCTGCAAAATATGACCTTAATTTGATGATTTTTGCCTTAGATTCTCATATAAACCACAATGGAAACTCTAGAACTTCAAAACAGAACCCTTCCAGTCCTCTTCAGCGTTTAATTCCAGGCCCTAACTTGGAGAGTGAACCCAGAATTCAAGCAGAAGTTCTAAAGCAGGCTACCAGGGATCGAGCTGGTGATTTCCATAAATTGAAGCAAAGTAAGAATCAGTTGATAAGTATTATGCTGAAAAGATTTCTTTAAATATATTTATTTACAAGGCTCAGTTAGCATCTTCATTATTATAATCTCTAAGAAATAAATGTAAAGTTTTACACATATAAAGAGAAAGTATGATGGTGGTAAAATTTTAAAGAAAAGTGGGTTTTACATATTCTAAAGAACACATTCAAAAGCTTCTTTTGTTCTCCAGTATTAAAAAAAAATTCAGGTGAGTTGATTTTTTAAAATATTATCAGTTCTTATGAATGAAAATTTTTTGAGAAGTGAGAAAAGATAATGTTTTGTTCAGCTAGTACATGAAACTTTGATTAGAAGAGAGGGAAGACCGAGTTTTGAAAAATGGGTTCTGGAAGCAATGAAGAGTTCATGGTAGAAGGAAGGCTGGGTGCTGTCTGCTTTTCCTTGCACTTGCGGTTTGCTTCATTAGGTTTTAGGAGAGAATCGAAAAAAAATGGAACAGATTCGTAGTACTGGGTAATAAGGTTTGATGCTTACTTGTTTTAGACATATTGATTACGATAAGTGGAAAATACCTGTTTATCTGCATAATTCTCTAATTGGTAGATTTTCAAGATGCAGAAGGAAAAATTTTGGTAGTTGACAGAATTTGGAACAGGCCAGCTCTCCTGAACTGTACTTTTCACTGCCTCTGCTATTTGAACCTTCCTCCCTTCGACTTCTGAATAGACAGAATGTCTGAGAGCTCCAGTTTGCTTTTGTTTACTTTTAAGGATGGCTTCCATGGCAACAACTCTTCAGAGCAGCCTTTAGGCGTTTACTTGTACACAGGTTGTTTGTATGGTGAGAACTGCATGGTGTTACATTTTTAAGTTGGTCTTATGACAATTATTCATATTTCTGCATCTATGAACATATAGTTAGTTTATTTACATTTCATTGATTTTCCTTCCTTGATGTTTTAAAGCCTATCCATATATCTTGACTGAAATATTATGTAAAAAATGTTTTTGTTTACAAGGATATGGCTAACATTTTAAATACAGTGAAAAAATATTTCCTCCAAATCTTGTTGGAGGATTGGCTTCAAAACTTTTTAGCTCAACAAAAAGAGGTTCATGGTAAGGTCAGAATCTTACTAAGATAAAATATCTTAATTTGATCACTTGAGATTTTCTTCTACTTATAGTTTATTCTGTAAAAATTGTTATCATTCTCTTACCTCCCAATCAGTCTTTGGGTAGATGTGACGGAAAATTATTACTTTCTACAAGTTTTTTTCTTGGCCATGTTATGTAGCATGTGGGTTCCTAGTTCACCGACCAGGGATCAAACCCATGCCCCCTGCACGGGAAGCATGGAGTCCTGACCTCTGGACTGCCAGGGAATTCCCTACAATTTCTTTTTAAAAGAGTTTTAAAATCTTATTCTGAATTCTTTTCAATATATCCAGAGAGTTGAAATCAGTGTGAGCACTGTTTTGTGATTTACTTTGTCATTATTTCTTATATGCGTTTTAACTTATCAAATGGTTATGTAGTTGTCATTAAAATACATATACACACATACATACACGCATAAAGATATATACATATATTCCATTGTATTTAGGCAATAATAATAGTTCATCTAGCTCTGCTCTTTAATTGATTGTTTAAATTATTTCGTAGTGTCTTATGTTAGCAGTCATGAGTATGATTATCTTTTATTTCAAATTATTTCCTGCTTCTACTTTGAGTGTTCTTTTATAAGTATAATCTCCTGACTGAATTTGCAAAGTACTTGACTAACTTTATAGCTCCTGTTACAAATTGTCAGATTGTTTTCTAGAACAGTTTCATAGTGTCACTGGAGATGTTTAAATTTGTGGTAAAATACATATAAAATTCACCGAAGTGCACAGCTCAGTGGTATTTAGTACATTCGTAAAGTTGTGCAGTCATCACGACCGCTTTCTAGTTCCAGAAAGTGTTCACTGACACAGAAGAGAACCCGGTGCCATGACACAGTCACTCCCCGTTTGCTGACACCCGCGGTCCTTGGCAATGACTGGCCTTATTTCTGACTGTGGATTCACCTATTCTGGACATTTCATGTAAATAGAATCATGCAGTATTTAGCCTTTTTTGTCTGGCTTCTTTTTCTTAGCATAATGTTTTCAAGGTTCAGTCATGTGAACCTTTATTCCTTTATGGCTGGATATCATTCAATTATATGAATACATTTTGTTTATCCATTCACCCATAGGTGGGCATTTGGATTGTTCCCACTTTTTGGCTGTTGTGACTAGTGTTGTTCTGAATATTTATTGACAAGTTTTTGTTGAACACTCGTTTTCCATTTCTTAAAGTGTTATATACGTGGGTGTAGAATTGCTGGGTTATCAGTAATTCTGTGTTTAGCTTTGTAAGGAACTGCCAGACTCTTTTCCGCGGCAGTGGCACCAGTTTACAGTTCCATCAGCAATGCACGAGAGATCCAGTTTCTCGACATCCTTGTCAGCACTTAACATTTTCCATTGTTGTTTTCACTGTTGCCATCCTAGCATGTGTGAAGTGGTATCTCATTGTGACTTTCATTTGCATTTCCCTAATGACTGATGCCATTGATCATCTTTTCATATATTTGTTGGCCATTTGTATATCCTCTTTGGAGAAGTGTCTATTCAAGTCCTTTGCCTATTTTAAAATCGGGTTGTTTTCTTTGCTGTTGAGTTTTGAGCGTCATTTATATGCTCTGGATACTAGATCCTTATCAGATACATGGTTTGCAAGTGTTTTTGCCCATTCTGGTGTGTGTCTTTTCACACTTTGGGTTGTTTTCTTTGCTGTTGAGTTTTGAGCATCATTTATATGCTCTGGATTCTAGATCTTTATCAGATACATGATTTGCAAGTGTTTTTGCCCATTCTGGTGTGTGTCTTTTCACACTTTGGGTTGTTTTCTTTGCTGTTGAGTTTTGAGCATCATTTATATGCTCTGGATACTAGATCCTTATCAGATACATGGTTTGCAAGTATTTTTGCCCATTCTAGTGTGTGTCTTTTCACACTTTGATAGTCCTGCAGTGCACGAAGTTTTAATTTTGATGAAGTCCAATACATCTATTTTTCTTTTGTGGTTCAGGCTTTTGGTGTCATGTCTAGGAAATCTTTGCTAAATCAAAGGTCATGTCTTCCTCTAAGTTTATAGTTTTTGGTCTTTTTTTTTTTAACTTGAGGTGTAATTGCCTTACAGTATTCTCTTAGTTTCAGGTGTAAAACATAATGCTTCAGCATTTGTATGCATTGCACAGTGGTCACCAAGTAACAGTGTTAGCTTTCATATGTAGGTTTTTTATGTATTTTAAGTTGATATTTATATGTGGTGTGAGGTAAGGGTCCAGTTATACTCTGTGCACGGGTGTTCAGTGGTCCCAGCTCCGTTTGCTGCAGAGACCTCTTTCTCCATTGAGCAGTCTTGGCATTCTTGTCAGCAGTCAGTTGATGGCACGTGTATGGGTTTATTCTGCACTTTAGTTCTGCTCCGTTGATTCCAGATGCCAGCAGCACGCTGTTGATTACTGTCAGTCTGTAGTCACTTTGAAATTGGGAAGGGTGAGTTTTCCAACTTTGCCCTTCATTAGAAGATTATTCTGACTTTTGGAATCTCTGACAATTCCGTCTGAATTATAGGATCTGCTTGTTTATTTCTACTAAAGAGACAGTTGGGATTTTAATCACAATTGCATCAAATCTGTAGATTGCTTTGGGGAGGACTGAAACCTGAACAATATTAGGTCTATTAATCCATGAAGATAGGATGTCTTTCCATTAATTTAGGGTATCTTAATTTTTTTCAGCAATTTTTGTAGTTTTCAATGACAGATCTTGTGCCTCCTTGGTTAAATTTATTCCTAAGCATTGTATTCTTTTTTATGTTACTGTAAATCAAATTGTTCTCTTAATTTCCTTTTCAGATTGTTTATTGCTAATGCATAGAAATATGACTGATTTTTTTCCCTTGGCTTTTGGTTTTAAAATTTTTAATGCAAATTTCTAAGAATATGCTAATATTTAGGTTCATTTTAAAGATTTAGAATGTATTTTATTTTCACTCTTTTAGACTAATAGGTATGAATCATTGTTTTTAAATATACTATAAAATATACCTATGTCATATATATTAGCATATATAAACATATTTGTCAATATTTTGAATATGATTCAAAACTTTTATGAGTATTTTACATCAAATACATTTTTTCTTTTTGCTTTTGTCCTGCCTTCACCCATTTCTCCTATGCACCCACCCCAGCCTCTGCCAACCATCAATCTATTCTTTGTATTATGAGTTTTATTTTTGTTTGTTTTACTTTTTTTTAGATTCTACATAGAAGAGAGAACATATAGTACTTACTGTTTCACTTGGCATAATGCCATCAAGGTTCAATCATGTTGTTGCAGATGGCAAGATTTCATTCTTTTTTATGGATAAATAATACTTCATTACACATATCTACCACACTCTGTTTATCCATTCATTCACCAAGGGACACATAGGTTGTCCCCATATCTTGGCTATTGTAATGCTAATATAGCATGGAGGTGCATGTATCTTTTCAAGTTAGTGTTTTCATTTTCTTCAGGTAAATACCCAAAATGGAATCGCTGGATCATAAGATTTTTTTTTTTTTTTTAATTTTTTGAGGAACCTCCATAATGTTTTCTATATGAAACCATAGTGGTAGCACTAGTTTACTTTCCTACCAGGAGTGCATAAAAGTTCCCTTTCCTCCACATTTCTCCAATTATGACTGATTTTTGTTTGTTGATCTTGTATCCTACAACTTAGCAGAATTTAACACAGTAGGTTTTTATTTGTGTATATTCAAGCATATCCATCTTGACTTATGAGAATCTTCATTTCTTTTATAGAAAATCATTTATCTTATTTGGCCATATGTACACTACTAAATTTCCACTTTTATTTTTTTTAACCACCAGTGTATTATTTGTTCTCTTTGGAATATGCTGTGCTAAGTCGCTTCAGTCGTGTCTTGACTCTTTGTGACCCCATGACCCACCAGGCTCTTCTGTCCAGGCAAGAACACTGCAGTGGGTTGCCATGCCCTCCTCCAGGGGATCTTCCCCACCCAGAGATCAAACCCGTGTCTCTAATGTCTCCCACTTTGGCAGGGAGGTTCTTTACCACTGGCGCCACCTGGGAAGCCTGAGCTTGTGTCTAGCACTCGGAAATAAATGGTCTGAGAAGATGCACGTACTGACAAAGCAAAAGACTTTATTGGAAAGGGGAGCTCAAGTAGAGAGCAGTAGGGTAAGGGAACCCAGGAGAAGTGCTCTGCCACATGGTTCATAGTCTCAGGTTTTAGGTGGTACTGTTAGCTTTCTAGTTATTTCTGGCTAACGATCTTGCCCATGCCCATATCTGGTCTGATCCAGGGCCTTTCCTGATGGCGCGCGCATCTCTCAGTCAAGCTGGTTTCTAGCAGGAGGGTTTCTGGAAGGTTGGCAGGGCGTATTATGAACTGGTGTCACCTCCCTTCTTTTGGCCGCTCCCTAGCTCTTCTGGTTAGTCTTCAGTTATTGGGCCTTCTGGTGGTGAGACTGCTCGTGCCAGCGGTTATTACCATGCCTGGCCACGGTGGGTGGTTTTGGTGAATGGTTTCCTAACAGGCCATTCAGTTCAGTTCAGTTCAGTCGCTCAGTCGTGTCCGACTCTTTGCGACCCCATGAGGTAATGTAATCCCTGTTAGTCTAGACTAGCAGCGTCCACATCACCTGTGACTGTTAAAAAGCCTTCAGACTATCCTAGACCTCACTTATATTTACATTAAGGTTTGAGACTCCACTGTTACGTGGTTTCCTCATTTTGTAGACAAGTAGAACTAGATCCAGAGTGTAACTTACTTGAGGCAAATAGTAGAGCAACCGGGACTGTTATTTAGGTCTCCTACCTTTAGGTCCACTGTTTCTTCACTGTATTTTTCTCACTGCCTCCTCAATGCTTTTGAAGTTTTGGAAAAATTCTTTCATAGTTCCTTTTCTTGTTCTCTTTCTGGCAGACTCCTAATTATACTTGAAAGGTGTGCTCTGCTGGCAGCTATTTGATAAGGCCTTCTTCATATCCCTACTCTCTTGATCAAGTCAGTCACTCCCTTCTCACACTGTGGTTGACCCTTAAACAACTTAAAGACTGTAGAAGGAAGGAAACAATAAAGCCAAGAGCAGTCATCAGTGCAATGGAAAATAATAATTAGGAGAGAAAAAAATTTTAACATACCCCTAGTGATATTCAATGAAGAAAATATCTTCATTTTCTTCTACTTGGAAGATAAATAATATTCTAAAACTTTGACAATAAATGTGAAAACTTAGATCAAATTAATAGTTTCCTGGAAAATTGATTACAAATATTAACTTAAGGTTTAAGAGCCTGAACAAAAACCAATAACATTAAGTAAGTTGAATAGGTAATCAAAAGTCTCAGCACATCCCAAAAGAGATGCTGCTTTAAGTAATAGAGTTTAACCAGATTACTAAAGTCAGGATCACTATGTGAAACTGATAATTAAATCACGAAAGACTAGTGAGAATAAGACCCCTGGCACCGGTCAAGACAGGAGGAGATGGCACAGATTCACAATGTGAGGGGTGACAAAGAGCTGTTCACATGGACCCTGCAGATGATAATGTCAGAGCGCATTCAGCGATTATGCATTAATGTTGGAGAATTTAGAAGTGGATGATAGCCTAGACGAACACCTGTGTACAGACTGGCTCAGGAAGATGAGGAAAATCAAAATTGTCTCATATCCCTCTGAGATATTGAATCTGTAGTTTAAAACTTTCCCTTAATGAAATTTTCATGCCCAAATGGTTTTGTGGTGAATTCTTCCGTTTAAGGAAGAAATCCAACCAATCTAACATGAACTCTTTTGGAGAATTGAAAAGGTAAACATTCCCAACTCATTTTATGAAGCTAGCATATGTTGGTTCCCACTCCAGTACTCTTGCCTGGAAAATCCCACGGACGGAGGAGCCTGGTGGGCTGCAGTCCATGGGGTCGCTAAGAGTCAGACACGACTGAAAGCGACTTAGCAGTAGCAGCATATGTTGGTTAGCAAAACTAAGGATGCTCTGAATATAGGACAGTCCCTCTTATTAGCAGAGATATAAAAAATGTTAGTAAATCAAGTCCAGAGATGGATGAAAATTATATCCATAGTGCCCATGTTGAATTTATTTTCAAAATGCAAGGATATTTAACATTTGAAAAGCAGTCTGTATAATTCATCACATTCACCAAATATATGAGAAAAATCAATTGATTATCTCAATTCATGCAAAGAAAACATCTGAGGAAATTCAGTTCAGTTCAGTTCAGTCGCTCAGTCATGTCCGACTCTTTGTGACCCCATGGACTGCAGCACGCCAGGCCTCCCTGTCCATCACCAACTCCCGGAGTTTACTCAAACCATGTCCATTGAGTCGGTGATGCCATCGAACCATGTTATCCTCTGTTGTCCCCTTGTCCTCGTGCCTTCAATCTTTCCCAGCATCAGGGTCTTTTCAAATGAGTCAGCTCTTCACATCAGGTGGCCAAAGTATTAAGGCAATTTCGCATGTATTTATTAAAAAAAGCAAACACTAAGCAAACTAGGATTAGGAGGTAATTTCCTTAATCTGATAGAGTATCTGCCAAGATCCTGTCACAAACATCATACTTAATGGTGAATTATCAGAAACTAAATTTAGCAAAGTTATTAGATATGGGATTAAAAGTTCATTGCATTTCTATATGTCAGCAGTATACATATAAAATGAAAATTTTAAAAAGAAACTTTTTAAGATTTTTGTAAATTATTAAAAAAAAAAAATTTCCACCTAGCAAAAACAAACTTTCACCATAAATCACTTTGTTAGGATAAATTTGTCCAATCAAACTGGTATAGCATGGCTCAAGAGCTCGGAAGTTATCTCCCAGAATCAACGCAAGAGCCAGGCCTGAAGACAAGACTTTCTTTGGAATGTACCATGAGATAGGTATAGTAAGCCTCTTAAAATCTCTGACTTTAGGTCTTGCATAATTATTCCCAATTTGCTTACCCAGACTTCCTCTACTTTCTCATTTAAATCCAGTCAAATCAGTCTCTTTAGTGTCTCTTGAATAGCCTGTCTTCATCCTCCCTTACTTGAATGCTCCTTTCTCTCTGTCACAGTATAATACATTTACCTCTTTCGAGGTGGACGTGAGAACCGTTACACTGCAGAAACCTGATTGCCTCTTTTTTTGAAACCTTCCTTTCTAGCTCTTGACTCACACTGATTTCCTCCTGTATAACTTTTTGTAAGTATACTGCCCGATAATTATATAATCTATACATTTATGTATATAAGTGTATGATTTTCACATTGATCGGCATTACCCGCTTTATTTGTATGGTCACCTTCCCTCACTGTGAAGTTTGAACCCCCTACTTGACTGGCAGGTAACGAGTTTATGTAGTTGACTCTATTTTGCTCTCTCGTCATCTGTCGTACTGTGTATATGATAACATGAGTTACTATTGTGGTCATACATTCTTGTTATTGATTTTCTTATTATCTCTTGATAATAGTTATAGTATGAAAATTTAATGACTGAATTCAAGCTAGTTAGAACATCAAAAACTTTTAAAATAAAAAGAGAGAAGAAACTTTGTGAATTGTTCTGTTGGAATATTATAATAGGAACAGGTCGACCAATTCTTTGTCATGTTTGGTAATATGACAAATGTTTGATAATATTAGTTAAATTAGTTGTATTTTGCAATAACCTTTTTAGACTAACTTTTGGTCTCTGTTTCATAATTCTGATTAAAAAATGAAAATATTTTCTTGGAGGAAACTGTGTACCTTGAGAAACTCACTTGGTAACTACCAGGTTAAAATGTTTATATATTTAAAACAGCAATTTCACATTGCATAAAGATGATTTAACTGCCCCAGGCATTTTGTCCATAATATTACGTATTAAGAAAAACAAAATATAGTTTTCTGTAAATCTCTCTTTTCCTTCTTACGTTGGCATCTTTTATTTTATCATTAGAGAGAGAGATAATAATAGACACCAGCTGTTTCTTTTTTGTATCATTGCCGTTAGAAGACAGGTTGTCTTTCTCACAAATATCCTCTTTTCTCGTGTTACTGTTTCCTTCTTAACTCTTGTATATCAACTTATGTATTTATGGTATATACCCAGCTCTGTTCTAGAATAGATTTAAGATGATTGTATGTACTTTTCTGTTAGCCCCCTTTACTTCAGTTACTGATGTAAACTGCTCCCCTCAAAAAGCCTTTGTGAGTATGATTTGTTCTCTAACTATTTTTAGTTAAAAGAAACCTTGATTGACTATTCTTTTATTTGCTGTGTGGTGGTTACAGTATTATACTGTTTTCACATGCACAGCATGGTAATTCAAAATCTTTATAGTTTATACTCCATTTGAAGTTATTACAAAATGTTGGCTATATTCCCCGTGTTGGCCAGTATATCCTCCTAGCTTATTTACTTTATAGGTAACAGTTTGTACTTCTTAATCCCCCATCTTGTACTTCCCTCCTCTCTCCCCACTGGTAACCACTAATTTGTTCTCTATATCTGTGAGTCTGTTTCTGTTTTCTTGTATTCTTTAGTTTGTTTTGAGTTTTAGATTCCACGTATAAGTGATAACATGGAGTATGTCTCTTTCTCTGACTTATTTCATGAAGCATAACGTCCTCCAGGTCCATCCATGTTGTTGCAAATGGCAAAATTCCCTTCTTGTTTATAGTTAAGTATATATCTTATATATATATACACCACATCTTCTTTATCCATTTATCCCTTGACGGATGCTTAGGTTGCTTCCATATCGTGACTATTTTAAATAATACTGCTGTGAACATTAGGGTCCATATATCTTTATCCATTTATCCCTTGACGGATGCTTAGGTTGCTTCCGTATCGTGACTATTTTAAATAATACTGCTATGAACATTAGGGTCCATAATCTTTTTGATTCAGTGTTTGCATTTTCCTTAGATATATACCCACGAGTGAAATTGCTGGATCATATGGTAGTTCTATTTTTAGTTGTTTATGGAACTTCTATAGTGGCTGCACCAATTTACATTCCCATCAGCAGTGTACAAGGACCCCCTTTTCTCCACACCCTTTCCAGCATTTATTATTTATAGGCTTTTTTATGATAGCCATTCTGATCAGTGTGAGATGACACCTCAGTGTGGTTTTGATTTTCATTTCTCTAATAATTAGCATTGTTGAGCGTCTTTTCGTGTGCCTGTTGGCCATCTGTATGTCTTTGGAAGAATGTTTATTCAGCCTATTTTTTAATCAGGTTGTTTGTGTTTGTGATATTGAGTTATAGAAGCTGTTTATGTATTTTGAATATTTTCTCATTGACTCTCTATTCAGCAGTTAGAAATAAATATATTGGCGTGATGACATGGTGAGCCATCTGTGGAATTGACCAATACCTCCATAATTCTTGCTCTTTGAACTTAACCTTTCTTTCCAAGCAGAGGAAGTTTGTCTCATTGCAATGTGAATTTTAAAAATATAATTCCAAAAATTTTAAACCTATCACAGAGTTTTTATAATTTCTAAAATTCTTATATAATCAGTAAGTTAATGATATTCATATTTTAGGGATTGGAATAAAATTTACTTTTATGCTACTTAAATTTAATGTCAAATAGAGTTTAACTTGGGTTTGGGAATCAGATGTTAGTTTGCATAACATTTTTATCTTTGATGTCCCTTTATTGAATAGCTTTTTACAGTACATGTTATATCTATTGCTCTTCTTGATTCTAGTACTATGAATGTGTGCAATATAATAGCCTTATGTAGGTCAACTTTCTTAAGCTTCCTCTGTCATTGACTTTTAGAAGTCTGGTTTGGGAAATGAGAAAGAATAAATCAGAATTACTTGGGATGTTTTTCAAATCACACACTGCTAGGGATTCTGATAATTCGCTCTTTGCCATACCTCCTTGGAAATCCATGGCTGTGCTGAATCACTATTACTGAAGAAACTTAGACAGCCCACCAGTATGTTCATTTATTTTCCAAGAAGAAACTGCATGGTTTCTTCAAGCATACATGGTACTCATTTATTCTGATAAGAAAAGTTATCAAAGTTATTCCTGGAAAGTTATATTTTATAAAACAATAAATGATTACAGGTTTCATATATGTATTGTATCTACTCATAAAATTTTTGATTCGTCTCCTAAAGTGTTAGAGAAATACTATCAGAGAAGTTGTTGGTTATTAGGAAAACAGTTTTGAAAATTGTGCCCTTTTCTTTAAGAAAACCTTCAAACCTTAAGTAGCAAGTACTGAAATTAATACACAGGAGAAATTCTTAAAATTATTTTCGGTCTTCATTCTTATTTTCTTTTATCTTAAATAACCTTCAGAAAATGTATCTTTTTTTTTTATAACCAGTATCCTGAACGTTGCCAGGTTTCACTTGTCTGCTTTCTGATCTACCTCCAGTATAGCTCCCTTCTTTTCTTCTCTCTTCACTCTTGATTTAATCCTCTGCCTACTTCACAGGCCGGTTCTTTGATGAGAATGAATCCCCTGTTGATCCGCAGCATGGCTCTAAACTGGCGGATTATAATGGGGATGATGGTAACGTAGGTGAGTATGAGGCAGACAAGCAGGCTGAGCTGGCTTACAATGAGGAAGAAGATGGTGATGGTGGCGAGGAAGACATCCAAGGTGAGCGTGGGCCTGGCCTCCGCGCCGTGACCGTGAAACCCACCTCCTAAATTTTTGGTTGAATTTGTGTAAAATTTCCCCACTTATTAGCAGTACAATCTTCGTGCAGAGAAGTATTTTGTGCAGTTTTTCAATTTTATTTTGAAAACCATTTTGTGATAGTGGTATTTGCAGATTTTTACACAGATCATTTTAATTGTTTTCATTTTTAGTTATTATGTTACATGTTTTAGTGACTATAATTAATTAAAAACTCAAACACTTGAGAAATTTTAGCACTAAATTATTTAAACTGGCTCTAGACTTTACCTAAGGCAAATACTCCCAGAAGATATTTCTTTTCCAATTTCTCATCTGAAAACATTTCATCATTCTAGGTACAGATTTTGACCAGACAGCCACAAAGGGAATGGTCTCTTCCACACTGAAGATGAGATTATTTCACTAATGATTCAGCAGAGGAAGTCTGTTTTTAAAATTTTTCTGAGAGGTTTAAAGTTTATCCTTAACAGTTTGTGAAGATTTGTCTGTTTTATGTTTAATACACAGATTCAACATATTTTCCCTGTTAACTGTGTTCCTTCTGAATTTTTAACTTAGTGAAAGTTCAGAATCCACTTGTGTGCATGTTCCCCTACCTATGCATGCATATCAGAGTATGTTGCTTTATATTGCAAGTTTTTAGGCCTGTTTTCTGCCTGCTTATCATTTAGTAGTATTTCTGGAGCTTTTTCTCTTTATAAAAATTGATTATGAACTTAATGTGTGATGTATTCAGTTTTATAATACATTGCATGAAGTATTTTTCAATGTAACCTGTCTGGATTTCTTTCTTAACTCTTTTTAAAGTAATTACATTTTATTTAGGTTCCTGACAAGAATTAACTCTGTAAAACTCAAGACAATATACTTGTCCTAGAATGTTACACATTTAATAGAAAAAGGGGAACGAGTGACTGTGACCTCCACCTAGGCCTTATTTTGAGAGTACGTTCTAGTGTCAGAAGAGTGGTTATTGGGAACAGAAAGAGCTCTGTAGTTACATAAGGATATATTAATGAGAACTTCCCACACACTTTTTGATATCATTCAGAAAACTGTACTCATCCATTTTCCTAGTCTCATCCATTTTTTATAAATCTTACCATTGCTTTCTCATAATTTGTTTGGATTATATTTATTTGCAATTATTATGTTTTAAGGCTTTCTCATGCATGTATATCATATCACCAATTAGACTGTAAGCTCTTAGAGGGCAGGAATTTTCATTTATTTTTCCTTCTATTTTGTATGCATCGTTTTCTGCCTTCATTTTCACCCCCCCGCCCACTGCCAAATAGCCCTTAGCATCCATAGGACCCTTGGTAAATATTGTTAACTGATCATTTTGTGCCTGTCCCATTGAGCTTTTATTTTTATAACTGTGACTAGGTTAATAACCCATTAACTTCTGGTCTTATAGTCTTGCTTGGGTTAAGCTTTAAACATTCTCTGTTTTTCTTTCATAGAAGCTTCTGTCATCTCATTGGGTAATTCTGAGGTTTTTATTAGTGCAATTTATTTCAATGATAATTGAAAATCATTTCTTATATTTTGGCTGCTTTAATGTTGATGGCTACAGGATTCTCATTTGATACTTTTATGACTTTTATGCGTAATGCATTTATCTCCAGTGCCTTCTTTCTCGTCACCCTCTCCTACCCCTGGTTCTCACGGCCACTTTCTACTTTAGGTCCCCGGTACCTTCATGCTACCCCTGCCTTTTCTTTCACAAGAAAATAAATCCATTGATTCTAATGCATATAAGGAAATGACCTAAGGTGATATCCTCAGTTAAGTAGGGAGGGGATGGTTAAGTTTCAGGGGTTTCCTGATCTGCACGTGAATCTTACTTGAGCAGGCGGTTGCCGTTTGACATTTGTTTATCCCATTTTGAGGTTCACTAGTTGAGAGCAGCAGCAGGATAGGGCAGCTTCCCGGGGACTCCTTTACCACAGGGCCAGAAAGATGCAAGAACATCTGCTCCAGCAAACACAGAGGGAGAAGTTTGTGTGAACTGACTAAAAGGGAATATACTGGAAACCCAAATAATTTTAAATATGTTTCAGAGATTCTTTAGATATAGTATTAACTGTCTAAAATGTGGGGAGGGAAAATTATGGTTCTTCTCTGGCTTAACAACAATATGTACTTCAAATGATTATTATTGTAGTAGTTAAAAGAATTTATTCATAGATTCTACGTAGAAATAATAGTTGGGTTCCCAGGTCAGGTTGCACGTGAAGCCAAAGCAGGCAGTAGACTGGAAAAATCGATGAGCCGCGGAACTAGGAGTAGGAGACAGGCTGTGTATTACTTTTCAGGTCTTTTGTACTCTCTTGGCCACCATTTCTTCATCCTCAATGTAAGGGTGTTGAACTAAAATAAACAGATGGTCCTTCTCAGTTCTAAAATGTTGTGGTCACATTCACGGTGGAATCACTCTATACAAGTGTTAGGGACAAATGTGTTTCATATTTCAGCATGCCTAAAACACATCTTTCCCCAAACCCTGGAAAGAAAGTGGAAACTTTATGCCACCACTGAAACTATCAAGGCAGAGAGGTCAAAAATTGAAGCTTGCACTTTAGAAGCACTTGAACGGTTCTATCATTAGGGGTCTGCTCTACTCTCCATAGGATTAGGAGCGGGTTTTTTTGTTTTTCCTCAAGCTGTTGTTGGGTCCCTTGTATTAGAGATTCTACCTGTGGGACTAAGGTTCTAGCTTCAGCTAAGGACACCAACTTTGGTCTCTGGAATTCTGAATTATGAAATGCAGGCTTTGACAGCGTCTCTAGCTCAGCTGGTAAAGAATCTTCCTGCAATGCAGGATACCTGGGTTTGATCCCTGGGTTGGGAAGATCCCCTGGAGAAGGGAATGGCTACCTACTCCAGTATTCTTGGGCTTCCCTTGTGGCTCAACTGATAAAGAATCCACCTGCAATGCAGGAGACCTGGGTTCGATCCCTGGGCTTGGGAAGATCCCCTGGAGAAGGGAACGGCTGCCTACTCCAGTATTCTGGCCTGGAGAATTCTGTGGACTGTATAGTCCGTGGGGTTCGCAAAGAGTCGGACAGGACTGAGCGACTTTCACTTTTCACTGCCAGTAGGAAGCTAAAGAAGTCCGGGTTTATCTCTGATGCCTGTTGGTGCATATTGATCATTTGGGTCAGTACTGCCTGCAGAGTGTTTCCTGCAGAATTAAGTGAAGCCTGTTTTTCCTGTATTTACAGTCCTGGTTTGATTTTTAATTCCTGGTTTCCTGAAGCATCCTGACTGAAATATTTTTTTATTTACATTGCTGTAAACATTTTTTCCCAATGAAACAACAATGAAAAAGTTAACTAAAAGATGAAATCTGGAAGCACTACACATCTGATGGATGTATCTTTTAAGTCATTTTTTATTATAATAAGGATATGGATGTTTACAAATTCCCTTTACTCTTACCTTTAACTCTATAGACGCTCCACGTTTGCCGAATAGAATTTGGAGTGTGCATCGCTGAGGATAAGACATCCATGGAGGGGAGTCTAGCATAGGGCCCAGATCCCTGGATTCTGGAGCCAGACTGCTTCTGGATCGCAGCTCCACCACTTACTAGCTCTGTGACCTTGTGAATTACCTATACCTCTGTGCCTCAGCGGAGAAGGCAGTGGCACCCCACTCCAGTACTCTTGCCTGGAGAATCCTGGGACGGGGGAGCCTGGTGGGCTGCTGTCTACGGTGTCGCACAGAGTCGGACACGACTGAAGTGACTTAGCAGCAGCAGCAGCAGCAGCTATGCCTCAGAATCCTCAACTGTAAGACAGGGATAAATATAGTTACCTAAATCAACAATTGTTATGTTGATTGTATGATTTAAATATTTATTCAGCACTTAGAATAGGATCTTTCACACTGTAAGCACTATATAAGTGTTTGTTGAATAAAATTTTTTAAAAAATAAAACAATTACAGAATTTTTCCCCCTGGTTTGCATGCTTTACAGGATAATTGCACTTTGGCCTGTGTATTAACCTGTACATTTTAATGAAGCCTCACTGCCTATTTCCCCAAGGCATTCTTGCTTGGTAGAGCTTGCTTTTTGGAGGTGGTACTTTCTTGACTCAAGAGCTAGTTTAGAAATTATTTGATAAATTAGAAATATCTTTATATTTAATAGTCATTTTATGTTGCTGAGTTATTTACAGATTTTGCTGCTTTGTAAAATTAGAGAATATATTAGTCCATATCATTATATTTAGTGGCTGTTATCCTATATCAGATTTGGTTAGGTAATTTCGTTGTATTTATAGATAAATGCAAAGAAGTTGTTGGTAGAACTTGAATTCTGGTTAGAACAGCTACACTGGGAGTGAACTCTAGCTCATGTAGATGATAGCTCAGTGTAAGGAAAAGGCAAGCCGAAGTACTGAGAATATGAGAAGCAGTGTGAAGACACCATATTAAAATTTGCTGTAAAGCGTAAATTAGTGAAACCAGCAGATTCCTCCTTAAGTTTACAGAGGACTTTCAGAAGTAAAGACTGTCTTCCTATGCATTAATATACTTGGAAGTAGGAAAAATAGTTGTTATCCCTATCTTACCAAGAAGGTAATTAGAAGTCTACAGAGGTTTAGGAACAAGATCAAGTTCGTTAAGTGCCTCAGCCAGGACCAGAATTCAGTTTTTCTGTTCCCATAACTTTGCTCTTGTTTTCTCTTCACAATTATTTATTTTAGAGTCTCATAGGTAATCTCATTTTTCCTTTTCACAATTTTCCTGTTAATTCTCTAGAAACCCTCCTTTATATAGCAGCTTTCCCCACTGCTCTGTGGTGACTGTCTTCGTCTAGTTACTAAAGTCCTGAAAGATGTGTTGATAGCCACATAGCGAGTTCCCATAACATGGGTCCCAAGGAGTTGGTGATGGACAGGGAGGCCTGGCGTGCTGCGATTCACGGGGTCGCGGAGAGTTGGACACGACTGAGCGACTGAACTGAACGAGAGCTTTCCACAGGGGTGCCTGTGATTATCTCCCTTTCAAAACAAGATAATTTCTTAAAGTACAGAGAGTTCTTTAATAAAAGAATGATTAGTATATTTTTGAAATACAGATGTGATTATAGATATAATTTCAGCCTTTGCAAATAACAGATTTGGGGTTATCATTCCTATTGAATTACAGTATTAAAAATATGAGATCAATTGGCTAGAGTATGAAGAATGGTCACCTGCAATTCTAAAAGAGAATTTTTATAAATTTAACAGGAAAGTTATTGAAGGGTGAGAGGAAGTTGGTTTGTTTGGCATTGTTAATGACTAACTGTAAAGAAGAAGTAAGAATATGTCATTATGGAAAGTTAATACATAATGCACACACTACTTGGGGAGGAGGAAATGGCGACCCACTCCAGTGTTCTTGCCTGGAGAATCCCGTGGACAGAGGAGCCTGGTGGGCTGCAGTCCGTGGGGTCGCACAGTCGGACACGACTGAGTAGTCGCTCCTTGGCCCATCACATACATAGTGCATACACCACATGGCATCTTCCTTGAACAAAATGTCACCATAGACTATACTAGAGAAGCTGAGAGCAAAAAACCTACCAAAGCTCAGAGAATAGACTGAAGATAGCTAGAGTATACAATGAATGTGGAGTCCAACATATAACCTTCTTTAAAGTTTTATTTCCCAGTTATGACAGTAATACTTTCAGTCTTGTCAAAAACTAACCTATTGGGTAATGGTAACTGAACCAAAAGGTAATGAAAGTTATTTTTAAGGCTGTGGAGGAGCCAAAAGATGTCATTAAAAACCATGTACTAAAAAATATAGAGCCTCTTAAGCTCTAATTAAAATACTAATTTTAATACTCTGAGCAGTCTTATTTCAAAACCTGAAGATACAAATAACTAAAACTAGAAGGAAGAATTGTTATTGGTAGTTAAGCTGATAGGTGAAGTGATAGGTGATAGCCAAGGACCCAGGAAATCCTGTCAGTAGCCAAGTAAGTCGAGCTCTGAAGCACCGTGTGAAGTCGTTTAATATAGCTACTAAAAGTGACTTTGAGGATGGCAGTGTCTAGTGATATTGTATAATAGTGTTTTCTCTTTTTTTCTTGGTCAAGAAAAGCTTTTTTTAGTTAATATACTCCATTTTGGAAGTTGCTGGTAAGCTATTTGCAGAAAAGCAAAGAAATTCACTAAAATACTAAATATGGGGGTTATGAGTAACTTTTATTTTCCTTTTATTTTCTAATTTTTACATGATGGTTATGGATTAATTGTATTATTAGAAAAAAAGTGTTTTTTAAAGGTATGAAAATGTATAAAGAACAATTTCTATCAAAACGTCAAAGGACTAACTTTCCTCTATATAGACATAATATATATATATAACAGGATCAGCTGCTCAGCGCTTGTGGGACCCTACAGCTTTGCTAACTGTCTGGCTCTGCTTCTCTCTTTCTTCCTTTCTCTCTCTCCCCCTCCCCCCTTCCTTCCTTCCTTCCCTTCCTTTGCTTTTTTCTTCTCTATCATCAAAAGATTTGTTAAAATTAAGTCATCTTCCAAAACAGCCACAGGCTTTTCACTCATTAACCGAGTATCTTAAGAAACAGAGCACCATTTACAGAAGGTGTAAGATAAGGAGCAGAAAACTACAGTTAGACTGAAGGGAAAAAAGAAAGATATTATTTTTGATTGGATTTATGCAAGTGATGTTAAAAATCGTATTCTTGATACCTGATTATTTTCCTTATAGATGATGAAGAGCGAGAACTTCAAATGGATCCTGCAGACTATGGAAAGCAACGTTTCAATGATGCCCTTTAAGCCGTGAAGGAAAACTTCAGATAACCTAAAGTGCTGTAAAATGGAATCATTTCCACTTTGTCAATTTTGACTTTTGTTGTAAAGATCAGTTATATCAGTTGTAAAGATACATTGAGATAGATTTAAGGAAAAATTTTAATGAAAGAATGTACCCATGTACATATGTGAACTTTTCATATTGTATTATTAAAGCAGAGACTTCTGGGGTTATGTTACAGTTGAGCCAAAAACAAAGTAAGAAAAACTTTAATCTTTGCATTTAAAGCAAACTAATGTATATTTTACATTTTATTGAAGCTAATTCTTTCCACAAATAGACAAACAGGATAAATGGTTGTACAGTTTATATGTTGCGCATAGCGGAACCACAGTGAGAACAATTGTTCAGTTGAAAAACTTTTTATACACTAATATATTCTTGTTAGCCCAACAGGTGTTCTGTTCTATCCACTCTTTTCTCAGGCTGTTCAAGGAGTCATTCCTAGAACAGTTTCATAAAAGAGAGGGGCACCAAAGCCAAACACTGGGCAGCAACGTGCAAAATCACCCCCTCCTGTTCCTATTCCATGTGAGTGCCGACGTGTTTGATAGATGAGCTTTCAGCTGAGGCCTGATGTGAGCAGAGAAAACCTGCAAAGATGTAACAGTATTTATGAGTTATACTTACCTTACTTCATGAAATTGTGAAATGCATGATTGATGATCTATTTTCTTTTTTTATTTTTCCACATAATATCAATACCGTTTAACTATAACCGTTACTGGCTAAAATTTTTATTATATTTTCAGAGTTAAAGTTGGTGAAGATATTAATGATTTAAATGCCAGATTCCAAAAGAGGTTAAATCAACCTTGAAATGAATTTTCAGTCAGTATTTCAAAGCTTCTCTGGTA